>NW_027256887.1:47983436-48400936 GCF_029215685.1 Pituophis catenifer annectens
TGAGAATAGTATGGGCTTGTACGTAAATGGAACTGAGCTTCTCCCCAAAGATATCTGAAATAGTTTCTGCCTGGTTGGATTACTTCAACTTGAAATCTTCCATTAGTGTAATATGTTGCTACTGGGGGGAAATACTGGCAAGTGTTCACTTTATTATATCATTACTCTGGTTGACAATATATTTCTGAACATAATTTAAACTGCTGTTTATGGAATTGTGGTACCTAACAAGTTGAGACAAGGCTGCCTGAAAGACCAAATTTTACACTGAAAACTTGCCCTTTAAAATAGGCTATGCCCTTCTTTTTATGTGCCATTGTCTTCAGCAGCGTAGTTTGTACAAACTCAGTTATGCTATCTTCATTAGGGAAGTCCTCACTCTCAAAGGAGAACATTTGTATTTTTCAGGCAACTGAGCACATGTCTATTTAAATAAGCCTTTGATTCTTTAGTTTGTTGATTGAGTGGGTTGCTCCCGGTTCAGCCCGGTTTGGGCGAGCCGGTAGTGGTGATGATGTGACATCACTGAACCGGTTCTCTTTGACTCTTTTTTTTCAGAGACAATGTTATAGAATAGTCACGGGCCATTTATCAAATAAGTAAGGAAGTGTTTAGAAGAAAATGAGATAAATTCAAATATTTAATGCAATTTATATAATAAATTGTCTGTGGGGACTGACTCCTGGTACACCCTATAGGTATGTATGCAAATTCACTTAAGTTAACAAGTGAAGTTGTTATTTGATGTGTCCTTCTATCCTGGCCAGTGGTGGCATATATTGGTTAAAAATGTATAAGTGCTTACCGAAAGAAATTAATAATATGTGCCTCATGATGTCAAATACCATGACTTATGTACTTGGATCAGCTATCAGAACATAGACGCAGAATTTGCCTCATGATATCAGCATGCTTATAACATTCTTTTTTATGTAATAAAAAAATTGCTGTAGATCCCCTAGTATCAGAAACGAAATTGATTAAGCCAACAAGGTCTAATCTCTTCCCAGGTCTCTCTAACAATCTTTTCAATGGACTTACTACCAGAAATGTATAGCTGATATACAGATATTAAATCTGTATATATATTGTACATATATAAATCTGTATATACTGTACATATATATATATTGTTTATATATGTATGTGTCAGTCTTCTCCCCCTCCCAGTCATCTGTCAATGGAGCAGTGCCCTTGACCTAATAAATCACAAAGACATAATAATATTTAAACAAATAATCCCTGCTAGTCCCTTTGAAAAATGACCTGAAGTTATATACAACATTTGCATCTCTTTCCTCTGCTATTGAGTTGGATTCCTTCTATCTATCTGATCCATCTCATCTCTCTCTTCCTGTTACTCTACTTCATTCTTGTACATCTTGATCCTTCCACAATCAATGTACTGGGTGATTCTCTCTTTGGTGAAGGTTGTTAGCTTGCTTTTTGTCTGTCAACCAAACACTGCAAATGAGATTCTTTTGCATACACCAGTTGTTCCTTCTCCCTGTGGCTACAGTAAGTGGAACCCTGGCTAGACAGATTGCAACATGGAGAAAAGCTTCAGAAAGCCTTTTCCGTTTTGCTTCTTCCTGATTAGTCATTAATGCTCTCTTATTCCAGAGATAGATAAAAGGCTACCCAACTGTGTTTCTTATTTCATAATCTTTTCAGGATCCTTTGTCTTGTGAGACTAATCTTTCTTTTTCCTAGCTATGATTCTAGTCTAATCTTCTTCAGCTTTTCTTTCTCATCTGGGTATCTCAATCTTGCACAGGTCACTTAATTCATGTTTCCTTATTCTACTAAATTCCTGAATATAATTTATTCCTTTTATGCTTTGGGACAGCCATTCTCTTACCTTCTCCAGTCTGTCTAATCTTTTCATCTGCAGCAGCAGTTTATATCCTCTTATTGTCAATCCACTACTTGGTTTCTCTGTAGGTTAGTATCCTCTTCCCATTCCGATTTCTTGGGTATAGATCCAGTCATTTTGTAATCACATTTTCTTTTTATTTCTTTTCCAGGCATATTCTACCATTTTGCCTCAAACTCTGATTTGATTTGTTATTTATCTACTCCGATATAATCTACTAGATTGAAGTTGTAAAATTCACTGCAGTAATACAACCAGAACTATATCATGAATACTTATACTTGATTTCATTATCTGTCCTAAACTGATAAAAGAAACATCACCTGTGCTTCAGAGGTAAAGATGGGTCCAAGAGCATTTTTATTCTGTTCTTGATTAAAAGCGCAAAAGTCCTTCCAGACCAGGCTGAATATAACTCAGCTGGGGAGATGAACCACTCAGGAGCAGAAAATATTGTACAGGTAGACCTTGACTTACAACAATTAATTGAGTGACCATTTGAAGTTACACTGGCACTGGAAAAAGTAACTTATGACCATTTTTCACACATAAGACCATTGCAGAACCACCATGGTCACATGATTGAAATTCAGACTCTTGGCAATTGATTCATATTTATGATGGTTGCAGTGCCCTGGAGTCAACTTTGGCAAGAAAGTCAACGAGGAACCCAGGTTCCCTTAACAACTGTGTTACTAGCTTAACAAGTGATTGCAGTGATTCACTTAATATAACGGTGGCAAGATAGGTTATAAAATGGGGCAAAAATAACTTAACAACTGTCTCACTTAGCAACAAACATTTTGGGCTCAATTGAGCCTGTATTATATCTGAATATAATTTCAGGTTATTTCATCTAATATTTTTCCATTTTAGACATCAAAACAAGAGATCCAGTGTTTCATTTGAATGAAATAGAAAAAGTATTATTGGTGAGTTGATTGAAGCCTTACTGTCAAACCAAAGATCACTGTGTATATGTGATATAGAATTCAGACAATGCCTAGCAAAGAAAGAGTGCATCTTATTTATTACAGGTACCCGTGTTTCCCCCAAAACAAGACCCTGTCTTATATTTTTTTTACCACCAAAAAAAGGCACCAGGTCTTATTTTCGGGGGGATTCACTGATGCAGATGCACCTTACTTGCACGCGCTGCCCCCAGCCTCCTTTTCGCTGTCAGAGGCCTTCAGGAACTTTTTTGGCTGGCAAAGAAAACAGAGCTCAAGATCGATCCAGAGCTCTGTTATTGGCTAGAGAGGAAAGGCCTTCAGGAAAGGCCTTTAGGAAAAGTAGTTATTGACTTAACTAAATTGGGACCAGAATTTTTGTTGCTAAGCAAGGCAGTTAAGTGAGTTGAACCCAATTTTATTTTATTTATTTATTTTATTTATTTGTCAACAAGTACAAGGAAACAAGTAACAGTATAGATATAGACGTGGACACATGAAAAAAATTGGCACAAATAAAAGGATATAAATAGGCAAAACATAAACACATAGAATGATTAATATAAATGGGGACAATAGGCATGCTGGTGTGCTTATGCACGCCCCTTTAGGGACCTCTTAAGAAACATGAAAGGTCCACGGTAGACATTTTAAGGTAAAAAGTATGGGGATTAGTGAGACTAACACTAACAACAGGATCAGGTAGAGTGCTCCAGATATTTATTACTCTATTGCAAAAGTCATATTTCCTACAATCAAAATTAGAGCGAATTACATTGAGTTTGAATCTATTGCTAGCCCTTGTGTTATTACGGTTGAAATTAAAGTATTCATTTACAGATAGGACGTTTTGGTAAATAATCTTATGAACTAAGCATAGGTCAGAACGTAGATGGAGTAGCTCAAGGCTATCCAGACCTAAAATTTCAAGCCTGGTGGTATAGAGAATTTTATTTTGAGCAGAAGATTTGAGTACCCTTCTAGTAAAATATCTCTGGACTCTCTCTAATGTATTGATGTCTGAAATACAGTGAGGATTCCAGGCAGGTAGACAGTATTCAAGTATAGGTCTGGCAAAGGTTTTATATGCCCTAGTTTGAAGTATAGCGTTTGAAGTATAGAGAAAACTTCGTAAAATAAGATTGACAACTCTTAATGCCTTTTTTGCAATGATGTTACAGTGAGCTCTGGGACTTAGATCTTTTGAAGTAAGTACTCCTAGATCCTTGACAGAGTGTGGGTCAACTTTTAGATCATTTCCAGCCAGCAAATATTTGATGTTCTTATTTCTATTGCCAATGTGCAGGACTGGGCATTTGTTAGCAGAGATTTGGAGTTGCCAATTGTTTGACCATTCAGATACATAGCTTAAGTCATTTTGAACGGTAGTAGAGTTGTCTGTGGTGTTGAAAGTTTAACATAATCGGCAAAGAGGGCACAACTGCTTATAATTTGATCACAAAGGTTGTTGATATAAAGCAGAAAGAGTGTTGGACCTAAAATGCTGCCTTGGGGAACACCGCTGTTAACAGGTGGAGGATTTGATAGGGCGCTGCCTATTTTGACCACTTGTTGCCTGTTTGACAGGAACACAGTTATCCAATTATGCAGGGGTCCAGAAATACCAGAAGATTTTAGTTTCAGTGTCGTGCACTACTGAATCAAAGGCTTTACAGAAGTCTATGTAAATTGCATCTATTGCTTTGCCCTGGTCTAGTTGAGAGGTCCAGATGTTTTTGCAGTGAATGAGTTGCAGATTACATGACAAATTTTTCCTGAAACCAAATTGTTTACCAGAGAGTAGGTTATTTGTTGCTAAGTGAAGGGTGATGGATTGGTTTATGATGGATTCCATGACTTTACACGTGACACAACAATTTTACAGTCTTTTTGCTATGGTTGTTAAATGAATTATGTCATTTTGCAAACTGAACTTCCCCCATGGACTTTGCTTGTTGGAAGGTCACAACTAGTGATCATCAAAATACATCCTGATTGGCAAGCAGTCAAATTTTTATCACATGACTGTGGGGATGCTATGATGGTTATAAGTGCGAAGATCGGTCATAAGTCACTTTTTTTGGTGTAGTAACTTTGAACAGTTGTTAAACAAATAGTTATAAATCGAGGCTTATCCATGTAGATACTCACCTATTTATGTGTGACTATTATCTGCTTTCTTACCAGAGCCAACCTTTATCTGATTTGTAAAAATAAGAATTGGTCCCTCACCATTTTAAAACACCTCATTCATGAAATAGTTTGAGTTTGAGAGAAGAAAGACGTCTATGCAGAATGTATGTTGATTTAAAAAAAAACAAACCAACATGACATGCTGGAGTGCAATTTAATGCATAAATGCATGTCTTTGCAATGGCACACATGCTGGGAAGCTGCAAATGTTTTTCTTTTAACTGTGCATGCATGTAAAGTAAGATCAAGTAGTAATACAATCCTGTGCCTATGCAGGATTACATAAATTTATAGAGGTGTGGCATGTGAATGAATGTATTTCACAGCAGTTCATCATTTTACATTGGCCTCTAATTTATGTTATTATCATACACATTGAAAATATTTACATTTTTGCACATCTATTCCTAATTGCAGCTTTTAATTTTGAGTATAAATTTTTTTCTTCCTTTAAGACTCAGGGAGAAAAAGCATACATGTAAAAATGCAAGTTAGAAATTTCTTTACTACAGAAAAAAATCTATGGAATTAATTAAATTTAAGATCACCTTAATATACATAAAAATTGAAACCCTGAGTGTTTTTAATAATTTAACAAAGAGTCTAATCCTTCCTGGGAGATGTATGAATGTTTCCACATGTAATTTATATGTTAATCTTGCAGAACAAAACCAATGATCTTATTTTATGGTTGATTTTTGTCTTTTATAAACCCGTAATGTACAATTTTTGCATGCACAAAAATTGAAATGAGTGCTTTTATAATTTAACAAAGTTCCTAACATAAAACATGCCTTGCAATTGGTTATGCTGTTTGCCACAGGCATCCATTTAAAATATACTGTTTGTGAATGAGAAGGGGGAGTTGTTTTAACTGACATGAATAGTTCTGCTTCATTAGTTCAGTTGCTTAGAAGTCTTGTAATGTTGTAGTATCAGACTTCCCAAGTTAAGAAACAAAGCACTGTAAGCCATTCTACATGCAATTAAAAGCTGATTACACTATTCATATGGAAATGAACTGTTCACAATGTGATAGGGAACCCATGCAAGCAACGAAATTACTCCACTGTATTGTCCCATCAAGTAGCAAGAAGTCTTCAGCTTGATTTAGCTGTAATCCTCCAGTAGCCTTCCCATCCTGCTCAATTCATAGAATTCTGTTCACTTGGCTTTCCCTTCTAGCCATGCAGTTGTAGCACATTGGGAGAGCACAAACCAGGGTAAGGCTACTCCAGGCTATATTTTGGAACTGTATGTAGAAACCATATTTTTCCCCCATTGATGTAATTCTTTCATCTTTTCTTGATCTGGTGCAACCAAATTAGTACAATCTCATTTGTAGAGAGAAATCTCAAGCAGTATTTTGTCACATTTAACAAAATAGGAAGCTACTAGTTAGCTTCAAATGATAAAAGCAGGTAAGTAATTTCCCTTAGGTGCAAACAGAGATGGGATTGTTGGTTAGTTTTTCGCATACTGTAATTTCGCATTCTATCTATATTGTCCAAGGGGCTTTATCGGGAAATGAATGCAATTTTACTTATGTGAAAAAAGCAAGATATTTATGCTAGGACAAATAGTTTATTTGTATATAGTTGTGCTGTCAAGTGAACTTTTCAAATTTATATATAGCTATATGCCCAATAAACACCAAAGTATATCTTATCTTAGACTTTTGTACCTATAGGATTATTTCACTTGGTAATTTTTGATATTTCTTAACATATCTTTTGACAACCAGTGTTTCTTTTTTGTATAAATAGTGCCTAGTATGCACCCTGTGTTTATCATGCTTAGTAAAGCTCTTGCAGAAGTCTACCTGTCATAAGAACAAGGTAGCCTATATGTTGTCAGGATAAGTATCATGTTGGCTTAGTTTTGTGAAGTCTGATTCTAATAATAGATGCTTTAAATAGATCAATAAATGATTTAAAAATAAATAAGTGTTTGAATTTTTGGGGTGGACCTAATATAAGCTCTACTCCAAAAATAAGCCCGGGGAGATGGGCATGACCAGTACAAGAGGTGGCGATGTGAGGCAACAGTGTCCAGCAGCAGCTGCAGTCTGCCAGGCCCTTGGCACAGCACAGAAAAGTCCAAGTATGGATGGAGAGGCGATGGAGAGGAAACAGATGATCTGGATGTGCTGCACGGTTGCCTGGCTCATGAACGGCTCGTGGGAGGCTTGCAATGTGGCACCAGCAGCAGGCTAAGACAGAGGCACGGTGGGGGTATGCTGATGATCCTGATGCCCTGCACGGGTGCCTGGTGTGGCACAGCTGCAGGCAAGGTGAGAGATGGTGGGACAGAGTAGACAGTGTGTTGGATTGCCTGCCTCCCCCCCACCCCATGCCTCTACCTTTACCTGGCTCTGCTGTGCACTTTTTGCCCATAGCGAGACTGGACACCTTTGGAGTGCTTGGGAATGGAGCAAATCACTCTATTCCCAAGTGCCCCAGGTGCCCAAACACTTTTCACCCAGAGGGAGATGAAGTTTCGTCTGCTTGCAGATAGGGCTCTTTAAAATGGAGCTAATTACTCCATTTCAAACCATCCTATTTGCAAGCAGACGAAACTTCCAGTCTCCGTCATTTCTCTATCTAGGTGAAAAGTGTTTGTGCATCTATGGGGCACTTGGGAACAGAGTGAATCACTGTATTACCAAACACCCCATAGGCACCCAAACACTTTTCATCTGGAAAGTGTTTTGCCCCCTAATCTCTCCATTTCAAAGCACCCTATTTGCAAGCAGGCAAAGCTTCCAGTCTATGCTGGAAGAAAAGTATGTCTGCCCTGGGAAGCCCTGTAAACTGTTGCAGATGGTGGGAGGGAGTGGGCGGGCAGCTATAAAATAAGGCATTCCCAAAAATAAGACCCAGTAGATCTTTTGGTCCAAAAAAAATTAGAATACCTGATCTTATTTTTGGGGAAACACGGTATATAGTTTCAAATATTAAAATACTTTACCATAATATTATTAAAATATTATTAAAATAGCCATAATAAAAATTTGGAATACTTACGAGGATATCAGCTCTTGGTGCTGAGCTGTCACTGTTTTTGAAAGGAAATTGAGGTTAAGAAAAGGATCATTAGTATAGTCAGAAAATTTATGTCTGTTAATAGGACACTGCTTTAGGATTGTTACTTTGTTCTCAGAATTCACAAAATAGAGAATGATACATGTAAGATAAATAATGCCGATTTATTTGGGTTGGAATAATTTAGAAATCTTTTACCATTGTATAAAATAGCAATAGATATAAAGTATGGATTTTATCAAAGGATTTCAAACGTTTGCTGCCAAAACTGAAAGTTATGAGTGAACTATTTCCTATCCAAACAACACTTCAAACCGTCATATTACAAATTAATAACCACTTGAAAAGTATTGCCACAAAGGTTCCAGAGCTTTAACATGGTTTACATTTAGAGTTTAACTTCAATAGTAGACCATAAGCAGTGGAATATCTTGAGTGACCTATTATGCAAAACTTTCTCCTTGTCTGATAGCAGACAATTGTTTGATTGAAATCTTATTTACTCTTGTATGCTATATTATGTTTCTCTTAAGAACTGCAGCCTCTGCAGAATGTCACTACTTGTATAGCTGTATGAAAATGGCCTTGAAGAAGGCGTTCAATAGTCATCTGATTAACACCAATTTAGCCCTGAAAGGGAGGAGGGAATGAAGAAGAAACTCAAGATTGCCCTGCCTTGATTCTCTTAGTATAAGAGTCAAGAGAGAAAAATCTCTGCAGGACTTTCAAAATTTTATTATTATACTTCGAAGGAAGAAGAGTTACCTTAGTTGAGTGTGGGGCCTGTTTTTTGATCTAGCCTATGTCAAAAGACAAATATCATTGCATTCAACATATTAACCTTACATTTGCATTTATCTAAGTAAATTGAGCAAAAACAGTTTTATTACAAATATATTATTAAATTTGACAAATAAAATAATAAAGCTGGATGTTATTTAGTCCAATCTCTTGCAATATGGCTGGCTTGCATTACAGAGACCTGGCTGGGCTCGGAAGGAGGTGTCCCTCTGACTGAACTTTGCCCGTCAGGTTTTTGGATGCTACACCAGCCGAGGACCCAGGGGAGGGGTGGGGGGATGGCTGTTGTTATTAGGGAGGCCCATAGTCTGCAGGAGGTCACTGCTCCCCAGATGGACGGGTGTGAGTCCCTACTCATGAGATGGGGTCCTTAAGGGCAGTGGGCCTGTTGATTACGTACCTATCTCCCAGCTGTGTATCAACGGCCCTGCCCGGGCTGCTGGATGCCCTATCGGGGCTGGTGGTTGAGTTTCCCAGACTCATTGTTCTGGGGGACTTTAACCTGCCTTCCCTGGGTGGGGCGTCAGGGGCAGCCCTGGAGTTAATGGCTTCCATGGCAGCCATGGATCTGACTCAGGTAATTCAGGGCCCGACTCATGGGGGACACACACCTGATCTCATTTTTATCTCAGAGCAGTGGCGTAGTGAGTTCGGTGAGGGTATACCAAGTATGTACCCCCTGTCATGGACCGATCATTATCTTCTTCGGCTGGACTTCCATTATGCCGCCCCATGCCACTGGGATGCAGGACCGACCACCTGGTTCCATCCCAGGTGCCTGATGGACCCTGAGCGGTTCCAGATGGAGCTTGGGACTATACCTGTCTCTCTTTCCCACGCTCCGGTCGAGACTCTGGTGGATGCCTGGGAAAAGGTGGCCACCGGGGCTCTCAACCGGGTTGTACCTTTGTGGCCTCTGACCCGACGCAGATACTGGTTGGCCCCTTGGTTTACTGAGGAGCTCTGGGAGATGAAGTGGCAGAGGAGAGGCCTGGAGAGCTGTTGGAGATCCAGCCATTCCGAGTCTAACCGAGCACAGTTAAAATCCTTTTACGCGATCTTATCTAGTGGAGATGGAGGCAGCGAAGCGCCTTTACTTCTCTGTTCTCATTGCGTCCGCAGATAATCGCCCGACCGCCCTGTTTAGGGTGTCCCACTCCCTTCTGAATCAGGGAATGGGGGATGACCCTATGCGGGGGAGGGCCAAGCAGTATAGCCAACATCTGCTGGACAAGATCGCTCAGATTCGGGATGGGCTGGACTCAGGGCAGGGTCGGTTGAGGGGGGTGACGACAGGTCTGGTTATCTGGGACGAGTTCGATCCTGTTACTCCCGAGGAAGTGGACAGGATCATGGGGAAGCTGAGTACCACCACGTGTTTGTTGGACCCGTGTCCCTCCTGGCTTGTTTATTTGGCTCGGGAGTTACACGTGATTGGATCCAGGCAGTGATTACTGCTTCCTTGGGTGAGGGGAGCTTGCCTGCCGCCTTGAAGGAGGTGGTGGTGAGACCCCTCCTCAAGAAACCTGCCTTGGATCTAGCTATCTTGAACAACTTTCATCCTGACTCCAACCTTCGCTTTATTGCGAAGGTTGTTGAGAGCATGGTAGCACATCAGCTCCCGTTGGCCCTGGAGGAAGCAGTATACCTGGACCCATACCAGTTGGGTTTCAGGCCCAGGTACAGCACGGAGATGGCATTGGTCGCACTGGTTGACGATCTCTGGAGGGCTCGGGACAGGGGACATTCCTCTGTCCTGGTCCTGTTAGATCTCTTGGCGGCTTTTGATACCATCGACCATGGTATCCTACTGCAACGCCTCGAGGGATTAGGGGTGGGAAGCACTGTTTTACGGTGGTTCTCATCCTACCTCACGGGTTATTCGCAATCAGTGTTGGCGGGGGACAGAGGTCGGCCCCAAGGCCCCTTACATGTGGGGTGCCCCAGGAGTTGGTCCTCTCTCCCCTTTTGTTCAACATCTATATGAAGCCGCTGGGGGAGATCATCCATGGTTTTGGGGTATGCTGATGATACCCAACTTTTTCTGATTCTACCCGAATCAGCCCAGCGATGCCCTCGACGTGATGTCCTGGTGCTTGGAAGTGGTGCGGCTCTGGATGGGGAGGAACAGGCTTCGGCTCAACCCTGCCAAGACGGAGTGGCTGTGGGTACCGGCATCTCGGTTCCATGGGGATGCTCCACCGCTGGTTATAGGGGGTGAGGTGTTGCCCCCTGTTGACAGGGTGCACAACTTAGGCATCCTCCTGGATTCATGGTTGTCTCTGGAAGATCATGTTACGACTGTGACCAGGGGGGCATTTGCCCAGATTCATCTGGTGCACCAGTTGCGCCCCTACCTGGACCAAGATGCCCTATGCACGATCACTCATGCGCTGGTCACCTCCTGGATTGATTACTGCAACGTTCTCTACATGGGGTTGTCCCTGAAGACCACCCGGAGGCTTCAGCTGGTGCAGAATGCGGCCGCGCAGGTAGTGATGGGAGTGTCCTGACGCTCTCATGTTACACCCCTCCTGCGCGACCTGCATTGGTTACCGGTTGCCCTCCGTGTGAGAGTCAAGGTGCTGGTGATTACCTATAAAGCCCTTCATGGCTTAGGACCGGGGTATTTGGCAGACCTTCTGCGGCCAGCAACAGCTCCCCATCACCCGGTGCGTTCCCACAGAGAGGCCCTACTCAGGGTGCCGTCGGCCAGACAGTGTCGGCTGGCGACCCCTAGGGAGTGGGCCTTCTCTGTGGGTGCACCTACCCTCTGGAATCAGCCCCCCCCTGGAGCTCCAGATGGCCCCCAACCTTCGCTCTTTCCGCCGTGAACTAAAAACATGGCTATTTCGCCTGGCCAGCCTGGACTGCTGGGGTTTTTTAAAATGGATTTTAATTGATTTTAGGGATTTTATGTGTAACTTTTAACCCAGAGTTTTTGTTTTATTTTTCTGTTTTATTGTTGTGAGCCGCCCTGAGTCCTCTCGGAGAAAGGGCGGCATATAAATCTAAATAAATAAATAAATAAATAAATATTTAATATATTGTAGAATCCGCTGTAGCATCTTTGACAGAGGACCATTCAAACAGCTTTGAAGACCTCTAGTATAGGAAAAGGCAGTACTACATATGGTAGTTGTTCCATTTTCTAACAGTTATATACTCTAAAAATGCAAAATTAGTAAAGCCTCGGTGTTATGGATACACAAGTCAATAACCTTTGGATATAGTAAGAACATTTTGAATTCTGTTGTTTAGCAAATCAATCGAGACAGTGTTCAAAAAGTTCACTCAATGTATGTTTATTATATACCATTTTCAAAAATGTGCATAAATAGTGTAAAACTACATAAATGTTACGTATACAATTCTGGCACTATAAGACATCTAGCATTAACTGACACCCTTTCCCCAACTTGGCCTTAAAATGAGTTTTATTGTTCTAATATATTTTTTGTCTGATAATAAGAATATATTCCAAAACATAAGTACTCTATTAAATTTTTAGATAAGCACAGGTTTTTATGTCTATCAAAAACTATAGCTAAAGTTGACTCAGTAGCTTGGTTTCATGATTGTAACTTAATTGACTATAGAATCTGGTGGTTCTTTTGCTTCAGGGCTGAATTCACAGCAAGCACTAGTTTTGAGGTAGGAAGGGAGCATATCTTGCATATTTGTTTTTTTTTTTTTACAGCAAATGGTGTAAGTACCACAATTTCACGGTGGTATAACTAGTTTTAAAAACAAAAAGCCATTTACTGAGCAGTTGCTTAAGGCAAGAATGGACATAGTACATTAAAAAAAAACATCTGTTTTATTCAAGAAGGCAGAATGGTGTGTAGTGAGAATGGGTAACTTTCTTTTACTATACGTGGAAACTGTTTGGTAATTAAATACCCAACAGAGAGAAACTTGTGTACGGAACTGTAGCAGTGTGTAATATACCTTGAATCTGGACTTCTTTCCATACAAAATAATAGAATAAAAGAAGAGACATTAAAACAATTGCATGTTTTAATTCTGCAAAATGTAAAAGGAATGCAGTCGGAAACAAGGCTGAATTTTAAGTTTTTCATCTGATGTATAGAATAGAAAATTGGAGACACAAAATGTGTGTCTGTTAGATACAAAAATATGATTGGTTTATTACTGCAATATTTATTTATTTATTTATTTATTTATTTATTTATTTATTTATTTATTTATTTATTTATTTATTTATTTATTTATTTATTGGTTCAATTTATATCCGCCCTTCTCCGGAGACTCAGGGCGGCTTACAATGCATTTAAGCAATAGCCTTCATACTTTTGTATATACTGCTTAGTAGGGCTTCCCCCCCCCCAAGCGGTGTTCTTTTTTATACAAAGTCAGCTTATTGCTCCCACAATCCGGGTCTTCATTTTACCTACCTCGAAAGGATGGAAGGCTGAGTCAACCTTGAGCCTGGTGAGATTTGAATTTGCAGTAATTGCAGGCAGCTGGTGCTACTTAACAGCACTTTAGTCTGCTGTGCCACCAAGGCTCTTGGGATTAATACACTATATAGTAGTGTATTAATCCCAAGAACAACTTTGTGTGTTAATCGGGGGAAAAATTAGGAATGTTATAGATATTTAATAGGAAAGTTTTAATTCTTTTAGATTATTGTCACCTCCTGGTTACTTCAGAAAACTTGGTGCCTTTAGATGATTTGGGCTTCAGTGATCTTCAGTGCCAACCAGCATGGTTGATGCAAGAGCATTTGTGCATTGTAGAACTGAATCCAGAGAGCTCTGGGTTGTCCATCTGCATATTATAATGTCTAATTGGAGCATAAAATACAGGAAGCTCCTAGTGAAAACATGAAGATTCTTTACATGTAGTCCTCACTTAACAATGGTAATTAGGGCAGCAACTCTGTCACTAAATGATAACAGTTGGGGCAGTTCGGGTTGCCATCGCCAATCCCACATGGTTATTAGATGCACCATCATGTGATTGCTATTTATGACTTCTTAATCAGTGTTTTGTGTGCGTGTGTGTGTGTAGATTTATGTATTTATCAACTTTGAGGAAGACAAAAATGTATACAATTGAAACCAGTTTATACAATCTCTTCAAAATGGTTAATCTTGGATTTATAAGAGCTTTAGAACTCCATATGACACATTGCCAACAATAGTTTTTTTTCTCAGTTTATTTAACAAGTTAAAGATTGAGTGTATAGTCATTGTTTTACAATAAGAAACATTCATCTTCTACCACAATGATCCCAAGTGTAAAATGTCTATGTTGTATGTCAACTGGAATGAGACTTTATCAGAAACTGCTTAGTTATTGTTCCAAGGGAATGCTGAATCTTGACTAAAGCCAATCTGTTTTATATATATTTTAAATGACCAGTTAATCACAGCATATCTCTGTTTAAGATCAGTTTGACAGCTAGTATTCTTTCCTTCCCCCTTTTTAGCTTTTTACTTCTGACACGCAATATCACAGTTAACAGTTGTGTGATGTGTCATTGCCTGAAGAGTCATTATTTATATCCACACAAAATTGGGAATTCTCAGCTATCAGCTTCTTGGGTTTTTTCAGCTACAGATAATGATCTAGCTCCTTCTTGTGGTGCTTTGCTAGACCTGCAAAATAAAAAAAGGTTAATCTGAGTTTTCTAATGTGGTGAACAGAGTGCAAAGAAAATAATCCTTCTCCTTTCCGAATAATAGAATAAAACACTTATTGTTTATACCACTTTCCTCTAATTTCACTGGATTATAATACTTAGTCACCACGATAGACTTACCTATTATGAGGATCAGTTCAATTTATCTGGACGTAGCCAATGGATAGAGAACTCCTGTATTGCAGAGCATGCAGTAGAATAATATATTTTCTCTCTCTCTTTCTCTGTCTCATCCATCCATCCATCCATCCATCCATCCATCCATCCATCCATGCATCCTGTCAGGGCAGTTTTTAGTTTTTTAAAAAAACTAAAGCCTAAATTAAATATATTTTTTTTATTGGCCAAGTGTGATTGGACACACAAGGAATTTGTCTTGGTGTATATGCTCTCAGTGTACATATAAGTATATAAGTATGTATGATACTATTTTTTACTGTCCCGATTGCTTATTTTTGCCATGAATTTATAAGAGGAAAATCAGAAAAATAGCCACATGCAGAATGAGACAAGAATATTAAAAATGATATAAAGATGGGATTTTAGCAGTGCCTGTACACTATCGAGCATTGGAAAGGCCCTGGGCATGATGCCTGTTTAGGGACCAAGTTACACTCCTAAGAACAATCAATATTTTCTCAATATTTTCATTTTCTTTATCGCCCAGTTTATATTTGCTCATTCTCTTTCATGAATGCATGTTTCCTCCTTCCTTCATTATGGTATGCTTATGCTACCAGGAGTATTCATTTGTATCCAATTTGAAAATAAATCAATTTAATACAATTCTTTTTCACGAATGAAAATCTTGCAACAATTCTTTGTGTTGGGTACAGATATAAACACTATTTTTAAATTCCCAATATAGTTCATGAATGCTATATCACAAATAGACCATTAGTTTTCACTTAATTACCTTGTACTTAAATGGAATATAGTATAGAATGAAAATTTTCAATTATAGAAGACATGGTCCCTCTTGAATTATGATATAGTCTGTTAAATAAAATGTAAGACTAACAACTTTTTATCTAACACACTTCTCCTTCTTGTCTCTTCTTTCCACTTAGTTCAGGGTCAACCATCACAAAAAGCTTTGATGCTATGGATTAGTGACAAGTGACAGACCCAAAGAATTCAACAATTCCTATGATCTGAAATTATTTTAAGCTGCCATAGACCTAGGAAGCATTTGATCTTAAATAATTGACTTGAGCTCAGGAATTTTACATTTATTTTTGCCAATTGACTATATTATTTTATATAGTATTCATTCCCAACTATGTACATTTACTCAGACATAAACTCCCTAGTGGGATGCATAGGACTCTAGCCTTCATTTAATTAAATGAATTTTTTGTTTGATTCCATGAAATATAAATAAGACATCTAGTTGGTGTTTAAAATTAACATGGATATGTAATAAAAATTACAAAAATTATCCTTGAGCTACAAGCTTATTAGAGCTTTCTAACATGCATAACAAGCATCACAGGACTATACAGTTTCTGCTCACTGATATCAAGAATATGTCACCAACTCTGTAGGGCAAAATCCAGTCCTTGATCCTCTATTCTATCTTCCCAATGTCATTTTCCAAAGCTGGAAAATTCCAACCACCCCTCCTGTTCCCTCCCAAAAAAGGATGGTGAGAGAACACTAAGGGACGGATCAAGGATCTAAAGGTTTTTAAGCAAATCCTAAAATCACAAAACCCTCTGACTATTCTCTGTGTACACTTAGATAATTTTTTGTTCTTATTTCAATTCTCAAAACATTGGAGGTTGGAATCCATTTTGGGACATATGTAATCACTGTCTCTAATATCTATCAATATATCCTTCATGGTTGTTTGTAGGATTGGAAGAAAGGCAGAAGTTGTTCCAGGAGTTCTGACCTAGGCTTTCTGATATAGTAAAAAGCATACAATTAGTCCCCAAACCTCCCTTTTTTTATTTTAACGGCTGTGAATTCCTTTCATTCACAGCACATGCTGAATCACCCAGAGTTTATAAATAGTCCAACAGAAGTCTGCCACAGTCCTTCGGATAAGACTGGGAAACACCCACCTTTATCTTCTTTGACACACTGCCAAAGACCTAATTGGCAATTATCTTGGCAAGGCCACATGGAAACACTGAATCAAAAACGGAGCTTCAAAGTACAAACCAACACCATCCACAACGTTGCTTCCTGCAAAGGCCCATGTGCCTTTGCTCTTCCTTTATGTTTTATGGGAGGGGACAATAATCTCCAAACCTTACTCCCGGGTCGTCCCTTTTGTTTTAACTTTCCTGCCTTCTGGCAGCTCTGCGCATGTGCGCACTAGGAACAAGCTCCCCCTGTTTCTCTGTATCTCTGTATCTCTGTGTCTGACTCTGGAGGCTCCAGAGTCCGCACATAACTCCCAGATGGCCCTGGCCCCATCTCTGCCTCTGACGCAGAGCCCACGTCCAAGTCTTCCCCAGACTCCAGGACTGGCCCATGTTCCTCCTCAGCCTCCTCACTGTCCGACTCTGCTGCCAGCTCCTCAGGCTGCTGGTGGACCACAACAGTCAGGCCTAAGAAACATGCCCAAATACACCCAAATTGTTTTTTTCTTCTTCATGATTTAAAGCAAAGAGAAACACCAACAGTCCTTACAGTCTAGTTGAGCCCAGAGACCAGTGTTCTAGATCTAACACAAATTGTACTAAGAGCATCTCCAAGATTATAAATATATATAAATCCAGGATTTAACTTTATTGATAACAGAATTTGAACATCAAAAAGGAAACTTGAGCTCAGATGTAAGTTTTGGAAAAATGATATAAGGCAACTTAAAACAAGGTCAAATGAATGAACAAATAGTTTCATTTTATACTTCCTAATTTAGGAAAGGGGCAACCTTTTTGGGGAGGCAGAGAATAGATGGGAGTGGGGCCAGTCAGAATTTTACTACCAATTCTCCGAACTACTCAAAATTTCCGCTACCGGTTCTCCAGAACTGGTCAGAACCTACTGAAACCCACCTCTGCTCCTCGATCTTTATGATCTAGGACCCATCCTTTCTGTCAATCTTTCTTAACTCCCATTCTTGCTTTTCATTCAGATTTCTCTCTTGAGATTGTTTTCTAGGCAGTGGCTCTTCCTCCTGTGTCTTAAGTTTTTTCTCATAGTCTATTACAAACAGATAGTGTTTTAGGTCATATTGATGCAGAAATAAATAATGTTTCCTGGTTATATTGCCAACAGGCTAAATATTTTGCTCTTGTGCACCTTGAATTGGATGTTTTAATTTTTTTTAACTGGTTTTAATGTTTTTTTTTTACTGTTTTTATTGTTTTAAAATGCTTTTTAAAATTTTTAATTATAATATATATTCTGAATTGTAAGCCTCATAGAGTCATTAATTGAGATGGATGGCTATAGAAACTAAACAAACAAACAAACAAACAAACAAACAAACAAACAAGCATTGAAAATGTAAAAGTTCACCAACTTTTAAGTAGCACTTTATCTCCATTTGGCTCTTACCTTTTGGAAGGGGCATGACTACCAGGCAGCGTTCTATTTCTATTTGAATAAACAATTAATAATGCAATAATGACGATTATACTGAATATTTGGAAACAGAACAAAAAAACTTTTCTTCTTATGACGATTTTACTGAATATTTGGAAACAGAAAAAAAACTTTTCTTCTTCTTAATAAGCTGACTTAATTATTACATGCCTATTTCTATTAAAAAGAAAGATGTGAAAGTGAGTTCAGTGGAAAAACAGCAAATGGTTCAGTTTGCAAGTCTTAATTATAGATAACACAAGTATAAAATCTTTTGAGAGTCATATTTCACAGTGGTCTAGTTACCTAATTGCTTTCAGTATGTTCAAGTAAGTAGAACATCACAAAAATAATTGCAGAAACAAGGGGGAAAATTGAGATTTTACAGAATTAAAAAAACAACAACTTATGTGTATCTACTATACTACTTGCCTTTAATTTATAAACTATTATTGAAATATAACTTGGAAACAAGTCAAGGATTGTATGATTAAATGCTGCAGAAATTGAATACTGTAACAGATATGCAATAATGGAAAGTTCAATAGAGGAATAATTAAATTTACTCTGAGTATATTATATTCAGAGAAATTGGTATAGGATATTTTATTGTTGGTAGTTTATTCCAGTTTTGATCTCTAAAACAAGTCATTTTCAAAGCAATAGCAGCAGCAACAACAACAACAACAACAACAACAACAACTGTTGTTTCATTTTGTTTGGTATAAATGGGAATACACAGGTACTCTTTCAAGATTCTGTTATTACATTTTACAACAGTACAGTAACATTCCTGAAATTCTTGTGTTGTCTCTTCCTTGACCTGGCCTACCTCAAAAGGCTGAATCACTGATGAAGCAGAGCAGTGCTACATTATTGTAATTCTGATTATTGCACAATGATCTTTCTCAGGCACCTTTGTGTTAGCTGAAAAGTCTTAAAGGAATCCCTAGATGTATGCAACCAAACAAAATTCACATGGCCTATTTATAAGTAAATAGTGATTCTCCAATAAAGATGGGTCTACAGCAGGGATGTCAAACTTGATTTCATTGAGGGCCACATCTGGGTTGTGTTTGACCTTGGGGGGGGCGAGTGGGCATGGCAGACTCGACATCACTTGTGTCGGGGGCATCTGTTGTGGCCCGAGCGCTCTGCCAGAGTAAATGGTTCCTGAGATCCATTTTTTGCTGTGATGGCCTTCTGCAACCATCTGCTCTGGTTTCCTGGCAGGGGCGCTGAGGGCCAGTCCTTTGCTGTTTCCAGGGCAGCCCCGAGGATCAGATCTAAGCACCCTGTGGGTTGGATTGGGCCCCCGGGCCTTGAATTTGACACCCCTGGTTTACAGGAAAAGCTATTGAAAATGGGTAAAATCAGACTACCTCTTCATCCAAAGAGCTGCTTCTGCCCTTCTCCAGCCTCCCCATCCTATCCTGCTTCACTCTCTACAGTCTTTAGGTTATTGCTCCTTGCACAGGGCTACTCTGTCCACACCACTGGCTCTGTCCTGCTGCCTCTCCCTAACCAGGTTCAACAAGCTCTCTTCAACAGGAGAAGTATTGCTTTGCTATCCTGCAGTACTCACCCTGCTCATTTTAGGGCTGCTCCATTGCCTAACACCTGGATCCCAGCTGGCAATAGGAGGAAGAAGACAGCGGAAGTGGCAATGGCAGGGGGCAGTAGGGGTATTGGCAAAGTGAAGGGTAGTCAAAAGGGAAGAGATAAGGGAGAGGTTTATGGGTGGGCTGAGCTGAAGCAGACACAATTCACTTAGGGCAGGAGAAATGTGAAATCCTTGCCTAACAACCACATAGTCCTGGCCTAACCACTGCGTCTAGGGCTGCCAGAACTGCCACTGCTAAGCAGCATGGTCATGATGCTTAATGACTGTTTCACTTAAAGAAAAAAAATGTTCATCTCAAAAAGAGTCGTGAATTGAAGATCTGTATTGAAGAATGAGATTATTACACAGATTCAGAAAAATTCACATAAAATAGAGATTTTTTTTTCTTTTAGTCTAAACATAAGAGAGACGTTCTTTAAAATTGCCATTTCCATGATGGGAGTGAGGAGGCTTCTGGTATATAAATTAAATAATTATGTTATTTACATCCTCTCATATTCCAGATTTATGGTGCAAAATTTATATTAATATTTGAGTTTCAAAAATAGTATACTTTTCTTTTGTTATTTTACAATAGAATTAAAAATAGTTTAAAAATGATAGATGTCAAATGTATTGAGAAATTACTTCTTTGCACAAATAATTTTGACTTATATAGTACTTAACAATGCAAGTCATTAAGCTTTGCGTCTTGCGGGGGCTTCACAAATGCAGAACATACTCTTATACTGTCATCTTGTTGAGATTATTTTAATAGATAAATTTGGCCATAGACAATGTAAGCAATTTGTGGTCAAAGCTGTTGTTTAATGGAGAATATAGATGAGGAGAAAGATCTCTCTAAGGAAATGAGCAATGTGATAGTTGGTTATGGAGTTCAGTCAGTGAGATACATCCACAAAGTTCAGTGATGACTCCGTACTGACAGTTGTCAGTGACTAATACTCTGAATGTTTTTCTGTAGAAGTGACATTTAATAGACTCTTTCTGTTTTTATAAAGTGTTTCATATCAAAGTGTAAATGAAATGTGTATGGGAAACTGATAAAGGCCCCATGCTTTGCTTCTCAGCAATTTCTGTTCAGGCCCGGTCTCACACAGCAGTTGGCATTCTAACAAATTCATAATGGTTTTACTAAATTCCTGTATCTGCATCATTGTTCCTATTATTTGCATGCTAGATGTAGGAGTGCACATGAGTTTATTTATGTATTGGCTTGCAAGGAATTTATTTCAAAATAGAATAGTAGAAGAGCTCACTGGAATTCACAAAGCCATGTTCTCACTTTGCTTTGCCCTATTATTTCCTACACTATAACTGGAATCTGAAATATAAAACTGTAACTTAAAAGCATTAGGCAATTATCAGCTGTTGCTACTGATAGTTCTGTTTTAAAATAGAAGCCAGAATGGAAGATACTTATTAAACAACTACCACATCTGGAATGCAAATGACAGCAGCAATGAAAGTCAACAGTGAAATATTTGAAGTATGTATAAGAGGCATGGATGACTTAAACAAGTGCTTTTTTCAAACTGCACAAGCTATTATAAGTACCGTACTTTGTATGAATGAATTAGTAAAGCATAGAAAGAAGCAACATATTTTATAGTCTTGGACACGGGTTATATGTTAAATTATGAAAGTCACTAAGAACTCCAATTTACTTATTTGTTTTTATGTATTCAATTTGTATGGCCTCCCATCTCAAACAGGTGATTCTGGATGGCGAATAATCATAAAATAAATTAACACCAATTAAAATCACAATGCAGAATGAAAAATTGTTACTTTTGATTCAGGTGACATCCGAAATACAAACCCATGCTTAAATTACTGAGAGGCAGAGATACTATTATCCAAATCTAAGGACAATCAAATGATAGCAAATCTTGAGAAATGCAAATGTTTGCAAGTTCAAACGTAAAGCTGTACTGCTTAACAACTGGTCTCCTCACAAGTTATTCAGGGATAGAATCTTACAAAAATAAGGATATCTGGATCCAACAGTCCTCAGTTCTGATTAGTTATTAATTGACGTCTGCTAAGCTATGATTTGCTTGATACACAGTTGGGTTGTGACACAATGACTGGTCCTAAATAACTTGTGATTGTAAGCCACCCGGAGTTACTTAACATGGGTAGCCATATAAATCTTTTAAACCAACCAGCAAACCAATGAACCAATTAATCATCCAGTGAACTTCCATGGCTCAGAATAAACATGAAGTTGGGTCTCTGTTCTGCCAGCCCAGAACCTTAAGCATTATTGAATCTTTATTTGGACAATGTATTATTTAATTCAGGGAAGCTCAGAACAGCTTACTCCTCCCTGTTTTAATTCCTGTTGCTAAGAAAATATGAAGTTAAATTCAAAAACATTGTCCGAGGGAAATTTTAAAAGTTGCTATAAATATACATGTTGTGAGCCATTGTGTGAAATCTTGAGACAACACTATTGATGGTCTTTCTTTGACTTATGTTCTTAGTTCAGCCAATTGTTTACTATATTTCACTTTATTTGAGACCTTGTTCTACAAGTAGTAAATAAAACAGAAGCCTGTTTCTGAAAAGGGTAAATGTTAACTCACTGTATGTGTTCATTTGGTTCTGTGTATCTACATGGGACTAAGATTTTAGTGAATGCAGTTCATTATGCAAAGTTTGCAAGATTGGTATATAATTTTGTTGCTGTTTTTGTCCCGGTGTTCATTCACCGTAATTGAATTTTACCCCATGTAAGTTTATGCTAAAATACTTTATTTTTTTAAGATGACCAAAACCTTGTGTTTTTCTTGAAACAAGAAGGCACACAACCACTGTCATAATTCTTATCTGACAGCAATGTTTCTTTTTTTCTAAAAGTCACCTCTGGTTCACTTTATGTCCTTTCCAAACTGCCAGTGTGTTTCTCTTGTTCAAGCTGCCAATGTACTCATCGTTGCTCTGTCTGTATAGTAAGAGTTCTATAATAGAAGCCATTATTTCAACATTGTGACTTTTTTGTATGTGTAATTTTACAGCCCTCCATAGACATTTCAAAACATTGAAATGTAAGGCAAGTAACAAAGCAAATGAACTCTTACGGGAATAAACAGTTGTGTGACTTTTTTCCCCCAAATGCCTTACACAAACATGCCTTATCACTTTTGAAATTGCTTCAGAATAGGACATTTTAGAGATTTCCTTATGAAATTTATATCTGTCACAATCCAAACATTCTCTTAGCATCCCACAGTAATTACAAGGGGGGGAGGAGCACTGAAAGTAAAACATCCATGATAAAACCTAAAATAAAACAATAAACAAAATCCTGACCTCAGTAATTCCAGATCATAAATCACACATAGACATCCTATCATTCACCCTAGACTCTATGGAGCAACTTTATTTTCAAAAGTTTCCAGACAGCCAAAACTACAAGGGCCAACATGATTTCTCATGGGAAATTATTCCATAGCAGTGCCAATGAGCCTCTGTTCCATATCCATTCAAATGCTGGTGACTGGGGATCACCAGCAGTTTCTCAGTTTCAGCAGAACATGCAAGCTAGATGTGCTGCTTGTAAATGGAGACCAGAATGCCAAAGTTAGAAATATTGCCCAAGGATCTGCTGATATAGTCTACAGAGGAATTATTTAGTCTGTCATTTGTATCTCAACAACTGTCTGATTTGGTACAGCAACCAAACAGGACAGGTACAAACTTTAACAGATAGTTAGGACTGCATTAAAAAGAATCACAACCAGCCTGCCTTCCATTGACAATTTGTATACTGCATGAACCAGGAAGAGGGCAGAGTAAATATCTACAGACCCCTCACATCCTGGGCACAATCTACTTTAACTTCTCCCCTCAGGATGCCGCAATAGAGCATTGCATGCCAAAACAAGTAGACACAAAGCTAGTTTTTTCTCCCATGCCATCACTCTGCTAAACACATAATTCTCACAGCATTGTCTCATTTCTCATCTTTTCTCATCCTCTCATCTTTCCTACTATCTTCTTATGATTTATCAATTGCTGTTTGTAACTTGTAATTATGATTTGTGATCTATGACTTATTATTTGCTGTTTATATATGCATTGTGAGCTTATGCACTGGAGACAAATTCCTTGTGTGTCCAATCACACAATAGAATAAAATAGAATTCTATTCTATTCTATTCTATTCTATTCTATTCTATTCTATTCTATTCTATTCTATTCTATTCTATTCTATTCTATTCTTCTTATTGAGCAAATATTGTGGTGGGGGGAGGGGGTTGGTGCAGCAGTGGTGTTTGCCACCGCCACCTGTCACTGCTACAGCCGTTTGCCGCCGCTGCGGGATGCTGGAGCCTTTGCTGCCAAGCAGATGATTGGTGGTTGGATCAGCCTCCTGGAATACCACTAATCAGCTGTTCTAGTCGCCTATCACCGCTGATCGTCACCCCTGCCTATCACTACCATTCACCACTGCTGCCTATCACTGCTGCTGCTGTTTGTCAGTGGCAAGCGGTGGTGATTGGCAGCGGTGGTGGTGAATGGCAGCGGTGATCAGCAGGTAGAACAGCTGATCAACGGTATTATGGGAGGCCGATCCAACCACCGATCAGCTGCTGGGCAGTGAAGGCTCCAGTGTTCCCCAGCAGTGGCGAATAGCAGCAGCAGTGATAGGCAACAGTGGTGACAGGCGGTGGTGGCAAATGCCACCGCTGCACCAAGCCCCCACCCCCTTGCCACAATATTCACTCTATAAGATGCACAGATATTTCCACCCACTTTTTTGTGTGTCTTACAGTGTGAAACATACGGTAGTTTGGCTAAAAAATCAAAGTAAATTTTGGCCAATCCACTGATTTATTTTCATTGCTGTTTTCTAGTAACCTAGTAGCTTTGTAGTAGCTTCTTTTCCATGAAAGAGCAAAGTCACCCAAGTTATTGGAAGGTTACAAAAGTCATCTAAGCAGCCAACAATGAAAATTTAATTAACTGCATTAAATACCCATTTCTAACATAGTCAGTTTAAGCTAATCATGCATTTCTGAATGACTACTTATATTATTGGGATGGGAGGTATAGACAGAGTTCACTATGGTCACAGACAAGAATTCAAAATAAAACATATTAAAAATAAATTCAGTACAAATACACAAAACAGAATGGGAATGCTATAATTGGCGGTGGACTTACCAGTGGGAAGAGTCTAATTTTACAGGCAGCATAAAAATTAGGTATTTTCAAGCAAAGTAAATCTTTCTGATTTGATTATATATATATATATATATATATATATATATATATATATATATATGCATATTCTTTCCAGCCAGGTTTTACCTACGTAAACTTAGTTGTTCTACAGACCTAGGTTCTGTGAAATCTAGATTTCACAGAACCTAGGTCTGTAGAACAACTAAGTTTACGTAGGTAAAACCTGGCTAGAAAGAATATGCACATAAAAGCCTACGAAAAAGAAAAAAGATACATTGTACCTTTACAGGAAGGATATCTGAGAAGTGGGTGTGGCTCACTGACGACGCCTTAAAAGGCAGAAATAGCTATTTGAGTCTCCCAGAGAGCAACACAGAGTTGCAGTTTGTCAGCAGAAAAAAGGCCCAGAAACTTGTGAATGAGATTTCACAGAACCTAGGTCTGTAGAACAACTAAGTTTACGTAGGTAAAACCTGGCTAGAAAGAATATGCACATAAAAGCCTACGAAAAAGAATATATATATATATATATATATTATATCAGCCCTCCAAAATTGATAAGGGGAGAATATTGAAGCATTCTAAAGTTAATATTCTTTGGAATTTGGAAACAGTTACATGATGCAAATATCTTGTCGATTTGAAATTGCAGGGGGGCGGGTTTTGAATGTTCAGGAAAACATTATTGTTGGGATTTGACTTTGACATATAGATTGAACATGATTTTATTTAAATAGGAAGTTGTACATGGGCCTACGAACCATATTTGTATATTTCTTATGAATATTGGTATTTAGTTAAGCAGCCTCCACTAGTCTTTATGACAAGCCATTCTCACATTTCTGTCCAGCTATCTTTTCAGTGATTGTGGGTATTGATGACTTCCTAGTTTATTTGTGGGACAAGAAAGCAATTAATTTAAAGACTTTCTCCTCTCTGAGGGCACCTCTCCAAGTTGCCTTACTGCTAAAGTCTGGCTGGTGTAGTCCTATTACAGTTGGTGCTAAGTTTAGTTAGCTTTTGGTGTTAGCTAAAGAGCTCCTTGCCAAGACTTTTGGCTGAACTTCTGCTACTGTGTCATTTAGCTTGTTTCTGTCTTTTGTTGTCATGCTGCTACTGTATGGTTTTCATGTTTGTAATTTAGTATATAGTTTTAATTTTTAAACGGTTTGATGGATTTATCTGGTTTACTCTAATCCACTTTATTTCTGAGGAATAGTGAACCAAAATGATTACTTATAGGTGTATAGATTGCTATTTGCTTCCAGGAAGCAAAGGCATTTGCAGAACCAAGATATGTAAGGTACTGTACATCTTACACTTGTTTGCATACTCTGTATGGATAAAATGTTTGTTTCCCTAGAAAATGCTGGTACAACTGTTTGCACATGGTTCTTATGAAAATAAACACAAGAAGCAAAATGAAAAAAGTAAAAACATTACATGCAGTGCTTCCAGTGTAAGTCTCAGATCAGACTGAAAGTGATTTATGACAAGAATTTTCTTGGCAGTCCTGAAGGGGCTTTTTTCCTGATCACAATGATAGTGATGTTTCATTGTATAATAAAATGAATCATTCAAGGTTAAAATGCAGAAAAATGGCACAGAGGCTGATTAAAAAAAGTAAAAACCATTCAAGTTTTGGTAGTGACTCCTTAAATTGGAATGTGCTTTATAGAGCTCTACTCACATGTAAGCCAACACAAGTCTTTCTAAATGTTATTGTTTCTCTCTCTTTCTCTCCCTCTTTTCCTGTTTCCCTTTCTCTACTCTGCAGATTTACACTGACTGGGCTAATCATTATCTAGCAAAATCTGGCCACAAACGGCTGATCAAAGATTTGCAACAGGACATTGCAGATGGAGTTCTACTAGCAGAAATCATTCAGATTATTGGTAAGTCCCATGCATAATCTGAGAGCTGACATCTGGGTTAGGATATAAAATACAACAGAACTAGAACTAAGTGTTGTGAGAGATGAACATTAGATAGTTATGATTCAGTCTCTTTATTTCTCTTCTCTATACTTATTTTCAGAAATAGAGGCAATACTTCCTAATTTTTTTAAATGTTCAGAAATTTTGATAAGGGTTTGTCTGAATCTATTTGTATGTGGTTCATCCCCTTTATAGCCCAAGGACTGTGTTTCACACACTTGGCAGACTAAAGTGAATGCTTCATTAAGCCATGTGTCTCCAATGTGTGCATTTTATTAACTGGAGCGGTTTATACTTTCTGAAATGACTTGAAACTGTATCTTGATCCCACAAAAACAATTGTGGAAGATTTCATGTCAGCAGGCATTTGGCAGGGTCTGGAGAATTAGCAGCAATGGTCTCTGCACTTTCCCTTTGCATGAGGGAAGGAACTGCCGCTAACAAGAAAGACTGTTATTGTACATTTCAGCCTGCTGAGAGCAAAGTTCAGTATGTGCAAAATACTTGTGTGCCTATTTGCTTTGTCTCATCTTGTCTTGTTGCCTATTCTCAGACATGACTTTTTTTAAAAAAAATTCACTGCTTTCTTTTAGCAAATGAAAAAGTTGAAGATATCAATGGTTGTCCTCGAAGCCAATCTCAAATGGTAAGAATTAAATGTATGTATGTATGTATGTATGTATGTATGTATGTATGTATATGTGTGCATGTGGACACACTTATTTTATATGTATTTATACTATAGTATATTGATAACTGTCACATTTGCATTATACTGAATGTATACTCCTGGAAAATACATATCAGAAAATTGTTTACGGGATATCAAGAACTTAAGGAAGAAACATCATTGATACTTGCAAATAGATTGTCAGTGTGCTCTTTTCCTAAACTTCCGTGTCTTTCAGATTTATACAGATCATTTCACTTCATTTCAGAACTGCCTTTAAAACAGTAAATGGCAGGACCAATTTTAAGTGGTGTCTTTGTGTCTGGACTATTGGTTTGAAATATGGGGCTTGCCAACTTTTAATGAATATAAATAGTCTTTTTACTTATCCACAATATAGTCCAGTGAAATAGCCTGACTGCAGAACACTTTTTGAATCACATGCTATTCCTGTTGGAAGAAATGAACCTACAGAATGCATTGAAATACAGTTTATCATCTGAGGAAAATTCATCTATTATCCAGAATGAGTTTTAATTTTGGTAGCATTTTAAAATTACTAACATTTATGATTATAACATAATGGAAATGATACTTGGATTTTTTTTGTCACTCTGTTCCTTCAGTTAATCTACTTTATATTGTTGCTGGGTTTTTTTGTTTGATATTTTTAAGCTTCTATTGATTAATTTTAATTGCTTAGATATTTCATCTGTTAACCACTGTTTAGGTAGATATTTGAGAAAGGAGCCTGTTACATTCATTCTCTCACAGGAAGCTGCTAAAATTAACTCTTCACTGCAATAAGGTGAAGAGCTTCTTGCTTGCTAAAGCAAACTCAACAGTAGCTGTTATCTTCTTAAAAAAATTATTTATTTAAGTAGTTTCTGCAACCTTGCTTTTTTTATCATTTGTATTTTCTCAAGGAGTCTTACAAAATAGGTTTTGCTCCCACTGTAACACTGCATTACATCAGAGGTCAATAATATATTGCCAATAGATGTCAATAGCAACCTTTATTATTATTAAGCCATTTAAAAAATAAAAACAGCTGAACATTGATAAGATTCCAAATCTCATGAGATGTGAAAAGAAATCTCTCTTCACTTAATAGGGATAAGGGATTTCAGAATACTTAGATATTATTGTGAGATTCCCAAAGGTGCTTTTCAAGGGCAGCTTGACTTTCTTCTTTTTCTTTGATATGTTATTATGAGAGGTGTTGGATGGGAGGGAGAAGTAAAATTGCTGTAATTTCAAATATCATGGAATTTTGAGTCCCTGTCCCATTGCACAAGCATTATGCAAAACTTCCTGATATCTGGAGAAAATGCAAAATTCTTGCTTTTTTGAAAACATAAGATGATCTCTGCAAATAAAGAGCCAGTTTAATGGACTGATTAAAGTGTAGGGAAATGATTGGAAACACCTAGTTTCAAGTCATTCTTAATAACAGAGACTTGCTGGGTTACAGTGGACAATCAATCATTGTCAGCCCATGCTACTATACATGTTTTTTGCTATGTATACCACCATACAGTCTTTTTTTTAAAATAAAAAAAACCCTTAAATGTGATATAATATTGTTGTTCCTGATAAGAAAAAAAGATTTTTAAACCTTCTGCATCAAAAAGGTCCATTTTCTTGCCCATCATGATCCTATTCTTTAAATTGTTTTTCTATAGATGTGGATTACAGTTACTAATGAGCTATGATGCCGCTGGATAACTTTGATTAGATGATGTATTAAGATAGTAAAATTAAAATGGAGCAGGGGGATTTCAAGAGAAGATTCCCAAAGGATCTGTCAAAAGTAGATTAATGAATGTCAACATTTTAATGCAGCTAAGGAGAGGAAGAAGAAAGTATTCAGAAAATTTTGGAGTCATAGTCGATAAGTCAAGGAAAATTGCCCAAAGTCTAGCCACCATAAAATTCTATGTCTGGAAACATTGAAAGAGAACTAACAGAAATGCAGCCAATATTATGATGTCCTTATAAATCTACTATGTGACCACATTTGGAAATAATGTATGCAGTTTTAACTATCACACTTGAATATTGTATTTAATATTCTACGAAGTCTACATCAGTATATTTATTGAAGAGTTGAATAGAACCCTTCCACCCAAAGGGCAATCAAAACAATTTCAGTGATAGAGCAGTTTATCCATTGAGAAAGACTATAGCATCAGTAATTCTTAATTACAAAGGGGATATGAGGATACTCAATAGACAGCAGGGAAAGGAAAATATAGATTTTGTCCAGCAGTTCTACTGGCTTTGTTAGTATTCTTGGTAATGTTTTTTTTTTTTTTTGCTACCTTCAGAATCAGAAGTGGCATATGTTGAATACTAGCTGCCAAGGAATAATAGTGATAAGAGATAATCATCTTCTTATTAAGTCTTCTGAATACAGCTGATTGAGTATTAAGAGATAAATTGTTGGCTGTTCCAGCAGGGTTTTTATGAACCTCTGGCTTTCCAAACATTGCCGAGCTATGTTCCCTGCATCCTTCACATTTTATTTGAGATGCTAGCACAGAAATAAGGCTAATTTTATAAATACTTTCCATAGCAAATTAGCTTTAGACACATTTTTTACTTTTTATATCTTTGGATGCTTTACAATAATTTTTTCTTTTCGATTTTAGTATCTTTGTATACAAGAACAGGTTGCTGAGTGGGAACTATGATACCAAAATGGCATACAACAATAGGCATATTAATATTAATATTATTGTCTTTTTTGGCTTAAAAATTGAGCAATTAACATTTCTGGAGAAATATTTTGGGATCTGGAAAAACTTAAAAATATTGTGTGACTTTTGTGCAGTGAGTCTGCTTCTTATTAAAGGAATATTGTCAAAGTTAGTCATCCTTAGAACACGTTGTTTTTCAAAGGAAACATTTAGCTTCAGAAAAGCCACATCTTCAAAGTTCTGCAGATTAAAGCAGGAAATGGCCAGATTTCAAGTTAACCTTCTAATATTGATGATGCATTTCCCAAGAGGGTTACTTTTTGTTCAACAACAGAATTACAAAAATATATCCTATACCTCAGTGGTGGGATTCAATTTTTTTTACTACCAGTTCTGTGGGCATGGCTTGGTGGGCATGGCCTAGTGGGCGTGGCAGGGGAAGGATACTGAAAAATCTCCATTTCCTCCCGATCAGCTGGGACTCAGGAGGCAGAGAATAGATGGGGGTGGGGCCAGTCAGAGGTGGTATTTATCAATTCTCTGAACTACTCAAAATTTTTGCTACCGATTCTCCAGAACTGGTCAGAACCTGCTGAACACAACCTCTATATATCTATGTGCACACAGAGGTCTGTCTCCATATTAAAATGGTTTTCTGCTGAATGAGAATGGCAAAGCCAACTAATGCTGTATGCTGTCATTAATTAATTTGATCCTCTGAATTTCCAATCAAATTATAAATTAAACAATTCAAAATGTAACAACCCAGAAACCTTATTAATACAGTCCAAATCTGCTCTTTTTCCCTTAGCTTTTTCTAGGCAACAGTACCATCCATCATACAAAGCATTTTCAGATGCAGCCTCTTTGACAGTCTTCTCCCATCTGGTATCCTTCAGAGATAGTTGAACTAGAACTCCTTATATACCCAGCCAGCATTCTTGGTAATAATTGCAAGACATCTTAATTTCCCCACAAGGATATAGGATAGATATAAAAAGGCAGTGCAATCTCTCCTTTAGTTTTACTCCAGATCTCAACATGCCCTATACAGGATTTAGGTCATATAGAAATCCCTTTGTAGTATTGTATGTCAGTTCTTTCATGTTTCAGATGAAATTGTAAACATCGTAAGTGTGACCAGAGAGTGTACCTTCATTATAAACTTGGACTGACTTCTCTTTCCATCTGTTGCATGTGTTTCTCAATCTGAAAAAGATTACAATACTAAAGGTGATATATTCAGATTCATTTCAGTGCATAGAATTTGAATTAAAAATCAGTTTCTAGTCTGTATCACTTCTTTTCCCTCCCATTCAGTTCTGCTCTTTTTCTGCATTAAGCTATTACATCCATATATTGTATATCAAAATATGTACAACAATGTATTTTCACTTTGAAGTTGTCATGGATGAGTAAATTCTTGAGAAGTATTTTTAATAAAAAAATTGGAATGGAAATTAATAAATTTATTTATTAATGAGATTTATATGCTGCTCTATCTCCAGCCGGACTCAGGGCGGCTCACAACAGTTAAGAAACATCTAATAAAAAGTTAAAAAATTGAATCCAAATCTCATAATTTAACAGTTAAAAGTACAATTAAGACTAACAAGTTAAAATTAAATTAGAATTAAAACCCCATCAGTTCAGGCCGGCCAAACGAAACAGCCATGTTTTCAGGTCTCAGTGGAAAGAGTGGAGGTCGGGGGCCACCTGGAGCTCCAGGGGCAGTTCATTCCAAAGGGTAGGTGCGCCCACAGAGAAAGCCCTCCCCCTGGGGATCGCCAGCCGACACTGTCTGGCCGACGGCACCCTGAGGAGGCCCTCTCTGTGGGAACGCACTGGGTGATGGGAAGCTGTTGCTGGCTGCAGATGGACCCCCAAATATCCCAGGCCTAAGCCATGTAGAGCCTTATAGATAATTACCAGCACCTTGAATCTCACTCGGAGGGCAACCGGCAACCAATGCAAGTCGCATAGGAGAGGTGTAACATGGGAGTGTCAGGATATTCCCATCACAACCCGCGCGGCCGCACTCTGCACCAGCTGAAGTCTCCGAGTGGTTTTCAAGGGCAGCCCCATGTAGAGGGCATTGCAGTAGTCAATATGGGAGGTGACAAACGCCTGAGTAACCATGCGTAGGGCAATCTAGGTCCAAATTATTATATGTATTATACCTCTCCCAATTACATCTTGCAGAGTTGAATGAGGGATGCATTATAGCTATGAGACTTATTACGAATACTTGTTGTAGGAGTTTAGTATCAGTAGTTGGTATTGATATTTAATTCAAAGCATACCCGGTGTTGGAAAAATAGATAAAATAAAATATCGATTTTTGTTGCTGCTATACATTAAATAGTATTCAAAGTTCATTGAAGCAGTAAATATAAAAAAGATGTAAATACTCTAGCCACACCTGTTTGCTGAAGTAATAAATATATTTTTGTCAACCAGAAGGATTAGAAAAAAATGTTACCCCGGAATGGTATATTTAGATTATCTTTTTAAGGGAAAAATGAGAGCATGCTAAAGATACAAGAATGTTGAGAATGCTTCCCACTATTAAAAATAGCATCAATAAAAGCATTTCCTCACTAAATATGACTAAGAGAAAGATACAGAACCAACTGAAATCTATAACTGGATGAAATTGTTCAATAAATAAGATGCTGCTGAAACAAACATTTAGCTGTTGTATAAGTGCTAGGGTAAATATTATTTAGTACAGCCTTTCCCAACCTATGTCTCTCTAAAGATGTTGAAACTCAGTCCCAATATTTTCAGCTAGTGCATTTGATTTCTCTGCTGGTTGGGAAATCTTAGACCTTGTTTTGCAGTTCATCTAAGGGAAGAATGACCTATACATATTTATTCCATTTGAAAAAAAAAAGTAAGGTTCTGGAAACTGGTAAATGGCAGCAGTCAACATATAGCAGCAAAAATTCTGTTCATGTGGAAATCTGACTATAGTTTCTGCCCCATAATCTGCACAATACTTTACACTTTTGTAATGTATTCCATAGTGTACTGCTTTGTGCAGGGGCAGATCTGAGGTTAATGACACTCTTAGCAAAATAGAGTTTTCCATTCATGAGTTCTGTCAGGTTTATTTGAAAGTAGTTGGGTAGATCTCTCTGAAAACTACCAACTATTTGGACTAGTCACATTTTAATTTCTGAATGCCAGGAAAAAGTTCTATTCAAGACATTTGAGTCATGTCAACAGATGTAATGGTATGAAGGAATGTCTTTGGGAGACAGGGCAAAGAAATGCAACCAAGAGAATGCTCAGATAAAAGGCAGCTGAGCCTGCAGCAGTAATTTGCGTGGGGCAAGGAGCTCAGAAAGGATTCTCCTTAGTTTCTTGGGCTGTAAAATGGAGGGAAGGGAGGTACTTTCAGTTGTGCAAGAGTCTATTAATGTAACCTTAAAATAAAATAGAATTAGCTGATTTGGTTGTGTTATCTGTCTGGTCTATCTCATAAGGCTGACTCTCTAAAACACTGTATTGCTTCTGAAGCGGCAGATTGGGCAAGGATCATGATGGGTCTGGCAATTGTCCAAGAATGCTCAATGTTGAAGCCATTTGAAGACATGTTACCCTACCCACTTTCTAGTGTGCAACAATCCAAAGATGTGTGCTATATTCTTTGGAAGAATATTTATTTTAATATAATATAATTTAAAATATTTATCTCTCTCCTAGACTTCGAGGCAAATAATAAAATGCTTTCCCCCTCTTTCCTTCCCTTCTTTATATGCTAGTATTTTGAACAGGGAACATTAAAAGAACTTGTCTGAAACTCTGTTGATGTTCTATCATTCATTATAGGTGGTACTTAGCTAGATGCAGCAATAGTATGACTCATGAAGTAGCTTCTTATATTCAGTGGAAGAGCCAAGCCATCTCTTAACCTCAGAGAGCTATAAATCTCTCTAAAATGAAAGCCAGCTTATCTGTAGCCACAACTATGTCAAAAACATAAAAGGGAACTTGGTACTTGTGGATTGTATTCACTGTTTTACATAGTTGGTTTAAAATATTAGTCAGAATTAAAGTTGGACGATACTATTATATTTTTGCAAACACTTCCTGAAAAAGGAAACTCTGCAGTAAATTTTCCATGTTGTAAAGATGTTAAAGAATACTATCTAAAACTAATCAAATCCATTTGCCTGCCTTTAACAGAAGCTGGAAAAAGCATATTTTTATATATAACAGTAAGGAAGATAGGGCATAATAACTCCAAGTCCACATAAATTCTGGTGGTTACAAACTTCCACAAATTTTACTGGTTACACTCACCAAGCTTTAGTTTAACTTAAATCTAAAGAACCCATTGACTGGACAGTTTGAATGCAGGCAACAGCATCCCAGATACTGACAGAAGCAGAAAGAAACTGATGCCTAGAATGGGAGATTCAAATAATATGGCCCCATTATTTTCCCTGTGGGTTAGGCAGCCAAGCCGGGGTTTTACAGCAAACCCTGTATCCCCAAATTATCCTATCCCAGTGCTTGTATCATAAAATAGGCAGAAATTTTTTATCCTGCTGTAAAATGAATTAAATGATTATGAAACAAAAAGATCAATAGGGTAAGTTCTTCCCTTGGTTCTTCTCTCAAACTTGGCTCCCAGGAACCAATGGATTTCTGCAGTGAGAGCTTCAAACCACACAAACCACTAAGATTGTATTGATACTTTCCACCTTCCTCATATAACAGCTACAAATTTGTTCCGCCTTCTAACACCATAGTGAGGTGCCAATGCTTCAAATCTCAGCAAAGCACACATGAAGTTCAAAGAAAGCAATCTCTCTCAGTAGAAAAATGACAGTCCAAATTAAATCCAGATGAGTATAACAAGAAGTATCTTTAGCTGTCTCAGTCTGAAAAAGCTGCTCAAGATACTTGACACAGGATAGCTATGCAAGAATTGTTACTGCATGGTAGGATAAAACCACATAAAACAATTCATTCTTGCCTATCAATGTGAGAGTAAAAAGCTCTTTCTTCTCTCCACAGAATTTAAATCCAGTTCTTTTCACCTTTTTCATGAATTAGCAGACATCTAACTTCACATTTTTCATCCTTGGACCCAGATGACAGTTAATAATTGAAATAATCAATAATCCTGCTGACAATTATAGGACTGATGCTTTGGAAAGTGAGGTTTAGCAGCAACCATAATATAAAATGATCTCCATTCCCATAGTATAAATATAGCTGGGTGACATTTGCTCTAGTTTTAAAATCCCTTTTAAATAGCCTTTTTAAAATGAACATTGTTTTAAAACTTGCATTTTAAATATTTTCTTAAAGGATAGGTAGCTTTGTTATTTAAGCGTTGTTGTTATTAGTACTAAAGCACTCTAGATTCTTTTTTCAAGATAAAAAGTGGCATAAAATAATAATATAATCAGGGGTGGGCTTCATAAATTTTAGCAAGGGGTTCTCTGCCCAGTTGCTGGGTGGGCATGGCCATGGTGGGCATGGCTTAGTCGGCCTCCTGCACCACAGCGGTGGTGGCAGGGGCATTTCTGCCCTCCCTGGGCTCTGGAGGTTTTCATGAAGCCTCCAGGAGGGTGAAAACAGCCTACCCAGGCTCCAGAGTCTCTCTGGACTTTTCTAATCCTTCTGGTTCCCAAACTTCCAGTAGGCTCATTTTTCGCCCTCCCTGAGCCTCTGCGCATGCCATGCACTTACCTGTATCCAAAACAGGCCACCTGGGGATTCCTGTGAGAGGCGGGGTGGGGTAGATGAGGCCAGCCAGGAGTGGGATTTTGGGGTTCTCCAAACTAGACAGAATCTTAGCTAGAGGTTCTCCCCAACCCCTACAAACCCCCAGCAGCCCACCCCTGAATATAATGTTTACTATATAGTGATTACTAGGTAAGCCTCGACTTGACTCTAATAGAACCCAGAACTTCTACTAATGGTCATAAATTGAGGCACTCACATGATTGGAGCCAATTTTATGACTTTTTTGCAGCAGTCACTGAACAAATCAATGTATTCTTATGGGTGTTCTTTTCCTGGAGATTGGGCAAAAGGCTGAAAACTAGCAAAGAAAGTCATAAAAAGCAGTCAGGACATCTCTAAACCATGGCTGTCAAACTCATGGACCATGGACCGGGAACTGACCAATCACACATTGGCCATGACCACGCCCGGTTTAGCAAAGGGGAAAAGTCTGGATGGGAGTCAACAGGCTCAGACTTAACCCAGACAAGACCAAGTGGCTGTGGGTATTGCCTCCCAAGGACCATGTCAATTGTCCATCCTTAGCCCTGGGGGGGAAGAAGCTGTCCCCCTCAGAACGGGCTTGCAATTTGGGTGTCCTCCTTGACACACAGCTGAGATTAGAGCAACACCTAGCAGCTGTGGCTAAGCAGCTGACCTTTGTACAGGTTCGCCTTGTACACCAATTGTGACCCTACCTGGATCGGGAGGCTCTTCTCACAGTCACTCATGCCCTTGTCACCTCACAGTTGGATTATTGCAACGCTCTACATGGGGCTACCCCTGAAAAGTGTTTGGAGACTACAGTTGGTCCAGAGTTGGCCTCCTCCGGGTCCTGTTAGCTAAACAAAGTCAGCTGGCGGGTCCGCAGGGCTGTGGCTGCCCCGGCTCTCTGGAATCAGCTACCTCCTGAGGCCTGGACTGCTCCCACCCTACTGGCCTTCCAGAAAATGGTGAAAACCTGGCTTTTCCGGCAGGCTTGGGGCCGTTGATTTCGCCGCTGCGATCTTGTGAGATTCGGCCATGAGCGGTGTGTATGGGTTTTTTTAAAGTCTCTTATTGTATATTGTTCATATTGTCTTTGTTGTAAACTGCTCAGAGTCCTCGGAGAGTTGGGCAGCATAGAAATACGAATAATAAATAAATAAATAAACAAATAAATAAATAAATAAGTTGCGATACCTCATGTGACACTGCCGTGACAACCTGAGTTTGACATCCCTGTTCTAAGCTGTTGCATAACTCACTGAAACTGCTACTAAGGACTAAATTAGTAAAAGAAATCTCTAGACTGTTTGAGTTGATTTTGCTAAACAGAATAAAGGCTATTATTTTCTACTCTATTTTAAGCACTGGTATGTTTTAGAAATATTAATATGTTTAATTTTATGAAAACAAAAAGGTTTTATTCAAGCAAAAATAGCTGTATTTTTTAGAATAAAATAATATTATATGAACTTGTGCTCCATTGCTTCATTGTCATTTGATATTTCTAAAGCTGTACACTGTTGCACAACAACATAATTTATAGATCTTCAGGAGTCAGTCAGACTTGTCAATTTGGCTAACAAAATAAATGAATGAGAAGATTTCATTTTCATTTCAAAGATGCTTTGCTGAGGATTCCTAGCTAAATTTTTGTTATGCAGAATTTGTTTTATGTTATGCAGAATGTTGTAATGTAATTGGCAGTAGTTATTGGTTCACAAATATTAAATATTTGAGTATGGGGTGACATATGAATTTTTTGTCTAATGCATATACATAAAAGTACAAGCACAATATAAACATGCAATCTAATGCATGCACCAGAATCCCTCAGTTTTTTGGTTTTTAGTTTGTCTTGTACTATATCTCAATTCCCAGTAAGAAAAGCAATGAACATTTGATGGGAAAGATCAGAGTCCATTGTTTCTGAAAGATGGAAGTTGGGGAAGAATATAATATATGCCTTAAATGACATTTCCTTCTGAGTAACCCTGCAGAGCATTGCATAAAAGTTCTTATTTTGCACCTGGAAATTTCTGTATTGATGCTATATTATTGGCAGGGCTTCTTCTTCTTCTTCTTTTTTTTTTTTGCTTTTTCTTATTTGGATTTTAGATCAACAATATTGATCGTCAGTGAAGTAGTCCATTATATGGAACCAAAAGGATTACAATCATAGACTGTTTCTAATCTCTGGAAGGTTTAAATTCACCATCTTGATAAACTCATCTTGAGACACACACTCTTGCTTTAATAATTATGGTCTGCAATTTGGAAATTATTACAATAGATTAAAAACCGCTTCTGTCTTTATCACCAGCAATGTATTTGTTAAATATTTTCTTAGTTCTGCTTTTCTATAAGATAGTATCTTTGGTTGGAGGAAGCTAGTCATTTTGATAGTAGGAAGAACAAAAATAAGTATCAGCAATGATGGAAATCTTAGAAGATCTCCCTTTGTTAATTATTGAGAAGTTTACCTACAAAATTGAAAAAGGACTTTATATTTTATCTTTTGGAATCCAATGCTGGCTTGGATTGGCAATGCTAATTTTTAGAATCACTGCTTCTAGTATCCTTAGAGACTAAGGATTATCTGCATAATTGATTCATCAGATTCATCAGAATTAATTATGCAGATAACTTTACTCAGTTTTTTTTTTTTTACAAACTCCTCTTTAAAAGCCAAGAATAACATCACAATATTTTTCTTTCTTCTACCTCCTCCCCACTCATTGAACTCTTTCATTACAATGGAGATGGTATTTCCTGGCATTGAAAATTCTGAAAAGTAATTTAAACATGAATAGTTAAAAAATTCAAAACTTTCAAAATTATTTCAGAATGATTGATTTCACTCCTACAAATCATTGCAAAAGTAATTTTATTCATTTCATTATGAATTATGTTCTGTGTACCTTTATTAGTTGGTCTGTTAGCGATTCCCTGTTAGGAATCCCTAACCATTAGAAGAATAATTTCATTTTTAGTTTATAGTAACATATCAAAGAAAAACAGAAGTATAGAAATGCAAATAAAAGGAAAAAGACAAAAGACAAAGAGGAGTGCTGTGAGGCAATGATGGTTTTATTACTCAGTATTAATTACCATATGTTCAATTTATAATTAATTATGTTTGGAAGAAGGATAAGTAATGTCTACCAGAGAATGGTGATCAAAGTTACTTTTAGTAATGCCAAGATTAGTGTTAATAGACATTTTTAAGACAAGCCAATAGAATTTCTGTTCACAAGTGAATTGTTCATTTAGTCTATTAATTGAAAATCATACAGCATTGACTTCCAATCCTTCATTTCATTTAATGGTTTCCTTTTGTAAAATATTAACACAATGAATTCACTCACAACCTTGAATATTCAAGGATTTAAACATACAGACATACAGACATCGGAAAAAAAACAAAGATCTTTGTGTATGTTTTTCTTGTTTGAATTAAAAAATCACTACTTAACATATTGCAGTGATGGCTAACCTTTCACGCGCATGCAAACCCGCCAATGCAATGCGTGTGCACCCCCCCTGCATGAGTGGCTGGCTGGCAGGAGGCACGCACACATGCATATCAGAGCTGAACTGGGACGATGGCTCGCATGCCATCTCTGGCATGTGTGCCATAGGTTTGCCGTCAAGGACATATTACTTATATCTGTCCAAAATATGCTAATATATTTATTAGTTTTATACTCTGGATTTTTTATGTCATATACACATGGTTGCATATGCAAAATTCATTAATGTCCCTAATCACCATTCAGATAACCTTCAATAAAATTTCTGTGTCACCTTTCTTCAAATTATGTATTGGTCTTTTAAATGTGAAATTTTTACATACAATGATTTAAATAGATATTTTTTACTCAAAGATTGGAAGCATTCTGAACTCTCAACGAATGCTAATGCATAAAATCATCAATAAGCCTTGCATGTGTGCTGGTATAGCAATAGATCTAATATACAGATTTATTGATAATGTTTCTCTTAATGGCATTAGGCTCTTATAATAACAGTGTAATTTATAAAATTTTTATTTGCATGGGAAAAACTCTTTGTGTTCAATTTTAGCAGCAAACAGCCATATTTTAGTTTCAGATAGTCACTTTAAATAGAGCGCCTGTAGAGATTCTCATATATCGATGCAGATATTTTATTCACATTATTGATGCTTTTTATTCTTTAGAATTTCAAGTAAAGGTTCTTAAATTTGGACTTTTTTTCTGAATAGTTACCCAGAAGATTATACTTTTATTGTTACATTAGCTATAGCATTGCAAAATAAGTATTTCTTGCCATATTTACATTGCTGACATTTGCATTATGAATTTTATAGGTTTAACTTAACCAAAAAGTTCAAGCTTAATTTTAGTTTGCACTAAAAGAAATATAAATTTCAACATTTGTTTGTTTGTTTATTAGATTTCTGTGGCTGTCCACCCTAATCAACTCTGGTGGTTCATAAGATTTTCTTCCATGCAATCTTATTCTAGAACCTTAATAAAAAGCCAAGTCTTAACAGCCAAGTCAATTTGAACAACTAGAAGGCGGGCCTGTTGAATCACCAGTGGCAAGGTGTTTCACAAGGTAGGGGGGAACCTCAAAAAGCCCAATTTCCAAGAATCCACAACATTGCAAAATTTTAGGTACCTGATCTAGTAGGATGGGAGATGTGTTTAGGGAAAGGTGGTCCTGCAAGTACCCAGGTCTTGCCATGTATGGCTTTAAAGGTGATAACCAGCATCATGAATTGTGTCTGGAAGAAAACTGAAAGCCAGTGCATCTCACAATAAAGATGAAACATTTATAAATGTCTGTGTACAGCTGCATTCTGGACCATTTATAACTTTTAGTGGTCTTTGAATGCAGCCCTATGTAAAGTCCTAATAGAGGCTCATACCTGTGTTTAGTTGCTTTCGATGCTTTGTCTTCCTTCAGCAACATTCTAGGCATCTCTTGCATTGCTTCATCTCATAAGCTACTCATTAAATCAAAACTTTCTATGAGATCCATGTGCATAGAGAGTCCACATAGGCACAATTCAGTCCAGAACTCCAGTTGCCTTCTCATTTCAAGCAGCAATGAGGCATCTGCTGAACTACCTGCCAGGACTTAAGGAAAAACTCTTAAGTTCCCTTTGAAACTTCATAGTGTTCATTGAAGACCTGGGACAAGCCATTTCAAAAAGTTCCTAAAAAGACAAATCTATCTTTAACATACAGTATTTTTTCAGAAATAAATATCTAATTTCTGAATTTAGAACTTGAACTTGTTAGTGTTGATTTAACAGAATCATTTGAAAGAAAAAATTAAATAGAAATTCAAAAGTATACAATACATTTTTTATTCTGCTTATTCCAATTCCTAATATGAAAGGCAATATTACTAAGCAACATTGTAATTAGTCAAACTTTACCCGATAATATATTAGCCTCATAATTTGTTAGATGGTTATTATTGATTTCAGAGAGCTATTCCAATTTTGATTGAAACAGTATTGAGGCATGAAGGCTGACTAAAATATAATGGAACTTATATATGCAACCACAAACTTTAAGTTATTTTCATCCATTTTAAAGTAAAATGTGTTTGGGACTATTAAGTTTTGAATTCAAAGAATAGTTGTGAGTTGCCAAAGCAAAACGAAGGTAATTAAAGCAAATGACAATTTGTGGTAAAATTGCAAATAATACATTAACAATTTTTTTAAAAGCTGAGTGGGAATAAAAAGGGGGAAAAAAGACAAATAGAATGTATTGACCAATGATTTATTAAATCTTCTAATGACATTCCCACATCGTGTGTTCAGATGATCCATCAACTGTACATTATTTCAGTGATGTTTCTTAAATGAAGCTGATGGAATACAATAGTATTGGAAATGATAGTGGAAACTAAGCAACAATTATTTGCTTTAGATCAAAGAATAAGTTCATGTTTAAACTAAGAATTATGTGTGAGGACTAGTAAGCCAGTTCTTGTATTATTATGTGCTTGTCACAATAAATTCTAAATATAGTTTATTAGCAGAGAAGTCAAAGTTATGAATGCCTTTCACTTGGTATGGTTTTCTGATTCTAATATCTGCTACTCCCCATCTTCAACAAGATAATGGAAGAAAGGAGTCCTCAACAGAAAGATAAAGGTCAGTGAACTGTCAGTTCCATTCATCTCAAAAAGAAGATAGCACAAATTGAAACTGGAGCTAATTTTAAAAAAAATATGACTGAAGGCTTGCATTTCTTAGGCTCTTTTGTCAGCTGCCTGAACTGAGTGATTATTTTCCAAGCCCGATTTCCACATACTAGTTTCAAAAGATTTATTGAGATGAAAAGAATAGGTATAAAAGAATTTCAGCAAATCCACTATTTTCAGGTGAGATTTATTACATTTATGTACATTAACATTAAGCCATTAGACCAGAAACAGAAGATTGTGACTTTTAGTCCTGTCTTTAGGTATGAAGCCAGCTTGGGATCTTCAGTCCTAGGAAAAAGGCAATGGCAAACCACTTCCAAAAAACTTTGCCAAGATAACTTCAGGGTAGACAAGTGTCAGGAGTCAGAAAATCACTTGAAGACACAATAAAATACATTAAGACGAGAGACTCTTTTTTTCAAAATCTATCTTTGGTGAATGACAGGTCTATGTCAACAGAGGTGTTTAAAAGCCAATGTTTACAAATCATTCTCTTAACTTCTATAATATTTTAGGCTGCATTCCAGTTTGAATACTTTACTAATATCTTGGAAAAAAATTATTTTGATATTTAACTAATGTATCAAAGAAATAGCCAGTTTAGAAAATCTTTGTTGTTGCATCAAAACAACAAGGATGCCCTGAACTAGATTGAGAGTTTTAAAAAATATTTCTTCAGGTAAATAAAAATATAATTTTCATATTGATGGCATTGCAGCTTTTAATTTACTCTAAAATACTAGGTTTGTTCTTAATTATTTTAAGTAAATACCATTTAATATGAAAACGACTTCCTTTGATCTTTCAGGCAGTAGGACTATTTTGAATTCAGTCTTTGTACCGGTAGCTCAGGAAAACTAGTCTATTTTTTTAAAAAATAAAAGCAACATTAAAATATAGACCAATGTGTTTATTTTAAAATGTTAGCTATCATATTATTTACATTTTGTAGGTCTTAAAAAAATAAACTGGGGAGAGGTGTTTTGCCCCCTATCTGATAGATGATAGTAGTCCTTTAGACACTGTGTTGATACTATATGAAGAACTACTTTGATAAATGTTTGTTTTTTACTGCATTAACTGAGTGTGTTTCTTTTCCGCGTAAATATAGCTGTCTAGACTCTTGGCACATTCCCTTAGCTCTTAAAGAAAGAGCCCATGTATTAAAACCAGATTTGGTGCAGGTTTGGAAATGTTTTCTTTTATATGTTGTATTGGAGAAAATATTTCTAGGTTTTCATTTTGCAAAGTTAGTTTTCAATAGCACCATAAAGGAATTCTCAAGTATCTTTCCCTTCTTTGATTTCAATTTCTATATTCAATTTTCCTAGAAGATCCAGTTGTGGAGCCATATATAAACAAAGTTGTATTTTCAGTTCATTTTTATTGTTTTATTTTCCAACAAATATTAATAATTATTATCAATACAATTAAAGATGTACCAACATAATGAAGAGCAAGTAATAGGAAATATGAAATAAATCAGTTTACCCTCCAAACTTCTAATATCTTCCTACAACAAAAGATTCAGCTGCCAATTAAATTATATATAGAAGACAAAGATTTTTTAAAAAAGGCAGACTTGATGGAGCACTAGGTCTTTTTTTGCCATCAGTTTTCTATATTTGTATAAGGGGTGGGGATGAGAGAAAACTGGAGAAAGGAAGAAATTAAAGTAAATATTAATTGCTGGCAAATTCTGCTTACTGTAGTTGAAAATTTGTTTGCAGTGAATAAATGAGATTTTGGCCGGCCCAAAGATGGTGTTTATAAACTTTTCAAATCTTCCAGAAAAACGTAATAAAATAACTATTAGACTATTCTGTGAGTCTTTATATAAAATATAGTGGTAAATTGTTAGGCAATGATTCAATTATTCCATTACCACAAAGTAGAATATTTTGGCATAAGGTATTTTAAATCTGCCCTCAATCAGGGTAAAATATTAAAGCATAGTAACATGAAAGCTTTGTGATATTTAGGTACAGCAATTTCATTAAAATATTCATTTTCCATTTATGGTTTTTGCCAGTGCATTGGCTTCAAATGATGCAGAAATTAAATAGCATTAGGAAAAAATGCAATGTTTTGTGCTCTTAATTCTTGATTCCAAGAAGTGCCCTGCAGTGTTCCATTTACTCCCAAACTAGTATTGTTGTTCAGTTTATATATGAGGTTATGAGTGTAAGCAGACCATTTAAGACAATTTGTACCAAAGGTTCTCCCTGAAGAGTCTTGTCTGAAATCACAAATATTGTGACAGGGGCTAAATTGCTTAAAAACAAACTTTGATTTTATGTGGAACATTCAGCTTTTAAAACCAGCACAGCAGAAAATTGAATGAGGGCAGTTTTTCAACTAGGGAGAAATTGTTTTGCACAATCACCTTATGCAGGAAATTCTGATTTTGATCAAATTGAAGTCTTCAGAAATGGGTCCTGGAAATTGGATCATAGACCACTTCTAGATGGTCACTATTTGGGCAATTCTTAATTGTGAGATTCACAAATTAGTTTAACAGAGCAACATATATTAAGTAAGCAGTGGAATACCACAAGCTTCCATCTTAGGCCCAGTACTCTTCATAAATGATTTAGATGAGACAATAGAAGGGGAACTCATCAAATTTGTAGATGATACTAAGCTGGCAAGAATAGTCAACACTCCCGAAGACAAGTTCAGAATCCAAAAAGATCTTGACAAACTTGAATAATGGGCCCTATCCAACAACATCAAATTTAATGTGGAGAAAAGCAAGGTTTTACACTTAGGCAGGAAAAATCAAAGGTACACGTATAGATTAGGTGAAACCTGGCTCAAAAACAGTAACTATGAGAGGTACCCTGGAGTCCTAGTGGATGAACACCTAAATGTGAACCAGCAGTGTGTAGCAGTAGCCAAAAAAGCTAATAAAATCCTTGACTGTATAAACAGAGACATAGAATCAAAATCACGTGAAGTATTAATACTTCACGTGATTTTGGCCACACCTGACATGCTGCATCCAGTTTTGGTCAACACATTAGAAAAAAGATTTTGAGACTTTGGAAGAAGTGTAGAGCAGGAAGAAGAGAAGAGCAACTAAGTTGATTAAAGGCCTGGAGACTAAAACATATGAAGAATAGTTGCAGGATTTGAGTTTGGCTAGTCTAGACAAAAGAATGACTAGTCTAGAAAAAAGAAGGACATGATAGCAGTATTCCAGTATCTGAGAGGCTGCCACAAAGATGAGGGGAGTCAATTTATTTTCAAAGCACAAGAGGACAGGACAAGAAACAACTGATGGAAACTAATCAAGGAGATAAGCAACCTGGAATTAAGGAGAAATTTCTTAACAGTGAGGACAACCAGTGGAACAGCCTGCTATCAGAAGTTGTCGGTGTTTCATCACTGGAGATTTTTAAGAAGAGACTTGATAGTCACTTATCTGAAATGGTATTCTGCTTGAGCAGGGGGTTGAACTACAAGATCTCCAAGGTCCCTTCCAGCTCTGTTATGATTGCTTGATCAAGATTTCTTCAATACCTTTAAAAGAACACTTTGCAGAAACAGCTCTTACTTTCCACTTGCTTTTCTTAAATGTCAGACAATGATGAATGATCACCAACTTACTCTTTTGGGAGTTATAGTCAAGGCATGTTTAGTGGAGGACCAGGAGGTCTGGCATAGCTGACTTGCAATTTTGATCTTCTTGGGATCCATAATACTCATTTTGTAGATGTGGAAGTTTAGGCACATCACATTGTCAAAGCTTATCTTCTTCTGGGCTGGACTCAGAAGAATTACATTGATTTGCTTTTAAATTGAGGTTTAATTTTTCAGCTTTTCATTTTTCTTTTTGTTTCTATTGATGGCTAAAGGCTATAATAAAATAGGACAGAACTGAATTAAATTATATTACTGCCTCTGATCATCATGTGATAACTGGCAAGGTAGCTGCCAGTTGATCCTCTTGGTCCCTCTTAGGAATAATTCTTTAATTAGTAGTAGAACTAAAATGTATCAGGTTTGTTGCCTGCTACAAAAACATTTTTTGTTAAATTGAAGCAAAAGAAGACCATGAGAGGGATTGGCATACAGGAGGGGGGTGCGGACCTGACGGGTGTTACAGAGACCTGGTTGGGGCAGGAGGGGGGTCCCCCTCGTTGAACTGTGTTCACCAGGTTTCTGGGCGTTCCATCGGCCGAGGGCTCAGGGTAGGGGCGGTCGGGTGGCAGTTATTATTAAAGAAGATCTGAGTCTGAGGGAGGCCACTGTTCCTCAGACAGCCAGATGTGAGTCCCTCCTTGTGAAGTGAGATCATGGGGTTCACATGGGCCTGCTGACTGTGTATCTGGCTCCCTGCCACGTAGCAGCGGCCCTGCCCTAGCTGCTTGATGTAATAGCCGGGGTGGCGATGGATACCCCCAGACTTATGGTCATGGGGGATTTTAACCTGCCATCTGTCGGCGAGACGTCGGAAGCGGCTCAGGACTTCATGGCTTCCATGACGGCTATGGACCTGACCCAGGTAGTTCATGGCCCGATGCACACAGGGAGACACACTCTGGACTTGATTTTCATCTCAGGTCAGTGGCTGAATGATCTAGATATAGGGGATGTAGTCATCGAACCCTTGTCATGGTCTGATCATTCGCTCCTCCGACTGGACTTCTGTACCATTGCCCCCCACCGCAGGGAGGTGGAACCGGTTAGGTGGTTCTGGGGCGGAACCACCTAACCGGTTCCACCTTCCTGCGGTGGGGGGCAGTGGTACAGAAGTCCAGTCGGACTTCTGGATCCTGATGGATCCTGATGGATTCCAGAGGGAGCTTGGGCCATTTCCTGAGGTTCTGGCTCACGATTCAACTGAGGACCTGGTAACCGCCTGAGATAGGGCAGCCGCTGGAGCCTTGGATCGCATCATGCCTTTGTGGCCTCTGACCCGGTGCTGATCCCGGGTGGCTGCCTGGTTCTCCGAGAAGCTCAGGGAAATGAAGCACCGGAAAAGACACCTAGAAAGCGGTTGGAGGGCCAGCCGATCTGAATCCGACTGGACACTGGTGAGGTCTTATATTAAGACCTACCTAGTGGAGATAAAAGCGCTGAAATCTGAGTATTTTTCTGCTCTTATCGCGTCATCAGATAATTGCCCAGCCACTCTGTTTAGGGTGACCCATTCCCTACTCATCAGGGAGCGAGGGAAGACCCCTTACAGGGGAGAGCTGAGGACTTCGTGCAATATCTGTATGACAAAATTGCTCAGATTCGAGAAGGATTGGACTCTAACTGGGTAGCTTCAGGTGGGGTGACTGAGGCGGGCCTAGAGAATGTCATTTGGGAGGAGTTTGACCCTGTGGCTCCCGAGGACGTGGACAGGATTCTGGGCAGGCTTAGTGTGGCCACATATTTACTGGACCCATGTCCCTCCTGGTTGGTACTGGCCTCCCGGGAGGTTACACAAGGCTGGCTCCAGGGGATTATCAATGCTTCTTTGAGTGAGGGTAACTTCCCCGCCACCTTGAAGGAGGCGGTGGTGAGGCCCCTTCTTAAGAAGCCTTCCCTGGACCTGGCTGTATTAGCAAATTATCGTCCTGTCTCCAACCTTCGCTTTGTGGTGAAGGTTGTTGAGAGTGTGTTGGCACGACAGTTTCCCCGGTACCTGGAGGAAACGGTTTATCTAGATCTGTTCCAGTCGGTGGATGATCTCTGGAGGGCTTGGGACAGGGGTTGTTTCTCTGTCCTGGTCCTATTAGATCTCTCGGCGGCTTTTGATACCATTGACCATGGTATCATGGGGGGTTCGGGATAGGGGGCACTGTGTTGCAGTGGTTCTCTTCCTTCCTCTCCGATCAGTCACAGTTTGTGTTGACAGGGGGACAGAGATCGACCTCGAGGCGCCTTGTGTGTGGGGTGCTGCAAGGGTCGGTTCTCTCGCCCCTTCTGTTCAACATTTATGTGAAGCCGCTGGGTGAGATCATCCGTGGTTTTGGGGTGAAGTGTCATCTGTACGCTGATGATACTCAGCTGTGCATCTCCACCCCGGACCACCCCAATGATGCCCTTGATGTGATGTCCCAGTCCCTGGAGGCTGTGCAGATTTGGATGGGGAGAAACAGGCTCAGATTCAACCCATCCAAGACCGAGTGGCTGTGGCTTCTGGCATCCTGATATAGTCAGTTGGTCCCATCGCTGATTTTGTGGGTGAGTCGTTGCTCCCCAAAGAGAGGGCTCACAATTTGGGTGTCCTCCTGGATACATGGCTGTCTTTGGAAGAGCATATGATGGCTGTGGCCAGGGGAGCTTTTTATCAGATTCGCCTGATCCACCAGTTGCGTCCCTTTCTGGATTGGGATGCCTTACGCACAGTCACTCATGCCCTCGTCACATCCCGCTTGGACTACTGTAATGCTCTTTACATGGGGCTCCCCTTGAGGAGCACCGGGAGGCTCCAACTGATCCAGAATGCGGCCGCACGGGTGGTGATGGGGTGACTCGGTGTTCCCATGTAACACCTCTCCTGCGCGAGTTGCACTGGCTCCCAGTGGTCTTCCAGGTGCACTTCAAGTTATTGGTTACCATCTTTAGAGTGCTCCATGGCTTAGGACCCAGGTATTTACAAGACCGCCTTCTGCCGCCAGTAGCCTCCCACCGAACAGTACTCTCCCACAGAGAGGGGCTCCTCAGGGTGCCGTCAGCCAAACAATGTTGGCTGGTGGCCCCCAGGGGGAGAGCCTTCTCTGTGGGGGCACCTACCCTCTGGAACGAGTTGCCCCCGGAGATACGGCAGATCCCGGATCTGCGCACTTTCTGCTATGCCTTAAAGACATTTCTGTTTCATCAAGCCGGGCTGACCTGACCTAACTTTTTAAATTGTTTTAATTTTAAATTGTTAAATTATGGGTTTTAATATAGGAGTGTTTTAACTATGGGCCAAATTAAATAAATTAATTTTAACAATTTTAATATTGTTTTAAATTTTGTATTTTCTGTATTTTATCTGCTGCCTTTTCACCACCCTGAGTCCTTCGGGAAGGACTGTGAAATTGTAACATTAAGTATTCTCAGTAGTACCAGAAGGGCTATCAAATCTGCAAAACATTTGAAAGATTATTAAGTGCTTTAATCTTTAATCTGATAAATTCTAAAACTTGTCCAATTTAATATGGCATTTAAGAATGAACTGAACTTCAAAGCAGTTTAAACTGTTGACTTAAAATGTATTTATTTTATATCTTTAGAACTTTGAGGCATAGAAGAGAATTAAAATTTCCCCAAATTATCCAGCTAATAAATCAACAAATCAATAATCAATTGTAGCAGGTCATAAATCCTATAGCTATTCTGCATTCATTTCATTGGTGGGATGGGGCAATTTGATTCACTGAGCATTTAGTTTTATACTTCAGCAACTTTTCCATGTCTCATTCCTTTGGTTCTATCTCATATTATCTGTCTTGTATCTTTCTAGTTATGTAGAACATTTCCTCAGTAGTGATTGACAGTGTCTTTTAATATCACTCAGCTATGTCTGTAATGAGGAAAGATTTTTATATCAGTGCACCAATGTTTAAGTAACATTAGAAAGTTCTTCAAATCACTACAGCAGTGGAGAAATGGCTCTAATTTCTTTCATAAGTATGACTGGTTTTTAAGTAGTGGAAGGCCACTAGATTTTTAAAAATTGTATCTTTCACAAAATGAATATCATATCTACAAAATGATATATTTGTATATATTTTAAAGTTATTGTCAGGTAGGGTACTAAGTATAACATAAGCAGGCTTTGGGTTTGAGGTCAAGAAGCTAGAAGGCACAAGGCACAAGATACTCTTGTCCTAAAAGTATCCTGCTTCCTGTCTTTTATCATCTCTCTGCCCAGCATTACCAAAATGCTAGTGCCTACCCCGTGACCTTAAGTCCATATTATCAACTCTTATACACAATTGAAATAAGCAAAGAATTATCAACTTCTTTGTAGTTTTGATGACACCATATGAAGAAGATAAGATGGCTCCTATCCTAAGTATAGACTTTGCAGATGATGCAGATGTTCTTGAGGATTTGGTTGAACTTTAAGCTTTTTTAACCTTTTGGAATGAGAAAGTGGTTATGGGCCTAGACTGAATTAAAGCTCTGTCTCTGCACAGAGAATCCAGAGAATCCCTTGGTTTTCAAAGGTAGGGTTGCCAGGTGTCCACTATTTGAGTGGACAGTCCACTTTTTTCACATTATGTTCACTATTTTTTTTCACAAAATAGTGGACATTTTTTTTATTCAAAAGCTTTATGATGAAATGGTACATAATCTAAAGCTGTACAGTCTAAGAGAATAAGGATAGGAGAATCGCGTTTTGTCTTTTTTTTCATAAGTTAGAATGAGACAAAGATCGAATGCTCATTGCAATAATCACATTTTACACAACAGCGCAAAAAATGCATTAAAGCATTTTATCTTTTGATATCGAAAATGTAGTGCTGAAGTTTTTTGCCGAATTTTCGAATTCTGCGAAGAAACGAGAAGAGTTGAAATCATTTTTTGAGTTTTGCGAGTCAGAATTCCATGAAGTTTTGTGCCATGTTCCAACACGTTGGTTAAGTTTGTTTAAAGTGGTCGAAAGACTTTTTTTAAACTGGATACCTCTAAAATCGTATTTTATTTCTCTTGGATCTGATGAGTGCCATAAGGTTATCTGGAACCTTATTTCGGATCAGGAAAATGAACTTGCAAAAGACGATGAACCAACAATTTCAGAATTGTATTTATATTTCACGCACTTCTTCATGTCAATAATGCAAGACACCCTACTGAAGCTGGAAAGCAAGAAAATTCTTGCATGTGATCTTCACATTATCATGTGTAAGCTGCGTGATTCTTTGCAAAAAAAAATACGATGAGCAGTTTTTTGGAATGAAAGTTTTATTTGCCTTACGTAAAAAACATTTGCCTGAGAATGCCGTGCAAAAGTTCAAGAAAGAAGCCATCAACGTGTATCAAAGAGCCATTGCGTACCTAGAAAAGTGGTATAATTTCACCGATTCAGTATATGAGATGCTAAGTTGTTTCAATCTAATTGATCGCAATAATCCTCCAACTTTAGAAGAAATGACGAACATCTGGTTATTATCACCACGGCGAGAAGAACTTCCACCCAACCCTCTCTTCGATGAAATTTCTGCCTTAGAAGAAGTTTATGTTCATCTGCAGGGCGATTCATCCCTTGATAAGTGGACGTACTTTTTCAAGAAAGAGCCAGCTCCGAGTTTACTGAAACTGTTCCAGTATTGTGCATCAATTCCGGTATCAGATGCAAACGTTGAACGAATTTTCAGCATCATGGGAAATTTGTGGACTGACGAACGTAACCAACTGCTTGTATCAGTTCGAAGTGAACTTTGTATATTTTTTAATATTTCTCAACGTTATACTGAAATTAAAGAATTATTCCTTAAACACAAGGAATTGAACAAAGCTGCGCAGTCAAATAAAAAATACACACGACAGCAAAGTAAAATGTAATTTAATATTTTACATATTATTATAATAAATTTGATGTTTTGAATTTTAAGTAAAGTTTTGAAGTGATTATTTTAATACGTGTTAAAATGTTTGTAAGAAAATATATAATTTAATTGTAATTTTTTTTTTTATTTTTTTACTACTTAACCCCCCCCCCCCGCTTGTCCGCTATTTTTTGGAAGCAGACCTGGCAACCCTATCAAAGAAACCATCCATCCTGGTCTCCTTTGATCTTGGTCTTCAATACTACTAGTCATGGTATTCTTCTGGACGGATCAGAGTGTTAGGAGCGAGAGGCATGGTGTTACAATAGTTTCCCTCCTTTTTCCAAGTCATTTCCAATTAGTATTGATGAGTGACGACATCAAGGCTTAGGTCCCTGCCCCATGGGGTATCTTGACTTTCAGATGTCTTCCTGCCATTGTTTAAGATCTTCATGAAGCTGCTGGATGAGATCACCTATTCTTCTAGAGCTCAGGAGCAACTTTATGATGATATACAAGTTATACAACTCAGCTCTAGCAGAACTGAATGGGTGAGCATTTGGGGGCCACCTGGATCCAGGGAATTTCCTGATTTGGTTCATGTTAGTATAGTATTACTCCATACAGGGTTCAATTTGGAAGGTCTCTTGCTTGAACAGCAAGTGGCAGTCATGGTTGACTATGCAAAGCTATTTTATGTGCCAATTTTGTTCATTTCTGGATCAGGAAGTCTTACTTACAGTCTGCCACACATTTGTCAACTTCCATCTAGATTACTGCAATGTAGTATACATGAGAGTGTCTCTGAAGACTACTTGGAAGCTACAGCTGGTCCAAAATACAGCAATACGAATAATTCTAAGCATGCCTCAATATGCTTATGTAATACCTTTACTACGTGAGTTATATTGGTTACCAGTAAGTATCTGGGTCAATTCAAGATGGCCTATAAAGCCAATCTTAGCCAGGGATGGGCAATTTGCAAGATTGCCTGCCCATTCCAATAAGATAAGACAAAGAGAACATGTCCAACACTTAATTAATAGATCCCAGGAGAAGCACTTTTTCTTTTGCTGCACCTACTCTATGGAACAGCATTACCTCTGAAATTTAGATGGTCTTGATCCTGCCCGCCTTTTGGATGACTCTAAAGATGCAGCTTCCTCCAAAATAATGGGTTTTGTGACAGCTTGTCCTGATGGTTGCCCTTGGATGGTTGGATGAAATTGCATCAAAAATAATATGTTTTATTATTTGCAATGGTTGTGGTTGTTTGTTATATGTCATTTTACTTACCTACATACTCTGATTTGTATGTAAATTGGGTAGCTATGATTAAAATAAATAACATTACCAATTTAAAACAAACCTCAAATGTTACCAGAGTAGTAACTGAATTTGCTTACAGACTCTATGGCGAATTTGAAGAGATCTCTTTCAGGCAAAGTTTAAAAATAAGTTTATTTACAAAATCACATTTCATTACACACGCACACACGCACACTTTGCTCTGTTGATGTGTTTTCACTGAAGCAGTCAGTCTCCCACAATTTAGGACATACCACAGTATTCAAGCTTGTATGGAAACTTTCATTGTTGTTTATGTGAGTGTTCAAAATCCAGTTTTCTCGTACGTAGGTGGCTTGGTGATTTGTCAGCATGCCATTCTGGATCAGCCCTTTATGAATTGTTTTTAAGCACCAAAATGGACAATGAAAGCTTTTATAGCAGCTGCCTAATTAGCAGTAATCATTCTTGTTAACTTTGCTAAAGAACTGGACTATGTGATGAATGTAAACTATTCATTTTGGGGGTTTTTTCCTCCCATACCCATTTGCAGCAAGCAAGTTCATCTTGTAAAATAGCCTTTAACTGCTTTGCTATTTCATGTTCATTTTGCAGATTGAGAATGTTGATGTCTGCCTTAGCTTTCTGGCAGCCAGAGGAGTAAATGTCCAAGGTCTTTCTGCTGAAGGTAAGAGAACCACATATAAACCAAGAAAGTAAAATATCTCTCTGAAAAGTTCATGAACTCTATTTTCAACTTGCCATCTGGAAAAAAATCTTTATTATGAATTACCTACTTTATTTTCTTGGAATCAGTTGTTTCTTTATAAGAAAATAAATATTTCATTTGGAAGTCAAATGAAATACTCAAATTATTGATTTATTCCTAGGTATATTTTGTGCATTTAATCTCTTACCTATATTTCTAAACAGATATATGGTGTAATTTCCAAGTATATTGCTGAACATAGCAGGAATATGATACAGTATTGCATTGTGTAAATCACTGAAATTTAGCATGGTCAATAAGCCTATAAATTCACAAGAAATCTCATTTTAAAGTAACAGATCTAATGATTTATTACCTTCGGCGGTTCTGTTAACAATTATGTGCATTCATGTCACACTGTAATCAAATGGTTTAAAACTTTTGTCGGTTTGTTTAAATTTGTTACTCTTTGCATCACATATTATATTATCCCGGGGCAAATTAAATTTTTTTTAAAAAAATCCTGTTTTTTTAGCTTCACCATTAATATTTAGTTGAAGTGATGTCAGAAACTATTTTATTAGAATGCACAATTACTATTTTTGAATTTCTGTTTTATATGAAATTAATTATGCTATTGTCAAAGTTTTCAGACTCATTCAAATGTTATTGTTCATTTCTTGAGAAACCTGAAATAAATTATTTCTTGATAAAGAAAGAAGTAACATAAAATATTCTATTTTTTTTGTAAGAATGATACAGTGTCAGTTTTCATTTTCTTTTAGAATATGTATTTTTTTATTATTAAATTTCTACACTGCCCATCTCACCTAAGTGATTATTGATAGTCCTAGTCAGAACATTCAGTATAGCTTTTTGTGATTCTGAAAGAGGATGTATTCTCAAAAACAGTTCTTAAAAGAGATTTTCACATTTATTTTTATTGTTATCATGTAGATAAGTTTCAATTACCTTAAGTCCATTGATCAGGGAAGCCTGAATGGCAAAAACAGGCCAGTTAGAAATCAGTTGGAAATATTTTGATATATTATTCAAATATTTTACAAAATTTAAAAATGGTTGATTATGTATTTCCGTCTTTCAGATGCACAATATCAGTATACATTTCCTTTTAAATGTATATCATATTAATATCAATATCAAAAACATTTCTTATTATCAAGAAAGTAGTAACAATTTTATATATTTAATGTTTTTTAATTTCAGTTAAAGATGAATAAGCTTGTATTATTTTTATAACCACATCTGTCAGACGACTTTTTATCAGAGAATTTTAAAAAAAAGTCTAGATTCAGGAACTAGAAAAAAATGCCCTACAGATTTTTATTCTATCTTCTTTTGATCATAAAGAAGGTATGATTAAGCATAAGAAACATTTTAACTTATTTTTATTTTTTTTCTGAGAAATTAAGATGAAATTCTCAAATATGTCAGCTGGTATAATTTCAGAGGAACCAACAATACTTTTTTGATGTAAAAACCAGAGCTGAATAAATAGAAGGAAAAATAATTATTATACCGGGTATAATAATGAATAAGAATGAAGTGACTTTTGGTCCTAGCATTAGACACAGTGAGGCAGTTGGCTCCCATAGTTAATGCTCGAGAGCAGGAATTAACAGTGGGATATTGAGAACATACTTTATGATCTCAAAACAGTTCTTTCCTCTCAGAAGCAACTTAGACAAAAATCAGCTAAAGATAAAGATTTAACTACTTCTCTGGTCATCCTCTGTACACATAAATGTGTAGGTATTAAGTATGAGATTGGATTTTTACTGGTTCCAACATGAAAACTCCTCTTTGTTGCAAAGTTAAATTTCTTTATCTTGCAATTCTTAAAGTGTGAAGAGATTAGTTCTGACAAAGGCAATCTGTAACTTGGTCTCCAGTAACAAAAAGCTTCAAAAATCGTATGCAGCACTTTGATTTAGGCTTGGAAACACATTTAACCAGTATAATCCAAGACATGAATTGACTGGGTATGCTTCTAAATGGTTCTGGATTGTCTACAGAAACAGCCCAATATAGAAATGTATGAAATAGTCCAGCAGAATTTAGTATTATATATATAGCTGAAGGAAGGCACAATACCACTTTAGTTACAGGATTATGAAATTATTGGCCAACATCACCAAATGTAAATAATCATCACATTGAAATTATACAAAATTGTTACCTTTTGAATAGTGATTATGTGCTATTATATGTGTTTGAATATATTTATGGTAGATAAATTGGTGTTATGAGACAGTAAGTACTTTAAAAAAGTTCAATATATGATATAAAATTTATGTTTAATATCCAATATGAAACATGAGATTCCATCATAAATATCTCTAAAAATCTTGTCATATTAAATTCAAATATAAGGCAGTTTGCAGAACTGAAACAATGGATAATGTCCATTAGGCACATCTGTGAAGGAAAGCTAATTTCGATATTTTCATTTCCTTCTTTTTGTCTGTGCAGAAATAAGAAATGGAAATTTGAAAGCCATTTTAGGACTGTTTTTCAGTTTGTCTCGTTATAAACAGCAGCAGCACCAACAACAGCAGTACTATCAGTCCTTGGTAGAGCTACAGCAACACATCTCTCATTCTCCGAATCCTCCTGAGAGTGGCCAGTCCAAAACTCAGCAAGATATGCAGTCCAGGTAGGTCAGATTAGTTCCTTAATCAAATTGTACCTGAGATGGCTTTCTTTATGCAAGAAGTCTTTTCAAGCTCCGCAAAACAAAACTGAAACTGTGACACCAATGAAGTCTTATGTGGAAGGAAGCCTTTTATTAATGTTCAGAAAACTGTAATTGCTTAAAACAGTTTATAAACTATTATTCAGATATTTTTTTAGACATTTAACTTCCCCATCCCTGTTAACAATGAGATGAAACTGGCTGTTGGAAACTCACTGATTACACTGAAGCCTGATAATGCTTCATCTGAAGGAAGCTCATTTTAAAGACATTAAATTTCTGAAATTACTAAAGAATTACTAAATTTCTGAATTACTAAAGATTACTAAAGATAATCTTGTTTTTTTTTTCTTGAAAGAGAGTAAATTCTTAATTTTATCATAATTTCTGTTTGCTGAACATAACGGAAAAAAGTCTTTTGTTCCTCTGTTTTTAAATTGCTTTTATTTCAAACCTAAAATGAAGTGATTGTGTTTTTCTTCAGATAGTTTTTTCATCAAAGGAGTTTGGGTGTTACCACTGTGGATGAATGGTATATATTGTATGAGAGGTAGATTACAAAACACTGAAAAATCATTCACTGATTTTTTTAAAAAATCATGAAGCTCCCCATAGTGAATTCAAACCAGCTATTGCTTATCTAAATACAACAATCAGACGGCAGGAATGGAGCTGCTATTAAGTATCCTAGTATTTAGTCGATCAAATTTTTAGAAAGAGAAAGTTAACTATAAAATAAAGGAAAGATCATTGGTATAACAAAACAGTGCTTCCTCTATCAAAAACAAATTTCTTGTTTTGTATAATTATACAATTAGAGGTTGAATATATATTTTTAGCTAATTTCTTTTTCTGTTAAGCAATAACACAATCTATAATTTTTTAAATTATGTTTTGTGACATTCAAAATCTTAATGATGATTGTGAATCTTTCTCTTCACGTTGAAATCATTCAGATAAGAGCATGTGTTAAAAATAAACACATACATTTTCTGTTCGCTTTACTTATAATTATTTATATAAAAGATTGTGATGTGAATAGAATAGTAATGTGGCAAACTTGCTGGACTGTGGTGGGATTAAGAGTTTTAGGAACTTTAAGTTCATGGTTCAATGAAGAAAAGAGTGTTGCAAAACTCTTATGCGCATCTCTTGCTGGTTTTAAATTCCTAGTGTATCAACCTTTCTTTAAAATGTGTGGAGCCAAAACATACATGTCAGAATGTATGTTTTGTAGGAATTGCTTTGCTTTTTAAAACTAACTGAATATATATATTTTTTCCATTTACCATACTATTTTCATATATTTTTCCACCTGAAATGAACTATTTCTTCAATATTCTTTAAAACAAAAGCCTTTTAAACTAATTGTTTCTTTTAAAAGGACAGTTACATATTATTTATTTATTTTATTTTTCATATTTGTATACCGTCCTACTCCCGAAGGACTCAGGGCGGTGAACAGCCATAATAAATACAAATACATATAGAAGTTAAAAACTATTAAGAAACAGATTAAGTAATTTAGGCTCAAAGATTAAAAACATCCAAATTTATCTAAAGAGGTTTAAAACCCAATTTAAAAGCCAGTTTAAAAGCCAATTAAAAAGGGAGAGTTAGGCCAGACCAGCTTGTTGGAATAGAAATGTTTTCAGGGCACGGCAGAATATGCGTAAGTCTTGATCATAAGACATATGATCTCTGGCTTGCCCGAGGTTTTCTTTTAAAGTTCCAGGTAGATAAATGGGGAGATAAATGGAGCGCAGAAATGTTGGGAGAGATCAAAAGGACCCTTGAGTGATGCAAAAAAAATGGAGGGTGGAACTTTTAAGTTCATTCACTATACGTTTAAAATGATTGATGTGTCAAATTAAATTGTTTCCTCATTAACATATACTTTTTGATATTCATACAATCTATTTCCCATAATGTTTATGTTGGTGTTTCTCAAACTTAGCAACTTTAAGCTTTATTACACAACCTGTGATCTAGTGGGTCACTGTTTCAGAGAGATTTCCTTACCTAAACAAAGAAACAAAATGACTATGCGATGGCAAAAAAAGCAGTGCGAGTGAGAACAATTTCCACTTTTCTGTTGGTTTCCTAGTTGAATATCCTTGTGGAAAGCTGGTAAGAAACATTAGAAATCCTTCCTTCCTTCCTTCCTTCCTTCCTTCCTTCCTTCCTTCCTTCCTTCCTTCTTTCCTTCTTTCCCTCCCTCCCTCCCTCCCTCCCTCTTCCAGGTGGAAAGAGAGTGAGAGGGGAGTGTGGATCAGAAATAGCACCTGGGATGGGCTAGGCTGAGAGAGAGTGTCTGGCCCAAAGTGGTTTTCATGGCTTTCATGGCTCGTTGTATACAGATGACCTGCCCAGGCAATTCTGGAAATTGAAGTCCACACAGCTTAAAGTTCTCAAGGTTGTCAAACACTGGTTTATTTGAATATTTTTTTTTTAAATTTGATTTATATGCCGCCCTTCTCCGGAGACTCAGGGCGGCTTACAATGCGCTAAGCAATAGCCTTCATTCTTTTGTATATTTATACAAAGTCAGCTTATTGCCCCCACAACTGGGTCCTCAATTTACCTACCTTAGAAAGGATGGAAGGCTGAGTCAACCTTGAGCCTTGGCGAGATTCGAACCTGCAGTAATTGCAGACAGCTGTTCTTAATAACAGGGTGCTTTAGACCACTGTACTACCAAGGCCCTATATTTTGCTTGTATAACCAGCACCTATACGAATGTATATACTATTGGAAATAGGTTACGTTAGAATTAAGTAAAATATACCAGCCGACACTATATTGCACTTTTTTTAAAAAGGTGTAATGATAAATAAAGATGCTTTATGAGGTTTTAATTATTTTTCTAAATCAGGTAATTTAATTTAATAATTAATGAACCACAACTTTGCATTGTGGTTATGCTTATGCATGAGGAATCGAAATGCTTACTTTTAGTGATTGCTTCTAGTTGGGCTCTTGTAAGCATAACTATGCTTATGCTTCCACCATAGATAGAAATAGCCTATGCTTTTCAAAGGACTATGTCTGTGATAATTGGAAATATCTTTCTTTGATACACTATCATCCTGGATGTTAAAAGAGAGAATGGTCAATTCATTGTTTCTGTAAAGTTAAAATCAGGAACTCCCCCCCCCCAGTGTATCTTTTACTGATGTCTGTGATGAAATTAATTTTTTCATTGCATTAAGAAAGTTCAAGAATAATCAACAGCGTGCATTCTTAAAATGAGAAATGAAGCATTCAGTTCAGACGCCATCACTTAATACAAGAATCTACCAGATGTGCCAATACTGACCAAAATGTCCTAAGAATTATAATTCACAAAAGTATGTACAACTAAAGCCTTCCTACCCTTGGAGCTTGAATTTTACCAGCTGACGGCTTTGTATGACAACAATAGTCTTCATTGTGCATGAGCAGACATTCTCGAAATACATCAAGGAGTCATACAGTATTTTTAAATATACCAGATTGATACCCACTGCAATCATGATATGTCTAGCTGTCCAGCTGTCCATCTCATGGTGAGAAAATGTTGCATAACATTAAAAAACACAACAGCAAGCTTATTTGTAACTGTATTTCTTGACATCTTCTCTTTCTATCTTATCTGAAGGCTTCTTGAACTATACCCTTAAGCTGCCGTTCCTTATATGTGTATCGTCTCCCACAAATACCATTACTTCACAGCTATATAATTGTGAAGCTACAGTATATAATTGTTATATCTATATAACAAGGATATGTATACTGGCACAAACATATAGTAAATATAGTAAATAAAATGCTTTCATTTAAACAGCTTAATTAACAGCTTAATTGCAGAAGATTCATAAAGTAAGACCTCCCACAAATGATTGTTTATCCAAGGAAATGTAAAATACAAATTTGACCACAGAGGTATCATATTTGAAAATGGAAACCACAGTGGTTTGGAATCCTGGCAGTTATAATTCTAAGAGACCTCAAAGACATCAAAATATGAATCTTAACTAGCTGGCTGCTTTGTTGGCAGGATCAATAATATTTAATCTATGCAACAGAGATAAAAACAGAGATAAATATATAGAGACTGATATGTAAATAAAAGCTCTCTGACTATGTGATGACTTTCCAACTACCCACATACTGAAAGAAAAACACACATTTATGGGTTAGAGAGAAACTGATTACAGAGCTGTCAGCAAAATCCTAAAATATAGATACACTAACATTATGACCTGTAGACATAGTGGTAACAACTTGAGATTCATATGGATCTGATTAATTCATTAGTTTTCTATGTATTACTTTAAATATGCAATGCATTTAGTTTGTGGAACTAGAAGTCATTTTTTCAATGTAGTTGATACACTGTTTTTCAAACAGGATTCAAACATGAATGCTAAAATCCATGGGATCAGCAGCTTTGTGAAGTTTGTCATGTTAACAGCTAGCAAGTTTAGTAAAGTCATGAAATGGAAACAATCTTGAAAATATTTTATATGTATTATGCTTTGAGTACAAAATATCATGCGTTCAGCCATACTAGTAGGCCAGAATAATGTCATAAATTAAGTCTTCCATTTCATTACTCTGTGAGCAACAGTGGTGGATGTTGTTGTTATTGTTTTTACAACATTCTTGCTTCAAAAGCAAGCAATTGTTTCACTCTTCCTACATCTCTGGTTTAAAAATGTGAAGGTAGAATGAAAAGTAATGCTTCCAACAGATGGCAATACTGATGTGCTAGAAACTTTGTCATGGTATTCATCTTTCTTTTCTCCACTTCAGTTGGCGAGGATGTTTCTGTGAGAAAAAGTTGTCTTGTTATTGTTTATGAAATGGAAGCCTACATGACCACTTGTCATGACCACTTTAACCAGCATATTGTGATTGAATTTTTAAAAGCTGAACTAGTCTTTCCAGTTCAAATCCAACATCAGATGCAGATTGTCTATGAAACTGGCTATGTTGACATGAATACTGTGTGATACTGAGTCAAAAAATAAATAAATGTAAAGTTGATGAATGGGCCCTCTGCCTCTCTCCTCCCAATCCTGCCCTGCCAAGTTCTGGCAGGCCTTGGGTTTGCTCCCCACTCACATGTCACCCATTGCACACTTACCTTTTCAGGATCTCTGGATGCCATGTTAGGGAAGGAGGGCTAGCTAATCATCACTGGGCTATGTGGTTGCCTCCTGGAAGTGGCCACCTGTGGCGCACTCACAATTCCTTGCCGAAATGGTGGCTGCTTTCAGGAGGCTGCTGTAGGGACCAGGATGAACTGTTTCATGTTGCTTCTCCCTTGAGGGTGGAGACAGCAGCCAGACGTGGGTTGTGCTCATTGGTCAGAGGTTGGACTGAGCCTGTAAAATCTTCTTAAATCCTTCCCCTGTTGCTAAGGCACCCAGTTTTTTGCTCAGTCATCAGACTGGACAGTTGTGTGGAAAGTGTTCTCTTTCTCCTTATCGAGTTACGGTTATATTTCTATCTGATTGATTCTCTGTGTTTTTGACTTTGGCTTCCCTTCTGACTATTCTCTAGACTGTTGAATTTTTTTCAGTGAACCTGAATTCCAGCAGCCTCTTGTGAGCTTCTGATTTATTTCTTTCTCTCAGCTGAGATCAACATCCACTAAGAGGGTTAGTAAAAATTCTGGTGGAGCTTTCAGCTTCCCCTTTTGGGGGGTAGGGGCATCTTCTTGCCCTATTATCATTAATTAACCGCATTTACCTAGCCTTTATTGCCTGTGGAGCCTCGCGCCCCATCCTCCCCATTGGCTTTGACAGTCCTTTGACTGCACTAATTATTGTGGAGATTTTTTCTCGCTGCCCCAATTTAGCTGCTTGTCGGCTCTCACTATTCCTCCTCTCTGTCTGATTTTCGAAGCCCCTACATACCACGGGGTCTTCTGAGGGCTCTAATCTAATGGTCTGAGTTGCGGCGGCTGTTTAATTAGCTCAGCTGTTTGGCGCTGGTATTGGGAGCAGAGCGGTGCGCTCCCTGTCTTAGCCGCTTGTCGGCTTTAGTTCAAAGGGGCTGTTTTTCCTACCTCCTTAGCTTCCCCTCTGCCGCTTTTGCTTGTCCTCGCCAGCGCCTCTTCTAGCAGCTTGGAGCAGAGCAAATTGCCCCGCTGAAGAGCCTCGCACTCTAATGATCGTTCTCTGGGGCGCCATTTTGTAGCAGGAGAACTTGAGCTCTTACTGTCTTTTTGCTGGGCCGCCATTTTGAGAGGAGGGTGGAGTTTGCAGGCCTACTTAGCCTCTCCCTCGGCAATAGCACTCTCTGGGTTTGGGGCCTTCTTTTGGACATAATAAAGTGGTTCTCTTTGGGCTAGATCTGTGGACATTACTGCCCTCTCTGGTCCTTATTGCTGACCTGGTAATTTGCCTGTGCACAGTGGGATCTTAATTCCCCTAATTGACCTTCCTGGTTGTTAGTTGTTTCTTTCTTTAGTCATGCCTAAGGCTCAATCTAAATCTAGACATGGCCGTAAGGCCACAGTCCGCGAACAATCGGAGGCCTCCTTGTGTGAAAGCCAGATTCAGGCACCAGACAACGGGGTGCGAGCCCCTGCTTCCACTAGGCGACCCTCGCTGCCTTCCAAGGGGCTTAAGGCCCATGGAAAACCTCCCATTGAGGTGTCAAAAAGGCAAAGTATTAATGAAGCCCCAATATGTGGGTCAGCCAGAGAGCCTTCTGAGGACTTGAGACGAGAAATTTCGTTGACTCCGGATCAAAGATCCTTGCAGGACTTTCCAATGTCCGTAGATTCAGCAGAAGTTTGGGGATCAGCCCCCTTGGCGGGGGTTCGTTCTGTGGTGGGGTCTAGCGCCCCCTTTTCCCCAATGATCCACCCTCCTGTTACTTCTGCTCCGGTCCGAGCCTCTGCGGAAGCCGGCCCGGCTCCAGGTCCACCTCCGGTGAATTGGCAGCCGGAAGACATCCAACGAATGATTTCCGTTGCTGTACATCAGTCTTTGTCTACCCATTTCAATCCGACTCCGGGACCTGCCCCCACAGGTTCAGTCCCTTTAGAACAGGCGGAATCTCTGACTGGGTTTGATATGGAGGATGCCATTTCTCTGGCAGGCTCTGACTCTCCATCTGTTTCCGGGGTCAGTGATCACTCTAAAGATGTGAACATGGAACCCCAGGAGCCAGAGCTCTCGGAGGATGAGGGATTGCCCCCTGATCAGCCAGCATTCACGGGCCTTTTTCCGCAGTCTCTTTTTAAATCATTGCTGTTTAAGGCGGTAAATACAGCTCAACTGGGTCCCTCTTTGCTTCCAGATCCTCCTCCACCTGCTGGCTCTTTGAATCCGCTGTTTGCCGAGCAACCTAAGGCAGTGACAGCTATTCCTACACCCCCGCTTTTCCTGGAGGTCATCCAGAAGCAGTGGTCTGCACCCTCCTCGGTCCCGGTGCTAACTTCCACTGACAAAAGAAACTTCATTGTTTCTTCGGACCTGGAGTCGCTGCTTCAGGTTCCCTCAGTTGACGCCCCTGTTGCAGCTTTGCTCTCTTCTTCTGCCATTCCTGGTAATCCAGAGGAAGGTCTTCGTCCTGAGGAGCGTAGAGCAGAACAGGTCCTTCAGAGGGCCCACCTAGGTGCGGCTTGGGCCATTAAATCTGCATCCACCGCATCATTTTTTAATCGGACAACTATCCTGTGGCTTAAACAATTACAGGAAAAGATGTCCTCTGAGGACCCTAGGTTGAAACAGGACTTGAATAAAATCATAGCTGCGGTACAGTTTTCTGCAGATGCCACCTTGCATGCCACTCGATTCGCAGGTAAGTCTCTGGCCTCTTGCATTGCGGCCCGCTGTTTAGTGTGGCTTCGCCATTGGCAAGCTGATGCGAGGCATAAATGGCGTCTGACTTCAGTGCCTTTTTCAGGATCAAAACTGTTTGGCGAACACCTGGACAAGTTTCTGGTTGAGACCAAAGATAAAAGAAAAGTCTTGCCAGCTGTTTTCCGTCGGGGGGAACCTTGGGTTTTTCCTTATCCTCCTTGTTCTCAATTCCGTCCGGAGGAAGGGGGAATGGGTCCCCACAGAAACACGGGTAATTTCTACCCTGGGTCTTTAAATTTTAGGCAGAGGAATTTTCCGGAGAGACCAGCTAGGGGGAAGAATTTTGGTCCCCGGCGGCCCTTTCGAGGGGGAGGGGGTCGTTCCATCCGTCGCCGGCATTAGTAGTACGGGGGATCCTCCCATTGGCGGACGATTGGGCCTCTTCGCCAAGGTTTGGGAGGGTACTACTTCAGATTGCTGGGTCCGGGCCTCCATTTCATCTGGACTGGCCATTGAATTTATTTCCATCCCTCCTATGTCTTTCGTCCAATGTCCTCTTTCCCACATGGTTGATCGTCGAGTCCGCATGGACTCGGCTGTCAATCATTTATTGGCCATTAAGGCTATTCAGCGAGTGCCTCGCGACCAGGTGGGACAGGGCTTCTATTTTAGGGTCTTTCTAGTCCCTAAGTCATCGAGGGGGTGGAGACCTATTCTGGACCTAAAACGATTGAACCGGTTTGTGGTCTATAGAAGGTTCAAAATGCAATCTTTGTCTTCAATTCTGGACGGCGTACGGAGGGGCGATCTCCTCTGTTCAATAGATCTCACGGAGGCTTACCTCTATATCCCCATTCGCCCTTCTCATAGGCGATTCCTTCGCTTTTACTATGCTGGGGTTCACTACCAGTACAGGGCATTACCCTTCGGTCTTTCCTCCGCACCCCGTAGTTTCACCAAAATTTTGGCGGCCTTAGCGGCCCATTTCAGGCTTCAAGCCGTTCGTCTCCAGTGCTATCTGGATGATATCCTTATTATGTCATCTTCTCATCAGTGAGCCATGTCGGATCTTCGTCTTACGATTCAGACACTGGCATCACACGGCTTCTCTGTTAACTTAGAGAAGAGCCAGCTAACACCCTCTACTAGGATCCTCCATTTGGGGGCTATTATTGATTCGTCACAGGGTAGAGTTTTCCTTTCCCCAGACAGAGAGGTGGCCTTGAAATCCATGGTAGCTAAGCTCATGGGGGAGAGGAGGGTTTCCCCTCTGTTTCTTTCCAGACTACTAGGGAAGATGGTTTCGGCCATCTCCATTGTCCCATGGGCCAGATTACACCTTAGAGACCTTCAATGGTTTCTTTTACCTTTTCAGAAAGCGGGCAAGGGATCATCCTTGATCAAGGTGACAGTTCCACAGGGAGTGCGGTCATCCCTTCGCTGGTGGACATCTCCTGCGCTCTCCAAGGGCTGTCTGTTCCTAGAACCCCAGCGGATAACGGTGACTTCCGACGCCAGCAAATCCGGCTGGGGGGCTCACTGCGGGACTCACTTCGCACAAGGGACCTGGTCCCCTGTGGAGGGGGCCCGCAGCATCAATTGGTTAGAGCTGAGGGCAATTTATCTGGCCCTCCGGGCCTTTCAGCATCTGCTGTCCGGCGAACACGTGCTGATTTTGACCGACAACACCTCGGCCAAGGCGCACGTCAATCGCCAGGGCGGTACCAGGTCGATCTTGTTGATGCGGGAAGCAAAGAGACTAGGTCTTTGGGCAGAGAGGCATCTGGCCTCCTTGAAAGCGGACCATATATCAGGTGTCTCGAACGTGACAGTGGACTGGCTGAGTCGCCAGCACTTGGACCACTGAGAATGGAGCCTTCACCCGCTCCTATTCCGGAGGATAGCGGCTCATTTCGGAAACCCTCAAATAGACCTGTTTGCTTCACCTCAGAACAACAAGTTACCTCGTTTCTTCTCCCACTTCCCTTCCCATCAAGCGGAAGCTGTGGATGCCCTGCGCTCCCCTTGGCCGCCAGATCTGCTGTACGCCTTCCCTCCGATTCCTCTCATCCCAAGGGTGATTCGGAAGCTACTGCTGGAGCAGGCGGAGATCATCCTGGTGGCTCCACATTGGCCCAGGAGGTCATGGTTTGCAGACCTCATGCATCTCTCAGTGTCTCCTCCTTGGAAGATTCCGTGTTCCCCAGATTGTCTCAGCCAAGGGACGATTGTACATCCGGAGCCTCAGTGGCTTCAGCTGACCGCTTGGCGGTTGAGTGGGCAGCTATGCAGCGGGACCACATCCCCTCTGATGTGATCCATACCATCCAGGCCTCCCGGCGAGCATCAACAGAATGGATTTATTCTGCTACTTGGCGAGCTTTTTCCTCGTGGTGTTCATCCCAAGGTTTTTCTCCCCTTCGAGCTTCCGTCTTGCAAGTTCTTCGATTCCTTCAGTCGGGATTGGACAAAGGTCTGTCTCCCAATACCCTCAGGAGACAGGTGGCAGCAATTTCTTCCATCCTAACGTATAATTCCATACATTCATTGTCGCAGCAACCTCTGATTCGGCGTTTCCTCCGAGGTGCAACCAATCTCTGCCCTCCGGCTTTACATAGGTATCCCTCTTGGGATCTTTCTCTTGTGCTGGACTCTCTTATGGGGTCACCATATGAACCGCTTGATTCGGTCAGCTTGCGTTTATTGTCTGGCAAGGTGGCTTTTTTGGTTGCAATTACGTCGGCGCGTCGAATTTCAGAACTAGCAGCATTGTCCATTAGAAATGACTTGTGTGTTTTTCATGAAGATCGGGTGGTCCTCAGATTGGATCCAACATTTGTGACTAAGATTAACTCTCCTTTTCATCGTTTGCAGGAACTAGTCTTACCAGATTTCTATCCTTCTCCTTCCGGTCCTGTGGAGAGCTGTTTACACACGTTGGATGTCCGCCGGGCACTAAGCCTCTACCTCCGGAGAACTGCGGATATTCGGCGGACAGAATCACTGTTTGTTTCCTTTCTCCCGTCTTCTTTAGGACAAAAGGTGACTTCTTCCACGGTGGGTCGCTGGATCTGTGCGACGATTACAACAGCATACGAACTCTGGTCATTGCCTCCTCCTGCTTCTGTCACAGCCCACTCTACCAGAAGTGCTGCGACCACGGCGGCGTGGTCCTCGAAGGCTTCTTTGGTCGAAATCTGCAGGGCGGCAACTTGGACGTCTCCCTCGCCCTTTATTAGACATTATAAGCTAGATAAGTTTGCCTCGGCGGAGGCTGATTTTGGGAGGCGTGTGTTTCAGAGTGTTGTCACTCGGGAGGGGTATTCAGCCCAGACTGTCCCCGCCTGTGAAATGGGACAGTGATCTTTGGTATGTCCCACGTCTGGCTGCTGTCTCCACCCTCAAGGGAGAAGGAGCGTTGGTCCTACCTGATACGCCCCTTCTCGTTGAGTGGAGACAGCAGCCAGCCCCACCCTGGTCCTTTCAGTCTGGTCTTTCATATCTTTGTATTGTTGCATGGTTGTTTACTGGTTTTTACGGTTTTTCTTTCCACACACCAAGTCTGTTTCCTTCTCCTTCGACAAAAAAACTGGGTACCTTAGCAACAGGGGAAGGATTTAAGAAGATTTTACAGGCTCAGTCCAACCTCTGACCAATGAGCACAACCCACGTCTGGCTGCTGTCTCCACTCAACGAGAAGGGGCGTATCAGGTAGGACCAACGCCCCTTCTCTAATGTGATCTGCACAATGCTGCTCATTTCTCCTTTAAAGTTATGATTTTCAGTAACATTCTGCCAATGAATTTCTTTTCCATAAAAAAATTCTCTTTAAGTTCAAGGATGTTTAATTATTATAAGGATTTTTATACCAGTCTTTTAATCTTTTTCTTAGTTCTACAGATACATCAAACAATAACAAATATTAGTACTATTATAATAAATAGGAATTACAGTACTGAGTTACAGGATGAAATCCTTATTAAATATTATTTTGTTTATTTTCCATCTCCATTTGTTTGGGACCTGAGAGAACATCTCCAGTCAACACTTATAGGCTAATCAAGATAGATTAAAATCCTCTCCATTCTAGGTAATTTTCCAGTATTTCTAGGGATGAAATCCTAAATAGACTTAGAAAAATTTGCTGAATGTTGTAAAACATCCATAAAGAGAAAGGTGCATGCTGAAGTGAGTGTAATACTTCAAACAACACCCTCCCCACAATCTTTATGACCATTGTAGGTCTCCTACAAGAGTGACACTATCACTCTTTTATGTGCAATTCTGATAGAACAAATTATTACTTCTGTATATAATTCTGAGCAATATAGTTTTTATTGGGATTTTTCTGCATAGTAGTTTTAATAGCTAAACACAAACATTAATGACTTAAATTTACAGCAAATATTTTTTTGTTATTCTACCTCCCAGCGATTGGTAACATTATTAGATAATTTCTAGTGTTTATCTGTCTTATATTACATGAATGGGATTACAAGGTTAATACTTTTTGAAGAAACAAAACCTGAATTCCATGAACTCAGGTGACTCAACATGAAATCGATTTATTAGATGCTTTCAAAGAAACTATTGTTCCATACCCAAATTAGGAAATTATCATTCTCTTTATTTAATTTCTTCTGTAAGTAGTCATAAATGACATATCATTAACAGTAAATAAAATATTCTGTAATATTTGTGGGGGTGCACTGTAATACAAATATTACAGTGCACCCCCACCCCTGGAGACCATTTTTCCCTTATATTTTTTCTTCTATAACATAATATAATATATATATACAATATATTCTAATTGTGCCCTTATCCCCTCCAAAACAACATATATTCTTGAATAGGTTTATTCCCTTTACCTTTCACCAACATTGATTTTATAAAATCCCCCCCATTTCATTATAATTGTTTGCTTTGATCATCCCTTTTTTAAATTTAATTTCTGCTGTTCATTTATCATTTGTTGCCATACTCCAAATTTCATTATACCACTCATTTCTTTGAATATCCCAATTTCGTCCCCAATATTTAACCATCACTAATCTAGCTGCCATTATCAAATTTACAATCAATTCTTTTTTGTTTCATTTATATCCTGTTTTTCCACCAGCAATAATAATGCAATTCTCGGTGACATATCTAAATTTACATTCAAAAGTGCTCTAATTTCTCTAAACACCATGTCCCATATTTTTTGTGCACTATCACAATATCACTACATATGTTCCAACCTCTTTCTTGCACCTCCAACATATATTTGTATATTTACTATCTATTTGATTTAATTTATGTGGTGTTAGGTACCACCTCCATATAACTTTATATCCATTTTCCTTAACTCTAACTGTTATATTCTTACATACTCTTCTATTCCAAATATTTTTCCAATCATTATCACTTATTTCTCCTAAATCTGATTCCCAAATTAATTTTAAACCTTTTGCCTGCTCTCCTAATTCAGTCAATATTCTATATATTTTCCCAATTCTTCCTTTACCTATATATTCTTCCTTTACCTCACATTCTTTTATAATCATTTCAACTGTCTATCTTGCTCCTCAAATCTAGATAGATAGATAATTACAAATGATAAAATAACATTTTTGTTTTTACATTGAGGAAGCTATCTACTTTTTAGTTTACTAACATATGGGATTAGCACTGCATGCTGTTTTAATCTAATTAAGCAATTTATTTAGTGCATTAACCTAGTCTAAAAATAATTTGTAGTGTTTAAAATCAATATTTTCTTCCCTTATGGCTTTTATGGCCTGAGTTTTAGGTTGAAAATAGATTATTTTATTGCAAAATAAGCTATATCTCTACCACCCTCAATACAGTTTTTTTAGTCCCCTTCTCCAATGCATAGCGATCCCCTTACTGCTTAGCTTTAATTCCACATGGAAGCATTTTCTGTTCCCAAAAGAATATAGAAAATCATGCCTTACCTCTTACACTGAAACTAAATGTCAGCTTTTGCTGATGTGAAATGTGATCACATGAAAGTGACTGAGTTATATAAATTGTTTGTCATGGAACAGGTTTTGTCGTTTGTCTTGTTTTGATTGAGTGACTTTTCAAGGAAATAAGCAAATTAATGCTGAATCAAGCTGCATTCTGTATTCTTCACTGTTGTTTCCTACTGTTGCACTGTTACTTCGGGAAAAAAATACCAAAGTTTAAATAGTTCTTTTGCCAAATCCTATGAATTTTTTCATGACATTTTCCAAGCTTTTGCCTATTTGTTTAATGCTAAATATCTAGACTATAGCACTGCTTTGTTTACTATTTCTAATAGAAACAGAATTTGCCAACCCTAGGCATTAAGTCAAAGCAATCTGGATAAAGCTCAGCAGAAGTTTTCTGCTTTCCACTTCAGTCCTTGCCTGCCTGCTCCTTCTATATATCTCAGCCAAATTTCAATCAGCTTCTTTAAAAAACATTTTAGAAGAGTGAAATTTTCAGCTTGACTTTTTTTTTTAACCAGCATTCTGATACGGTGCGATTAAAAAAGTTGACCAAAGAATGAATTGTCTGTTCATATCACATCCTTGGTTGTTTAATATATCAAAGTCATATCACTTGTCACTTTCATCACTTTTCAATTAGGTTTATTACATTCTTGTCAATGCTAGCCCAGCACTTTTCATCTTTAACTTTCTATCTCATTGTTTGCTATGTTGCTAGCATGAGATGTGCTTACATAAATAATCATCTACTTGACTAAGGATATTTCCACAGCAGTAAGAGTTGGATTATTATGGATGACTGGTTTATTTTATAACAGTACGATCACTTTGGCCGTGGAACCAAGTGTTTAGAAAGGTGGTGAATGTACTCAAAGTTAGTTTGCTCAGTGTGCTATAGTGGAGTTTGCATAGCCTTCTGATGCTATAAGATGGATTCCTACATTGAGCACAGAATGGATTTGATAGTCTAAATAGCTTTCTCTGACTCAACGAATGTATTAAATAGTTGGAAAATGATCTGCAGAGTATTACAATGAAGATTCATAGCTACCTGCTGCTGGGTAAAGTCATACTAATTCTTTGCCATTTCTAAAATATGCCCAGTCTGTAGCCTTAAAATGCTATATAACATTCTCAATGATCTGAAAAAGTCACGGTCTATTAGTGATTCTTGAATGGATATCTTTTAAAATATTTTAATCTTCACTTTATATAAACAATAGAGTTCTACACTGAAAGGTCCCTTGACCATAAAAGGGGGGCAGGTAGAGAATTCTGCAGTGATTTCAGAAGTGTTTTAAAGCAATTGCGACATTTGAGAAGATCTTTCTGTATAAGCTAAAGTAGTACGAAGAGCAGCTCATTACAACGTAATTTGTATTTTAGAAACTGTCTATTAACATTGCATTTGATTCTTTAATTTTGCTTTCTACTCATGTTCTATCCATGTTCTGCATTAACTCATCAGTTGGTGGTAAGTTTGTGCTTTTTATGCACATTCAACAACATTCTTTAATTCAATTTCTCTGTTTCTTCTCATGCAGTCTGACAGCCAGATATACAACTCAGTCTAATCACAGTGGAATTGCAACCAGTCAAAAAAAGCTTTCTAGGTCAGTTAACATCTCTAATTTATTGCTTGCTAGTGATGCTTAATAGAGCCACTGCCCACTGGCATTTTTATTTTCTGAGCCACAATAGATATTAAGGTATTTCATTATAATATTTCAGATGTAGGTTTTACAGTATGTTTTGTTGGTTAGTGGAAAACTGGCCACGACTACAGTAAAGAATCTACAGTAAGATAGTTGTAGAGATATCATTATGATGCAGCTTAGCAACGCAACATAAATATTTCAAAGGATTTGTTCAGTGTCTATTAGCAATTTATATTCAAAAGCTCTGACTTCAATTTAAATTGAAGGTTAAATTTGTTTAACCGAAGAAGCCTTGGTCTTTATGTTCTTCAGAAGTGTTGAATCACTGCAGTATGAGCATTAGCTGGAAGTAATAGCAATTTAGACTAGCACCAATTTTCCAGTTAGAGAATAAGGTCCTCTCAATGAAAGGTGTCCAATTGCAAACTGTATACGCAAGTGTCTAAGATGCGGTAATTTGATTTCACGTACCAAACAAGGTTTAGATTTTACATCCTAACTGGCTACATCCAAGTCTAGGATTTAGAATTTTAAGTTGTACTCTAACACTTGAGTTGTACTTTTCCTTTGGAGGGAAAACAGTTGGGGAAAGGCTTCAAATATATATATTAGCTGTGCTTCAGAATCTTGTTTGCAACTGATAGTTGTTTGTTAGTCTCATTTCTAGGCTTATCTATTCTGTTCACAGTGGTTGGGTTTTCACATTTTCACATTGCATTAATTCAGTTAATTGTTTTTTCTTTTACCTTGGTTTGTTGAATAAACTATGTATGTTCAGTTTTGCACCTACTAATAAGCCAAAATGGTAGGTTCTTACGTTATATTCAGTAAAAAATAAATTTGGTTAATTGACTAGTAGAGTTCTCGTCCAACTCAAAAAAAACCCAAACCCCATCTTCTTCATTTATTGGCCTAGCCTGAAAGAAGAGAAAATTGTGTACTAGTACTTTATTCTGGAACACTACAAAAAGAAACCAGCCCTGTGTCTAATAGAGCAGTCTCTGGGCTTGGAAATAGAAGTGCACAACTATCTTCTAATTTGTTTTCCATTATCATTTTTCACTAAAAGAAGAGCTATTAGAAAAGACTCTGGCTTTGCACGAAAGCATTCTACAAGTAAAACAGATTGAGATCCTGAAGTGTCTAAACTGGAATAGGAAATACTCCTTGACTCAAGAATTCCTGTCAATCTGTGTAGATATGGTATTTATGGTGAATATTAAAAGTGTACTGGAATAAAAACAATTTGTGCTTTTCCAGTGCATATCAAAGACACTTAAAAAGGTTTTAATGAGATGAAGTATTTGGAGGCAAGTGTAATTTCTGTAAAAGTAGCTAGAAACAGAACATATTTTCAGTGGAAATGGTACAGCTCTTAATAGTCTGGATGTCAATGTATAACCCTGTCACTCTGCCAAGTTTTGTGGCTGTCTTACTTAGAATTACTACTTGCAGTTCATTTATTTCCTAAAGGAAGACACCTGGTTCCTCCTTTTGTGTTCAGTCTGTGTTGATTATGTGTATTCCTTGAAAAACAGTTCATTACTGGCAATGAACTATCAGTTGGGTAGTCCATGATTAAGTCATTCTGTCTGAGTTGCTAAGATAACACGAAATGAGCTATACCAGAGTGCAGTTGTTGTGCACCTGTGGTCGTAGGTTTTCAGTCTCATTTCTTATGGATTCTCTTGTCTCATTCACAATTTGTTCTGTCTGGAAATTAACAGTTGTTGTTTGTCCAACAGTATAAATTTATAAGGGTGTTTTGCAAACTTCTAATCAAAAGTATGTTTTTGTAAATTATTGTTGCTTTAAACTTTGCATTTCCTTGGTTGCTTAAAATGATTCTATGGGTGGCATATCTATAAATGGAATTAATATATTTATTTATTTATTCAATTTCTATATTGTGAAAAATGCCCTTATATTTTATATTTCACATGGATTTTAACATAGTCAAATATAATTAACTTGGTAGTTAGAGATCGTTTTCATAAGTCATAAAATTACTGTATCTAAAAAAAATTTCTAGAAATGAAACAATCTGCTCTTCTTGTAGCATAGACAAAAATAACTCAGAGTAACTACCAGAACATATCCTCCTGAAAGCTAAACACTGAGACATATAAAACTGCAGTTTATATCATAGCAGTCAAATATGAAATGGAAATATTAGATAAGCCGTTGCAATTCAAGACTAATTTTTTTTATAATGTATAATTTCTATGTAGAAAAATGTCAGGGTTTTCTGGAGGAAATATAGTTAAAAGACAGACACACAGAAATATTAAAAGTATGCTTTTTTTCTATTTATGCTGTGTTATCTTTCAGTTATTGCTTATTGTGATAGTGGTTTTTTATTTTTATTTTTAACAAAAGTATCTGACTTCAATATTAATAAAATTCCATTGATGCTGAAAATCTCTATGTTTATGACTATGGACATAATCTGAAGTTGTCTTTTAAAAAAGATCACTAAACCAGGCCATGAAATATACATAGCATAATGTGAATGTGTAGACAGTGGCATTTTTATTAACTTTACTAACCAGGAAGTTTCAGATGGTGGCAGCAAACACCAACAAATGCAATATTTGACTGGAACTGTGGTGGATGGTTCATTTTAATACAACAATTTTTATTTCCAGACAAAAGCTTCTCAACCACAGAAATCAGTAAACTCATCATCAAATACCTACCTATAAATAGGCTAAAGAACAAAGAGTATTATGGTGGCTTAAAGCTTACATATTTATTATTTATCAATGCCACAGATATCTTTGTTGTTTTTGCCACCGTAGCTACTCTGCTGTCATACCTATATTTATATAAGAAATGGTTTATGCAGTGTATTTCTCAAATAAACTCTCCACTAAGATTGACTTTTATTATCTTAGAAAAAATTGGGAAAAATTGAATTGCATATAGCAATAGCAATAGCACTTAGACTATTAGATATACCGCTTCATAGTGCTTTTACAGCCCTCTCTAAGCGGTTTTACAGAGTCAGCATATTGCCCCCAACAACCTGGGTCCTTATTTTACTAATCTCGGAAGGATGGTAGGCTGAGTCAACCTTGATCCGGTGAGATTTGAACTGCCGTTTGAACTGCCGAATTGCAGCTAGCAGTCAGCTGAAGTAGCCTGCAGTATTGCACTCTAACCACTGCTCCACCTTGGCTCTTAAGAAGCATCCAGGGACTCATTTATGCACTATGAATGGAAAATGCAAAGAGTCCTTATGTGTTTGTGATCCTATACAGCATCTATCCTCCATTTGTGCCTTTTGAGACTGATAACTCCGTGGCAGTGGCTAACTAACCTTGAAGCACATGAATGTTTGTTGTTGTTAATCAGGTTTATGAATTTATTTATGAAACCATGTTACCTTACAACTGTTTACAATTGCAACACATTTATTTCTGACTGTACTGTTCTAGGCTTCCTGGGCCTTCAAGGGTGCCAGCTGCAGGCAGCAGTACCAAAGTCCAGGGAGCTTCCAATTTAAATCGAAGAAGTCAGAGCTTTAATAGCATTGACAAAAACAAACCTCTGCAATATGCAAATGGAAATGAAAAAGGTGAGTGCTTAATAGACATTGTCTTACTGAACCAGAAGTCTAAGGAGATGCCTCCACAATTCCTGACATTGCCCTGGCCTTGAGCTTTGTAGAACTTTAAATTAGCATACATAAAGCCACCTGGGCTGTTTCAAATATGGTAACCAGAAAGCTCATTTTTTTGAAAATGGGACCCAGAGTAATCATAAGGTGCTGAAGTAATGTCTCAATTCTATCTGAAGAAAACTGCATCATGAGGGCACATAATTTTTATTCTAGTTGTCCTCATACCAGTACTGTATATATGGAAATATTCTTCAGAGTTAGATTTTGAACATAAAAATTGGATATGATCATGAGTCTTTTAAAAGTTATATGATATTTTATTCATATATTATTTATTCACATATTCAAAGTGAGATATTTAGGGAAGACTTACCCTTTTTTAATTCTAAAAGCAGTGTATGTAACATTACATTCAAGATGTTATTCTTGATCTTAACCAAAAGTCAAAAAGTGACTATTCAAGAATATATAGTAACATCCATAGATTTCAAAGTTATCTTCAATATTTTTGCTGTTGAGAAGCAACCTTATCAGAATAAATATAACATGCCTTCAGTTTATGGCAATGGAAAATCAGATTCAAAACTTGATTGTCTATGAGTCTAAATAAATGCTTCTTGAATAGTCAATCAAGCAACCATTTTTTCGTGAAAATATCCTATTTATCCTAAATAGAATGTTAATTTTTTGTGAAAATATCCTATTTAAAAATGAGAAATATATAGGTATAGTAAATATATATGTATATATATAAGCAGTGAACAATGGGAGAACATTAGCTAATATGCAAATACTGACACATATTACCTTCTTCTGGTAAATTCTATATCTTTCACTTTTAAACAAAATTAGTTATAGAATTATATTAATAAGGGTATACTAATTTTAATAATCTTAATCTTCAAGGTAAAGGAACATGAAATTTTAAGCATACAACATTTTTAAAACAACACATACTATGCTTACCACAAGGTGGGAGTAGATGTCTTCAAATAATAGTATTATCTTGGAGAATTCTTTTTGGTTGGAAAATAACTATTACTGGTTCCCAATTGTCATTTGCTTGGAAGGTATGCATTTAACGAATACTCCATTAATTGGAGTGTTTTAAAATATATTTGTCTTCATTTGTATTTTAATCAGTTAATCAGTTAATAGTTAAAAATGAATCGGGAACAACACAATGCTCAGAGGAAAATTAATTTGCATAATTATCCATAATTAATTCTTTATTTGTTTTTGTGTCTTTAACAAAATCCTTAAAATAATTATATTATTTGAATATAACAACAATTTGAATATTTTATATCATTTGTGATGAATGCAACTTAACCTTATAGCAACAGATTTTTTGAAAGAGTATTCGACTTAGGAAAAATCAGTCTCACAATAGCAAGTCTCTCCTATATTGTAGATATAGATTTGCAGTATTTTCCCAAACGATTTGCAGGAGGGAAGACTAGCTCTGTTGTGAATTCAATTATAGCAACAAATCAGAGGAGTTTTTGGTGTGTTTCATCAGCAAATCTAACCTTATTGGGCTTTGAAAAAATACACTTGGTACTGAAATCAACTAGAGACTTGATTTAGAACTTTAAAGGATTTTGAAGCTTGACCTAGGAATGGGAATTAGTTCTTGAAACTAGAACTAATTGTCATAAAATATGGTTATGTGAATAATAACACATAAATAAAAATAAAATATACCATTATAAATTTGTTCACAATGAAAAGTTTTTTTTATCTAAAAAAAAGTTTACTACTTTTAAATAGCACCAATAGTAATATACAGGTAGTTCTCATTTAGTGGCCACAATTGGGACCAGCAACAGTTATTACATGAAACAGTCACTATATGAAATGGTGGCTGTGCTTCTGAATTTACTTCCCCTTTCCTTTGCTTTAGAGACCTGCAAAGGTCATAAATTCAAGAATTGTATGCAAAGTTATCTCTTCATCACTATTGTAACTGCAAATGGTCACTATACAAACCACTTGCTACACTACATGTAGAAGACCAAACAGTGTATTAAGTATAATGTGTAGTTCAGTCATTCAGCATTACTTTGTTATATTGAACATTACATATTTGAGTTTCATTTGCCATTTTGTTTGGAAATTTCAGTAATTGAAATCTCACCTATCTGAGGAGAATGTAAAATTGGAAAAGGCTGCTGGATAGAACTTTCCAAGATTTATTTATTTATTTATTTATTGGCTCGATTTATATGCCGCCCTTCTCTGGAGACTCAGATCTCAGCTTCTGGTTCAGATAGTGTAAATTGAAATTAAAACTTTCTGAATGCAATCGTGTGCTTTTCTATTCTGATCTAAGTCATTGGCACAAATCCTTGTACTGAATATTTGTAACACTTTCCTGGCAAATAATGACCACGTACCATATAAACTGAATGTGTGGACATGTAGTACAAATCAAATTCCATGTAATATCACAATTTCCATTACTTCCTCTTCCAAATAAATGTTAATTTCATTTTTTTATTGTACATGTCAAATGAACATGTTATATATATATTCATGAGCATTACGATCTTCTTTCTACTACTGGGGATGGAATTGGGTTAGCAGTAGAAAACAATATATATTAAAAATACTAAAATACATTAAAATTGTAAAATATACACACCCCAAGCCCCTCAAACAATACATATTATGTTGACTAACAATGATTGGTTTTTAACTAACAAACTAAACCATGCTCATACAGAAAATATTGCTCAATCGTTAAGAGCCTTGGTACTACAGTGGTTTAAAGCACCCTGTTATTAACACAGCTGCCTGCAATTTACTGCTGGTTCGAATCTCTCCAAGGCTCAAGGTTGACTCAGCCTTCCATCCTTTCTAAGGTAGGTTAAATGAGGACCCAGTTTGTGGGGGCAATAAGCTGACTTTGTATAAAATATACAAAAGTATGAAGGCTATTGCTGAGCACATTGTAAGCCGCCCTGAGTCTCTGGAGAAGGGCGGCATATAAATCAAATTAAAAAAAAAAAAAAAAGTTTCATTGAAAAATAGTAAATTCAAAGTCTGAAATGACCAAATTGGTTTTAAAATGCCTTTCTTGTGGAAATTGTTTTTGCTGTTATTTTTAGTCCTGGCCGTCTCTTGTCAGATTGCTTTAATCATCTCTATATTAAACTGTTTCTGGCTTTGGCTGCTGATGCAGCTTGATGGAAGACTTCTACAGTGACCTTTACAACAGTTTCCCAAATTTGGCAACTGATTCTTCATTAAGAGTACTATAGCAACATCAGTGTGTCTGATTTGGTAAACATAGAAGTGCAGGTAGATAGGGCTGGCATCAGCAGAAGACTCTTTTGCTTTTCACATCCTAAATGAGAGGGCAATTTACAATATTAATCCTATAGATTTGTATGAATTTGGCACTAAATATTATGGTTTTAGTTATCAAAACAATCTCTAGGATACTACTACCGCGTTTTCCAAAAATAAGACCCTATCTTATATTTTTTTGAACCCCAAAATAAGCGCTTGGCCTTATTTTCGGGGAGGTCTTATTGTTTTGGGGGCATGTGGAGCAAGATGGGGCTCCTCTTGCCATCTTTCCAGATTTCCAGCTCTGCGTTTAAATATTTTCGGGGAGGGCTTATTTTCAGGGGGATGTTTATTTTAGGGCATGTGTTCAAAAGCCCAATTGGGCTTATTATCAGGGTCTTATTTTCAGGGAAACATGATATTGTTTCAGTTATTCAGTTATTTACTTGCATGGGCAGATTTTGAGCATGCTTGTTAATTATTTTGCACTTCTAGTTTTTCTTGTCCGTGTGAATCATAGAACGAACGGTATAATTACACGTGTTTAATTTTAAAACACACAATTGCCACTTTACTCTCCATTTATATTAGAAGTCATTAGACAACTCTGTATATTGTATTTTCTCTCTCTTACCAACTAGAATCACCCAAAGGTCCTCACTCATCTGCAGGTATAAATGGAAATGTACAGCATCCCACCACCACTGGGCAGCAGCTGGTCTCTGCCATCCCCTCTCCAAGTGCCAGCAAGCCTTGGCGCAGCAAATCAATGAATGTGAAACACAGTGCCACCTCTACCATGCTGTCTGTGAAGCAACAGAGCCCTGCAACCTCACCTACACCACCTGCAGACAGGCTTAAACCACCTCTTTCTGAAGCTCCCAAAACACCTTCCTCTGGGCAGAAATCTATGTTAGAGAAATTCAAACTGGTTAATGCTCGGACTGTTTTACGGCCCCCTCTATCATCATCAAATTCAGGCCCCGCAGACAGTGGCAAAGATGATGAAACTTTTTTAGAGTATAGTGAAGTGGATGGCTTCAGTGGTGGGCTCAGTACTGCTGGATCTACCACCAACAGCTCCAAAATATCCCCTAAATTAACTCCTCCGAAAGCTGGAAGCAAAAATATCAGCAATAAAAAGTCTTTGCTACAGCCAAAGGATAAAGAAGAAAAGAGCAAAGATAAAAATAAAGTTTGCACTGAAAAGATGGTAAAAGAGGAAAAGGAACAGATGCCCGAGACACCCGCCAAAAAGACCTCAAAAATTGCAAGCCTGATTCCCAAGGGGAGCAAAGCAACTTCAGCTAAGAAAGAAAGTTTAATTCCTTCATCTAGTGGTATACCAAAACCTGGTTCAAAAGTACCAACATCGAAGCAGAATAGTTCACTAGTATCTTCAGGAAGTAAAGATACAGAAAAACTGAGAAATACAAAAGGAAACCACCCCACATCTACGGCAAAATCCCAAGGGAATGAGAAAAACTATGTTCCTTCCAGTCTCTCAGCTTCTGAAGGAAAGGAGGCCAGTACTGGTCTTAGTAGTACATCATTTTCTTCTCCTTCAATGGCTTCAGTCAGTGGGCAAGTCCCGGGAAGTGGTGTTGTCCAACTTCCTCAGCAGCAACAATACAGCCATCCAAATACAGCCACTGTAGCACCATTTATTTATAGGTAAGTTGGGTTTACTCACACTTTATAATTTTAACAGTCTTTAATGATAGATAGATATAGATAGATAGATAGATAGATAGATAGATAGATAGATAGATGATAGATAGATAGATAGATAGATAGATAGATAGATAGATAGATAGATAATACATATATACATACATACATAAATACACATAAATACTGGGAAAAATGTAAAATGGATCACATGGAGACATCTTCCTAAGAAATTTAATTAGCACAATGGACTTGAAGTTTGTGTTGCTGGATTTGTTTTTCCTGCTGGTATATTTATCAAATATGTTTATGAAAAGGCTGTCCCTTTTTTTTTTCTTTTCCCATCTCAACAATATTAAGAATTATAGTGTTGTATTACTTCCCATATCAGATATATTACTTGTACTGATTTCACCTTAATTATTATTTATGATTTTACAGTAACCCCAAATTACTGTTTGCTAAATTATTTTAGCATTTTGCCTGCATGTGGTCTCTATGCAACTAGTTAGCCTCAGTCTGTAGCATCAATAGTGGAATTAAAAATGACATAACGGTTTCTGGATAAACTTGGAGAAAGTGTCTTTTAAGCGGAAACCTTCTGTATTATTGAAGGCCAGTGTTTGCTTGATTTAATCAGATTTTGGTTAGTGACTTCCATCAATTTTGCAAGCAATAATTCAATAATGACATTCCCCCCCCCCCAGATTTGTTTTTGCTGTCATGAGATAAAGTAACAATAAACCTACACGTATAGCAAAAATATGGTCATTTCACAGAATAAACAACATATTTAATTTTTTAAAATCTCATAAATATGTGTTTATGTTTCACATGCTTTCTAAAATTGTATATCGTAAAATTCTATTTTAACAGACAATTTGCCTGTTAATATAGAATATCCATTAAACAGAAAGTAATGATATCAAGTATGTCATTTGCATGTAATGTTAATGCTGCAAATTGGCAAAATATCAATCAACTATAAGGGACTAAAGTTCCCTATTTATTATAGAGTATATTCTAACATCTTCCTGAAAAGAGAAAAAAGCTTTATATAACTAAAGTCTATTTAGATTCCTGTTCTGTTCTTGTAATGGCCAATTAGATGACTATAGGAAATCTGTCAATGCATTGTTTCATTGCATTGTATCCTCTGCATTATGTTCCTCAATAAGTCAAAGACAATGAGTTTTAATCTGTAACTCCCCTCGAGGAGCACCCGGAGGCTCCAACTAGTGCAGAATGCAGCCGCGCAGGGGATTATGGGAGCGAGGGGGCACTCCCATGTGACATCTCTCCTGCGTGAGCTGCATTGGCTTCCAGTGGTCTTCCGGGTGCGCTTCAAGGTGTTGGTCACTACCTTTAAAGCGCTCCATGGCATAGGACCTGGGTATCTGTGGGACCGCCTTCTGCCACCGATAGCCTCCCACCGACCAGTACTCTCCCACAGAGAGGGACTTCTCAGGGTGCCGTCAGCCAGGCAATGTCGGCTGGCGACCCCCAGGGGGAGGGCCTTCTCTGTGGCAGCTCCTGCCCTCTGGAACGATTTGCCCCTGGAGATATGAAGGATATCAGATCTCCGGGTCTTTTGCCGTGCCCTAAAAACTTTTCTTTTCCATCAAGCAGGGCTGGCGTGAAACCCCCCCCCCTTATTTTTTAGCTTTTTAAATTGTCAATGGATTTTAGTTTGAATGTTTTAAATTTTGGGCCAAAGTCATATAATTCTTTTAAAAATTTTAAATTTTGTATTGGTATGTATTTTAGTTCTGTCTGTGCACTGCCCTGAGTCCATTTGGAGAAGGGCGGGATATAAATTGAATAAATAAATAATAAATAAACTATCATGACCAGTAGCCATTCAGCCTTAAGAAAACAAATCTTAAGAAAGACCTAGGCATTCTCTAACATCATTTAGATATCATTAAGACTGTATCTAAAGTATTGCATTTGGATTTATGCATCCCATGTAAGTGAGGAGGAATATGCCTTTTGTCAAGATTTTCATGATTATGTCAGAATTTAAATAAATAACATATTTGTCACCAAGAATTAAAATCACATGCTTTTTTCAAATTAAAGTTGGGTCACAGATTTTGACATAATTAGCAATGGTTTTATTAAGATGAAAAATAGCAGAGAAGATTCATGGCTCCTTTTAGGCTATGAAAAATGTAAGCGCTTGCATTCTGCTGTACTTTTCTTGTCATGATTTTGCCCTCCAAGGAAATGTTCCAGTTCGGGGCTTCATTTTTTAATTAGAAGAAACTCAAGAAGTAGATAATTTGGAAAACAATTTCCCTATATCTTTCCAGTAATTTATTTTTCTTTCTTTCTTTCTTTTTTTGCTAATGCTGGATTTTGAGTTTTTCCCATTGTTTTCCCACTGGCTATTGTAGTTACTTCATCATACCAATTTTATGTTCTATAACTCAATTTTTCCATTCTGTGCTAAAATAACATTATGCTATTATAGGTGTTCAGGCTGTGAAAATACTATTCCAGAGCTCATGACATTCTTCTAAGGTGTTTCTAGGTTCTAACACTATTTTCACATATAAGGCTGATAATTACTTTTGAGCTTCTAAACTGTTAATTTATGAAAATGAATGATCATTGATCATTCATGTATTTGTACTTCAAATAAGCAACCAGGCTGATATAGTTTTACTGACTGAAACTAAATTATCTGAAAATTCATTTAAGAAGCCAACCTTTATCTAAATATATAAATCAGCTGCTTACATATGTCAATTAAAGAACTAAAGAGATTATTGATAGTAACCAGAAATCTTAGTATAAGTTGTTACTGACTATGTTACTTAGGCATTTAAGTGGCACAAAGTCATTTCATCCACAGGTAGAAAGCCCACAGTTCTCTAAATTTGCTGCTTTTTTATCTCGATTTGCTGCTTTTTCCAGTAAATTGGAAAAAAGTTGGATTTTTCTCCTTTGATATTTTTCCTGTGTTCTAGATTGAATTTGAAATGGAAAGAAATGTCTATTCATTAAAGGACACAGTTTGATAAAGATATTTATGTGCTCAGATTGATGCACATGGATCAGATTGGTGTAGCCAAAAACCCTGAAAAAAATATGTGTGCTATTTAAGTGAAATGTTCCACATTGAACTCAGAAATCGGTTCATATCGCTCAATTGTCAATGCTAGTACTGAAAAGATGGAAGGTACCTGTGAGCTATGCTGTTTTGATTGATGTTTAATCATCTATTTTTTCCTGCATAAATCTGCTTTATCTCCTTTCAACACCCACTATAACTTCTGTGATTTTTGATATATAGTTGACACACAAGCTCTGTAATTCTGAGCTTTCTGCAAGCTGTTCTATCCCTAAAATGGCAAATTAGAGACACCAGCATGCTAGTAAATTTAACAGTTTGTGTCACTTGCAGTCATTGTTGCAAAATTAAAGTGGCAACATGCCAAACTCTGCCCTCAAAGCTAGGGTTCTCAGCAAAACAGGCTAAATTATTTCCATAGATGTATTTTTGGTTAAAATATTTATCTCAGATTATATATGCTGTAAAAATGTACAGATTTAGGATATAATAAATGGAAACACAAATTAAAAAAACAAGAAAATAATCAAGGGATGCTTTTCTTCCTAAGCTCTCTGTCCTAACTTCTTAGCTCATCTGTAAGTAGCTGATTTCATTTCCAATTTTCCTAATATTCTTTATTGTTATATTATGTAAAGTATGGTTTTATAGTTATGCACATATGAATACTAAAAAAAAACCCTACCCAATTTTATTGAAGCTTTAAAATCCCAAAAAGCTGCAACACATGTTAACAACAAGGCTTTTGGAATATGAGAGCAATGGGTAAGACATATTTGTGAAAAACATTGTTCAAAGAATAATGGATTTTCAAAATAGAAGTATAAAGTCAGATTCTTGCTCAATTAGCAATAATAATCATTAAGTTATGGAGGTAAATTGGGGTCAGACTACAGTACATGTCCTTGGAATATAATATGTCAAAGTAGTAACTAGATAAAAGGAGTAATGAGAATTTTGATTTGATGGAACAACTAGTTAAAAAAGAAAATGAGAAAAGTAAAGTAGAGGCAATATCTTGGCTTGTGGTATAACCAGATTTGTGTAGAACGGGCACTCATAAAAAAATCAAAATAGATTTTTTTTCCTACCAACCCAAGAGAGTTTCTGGTTAGTCATTCATTGGGAAATATAGCTTGAGTTTTATTGAGTGTTCAGATTTGTAACACTTAATTGGTATGCAACATTATAAAGAACTAGACAATAATAACATTTAAAACTTAGATGAACCTACAAATCTATTAAATGAAGTCATCCTTGCACAATAATATTTAGTCATGTTTCACATTAGCAAAGCAGAAGGGGGGGGGGAACCACTTTTGAATACTGTATAGTATGTCCAAATTCGCCCAATTGTGATTTATCCCAATTGCTTAAGTTAATAAGGTATAAATGAACTTGTGTGGCTTTTTTTTTTTTAAAGAAAACCACTGGGTTCTTAGTTCAAAACCTATCAGAAAATTATTTATTCATTTATGAGAGGATGTGTAAAGGATGAGCAAAATGAATCGTTTGAGCCTGTTAGCCAAGCTCATGCTTAGAGCATGATGCCAACCTTAATGCTACATCTGAACCACAATTTTTTGCTTCAGATACTGCCTGATACAATACAAGCAGATGCTAAAATGAGAGAAAATATCTGCCTGCATATTTTCTTGGGAGACTTAAAGAATAACTCAAGCACATTATATTCTACAAGTTTCTGTATATGATGCCATTTTATTTCATTTTTTAAAAAATATTAGCATGGTTGTGTATATTGTTCAGAACTATGTTTTCCTATCCTTTGCAGATGGTTTTTGAAAAAGAAAAACAATAGATAAGCAACTTGGAAGTCATAAATATAGCAGAAGAACTGACAGGTTGTTATTTTGCAAAAGGCATGTTTTTAAGAAAGCTTTCCAAGGTGTCCTCTAGTTGGGTGGATGTTATTTTTTTAAATTGAAGACTGTAAATAGTGAAATTTATTTTTTTCAAAATAAACTAACCTCATGTGAACAGAGGTAAATTTTGTTTTGTGAATAAAATGATTAGAAAAGCTAAATTCAAATTATTTGGAATTAATATTATAAGGAGAATGGAAGAAAAGTACTCTTTTTCTTGTAATTTTAACCTATTCTGGGTTATTGGGTAGTGTCTTCATGAGGGAGTTGATACAGTTTAGCACAATTGTGAATCTGGGATCACAGTATTTATTGTTTAATTTATATAATTTATATTAATTTATATAATATAATATAATTCATATTTTAAATTTTTCAGAGGAAAGCTATGGTTATAATAGCTGTCTAATTAAATTATCTCTGTGATCTTGCTGGCATTTTGTTAAAATACACATTTGTGTAGTATTATCAAAAGATAATCCTATCAATTAGTATAATCCCATATAATAGTTGTAATGAAAATGTGTTCAGTGGTGACAAGCTTCAAAGACATCTTTTAGAAGAAGTGTCTTCTTTAGACAGATTACACTTCCCATCAACTGCAACTCTTGATTTTTTTTCTGCCATTGATAACAGTCTACTAACCAATTTATCTGAGTTCTTATTTGTAATATAGGTCTCATTTCATTATTAGTCTTAACTAGCAATGTATTGCTGTTTTCCTGTGTGGTATTATTATTAGTAATATAATTCCTAGAATTAATCATTTGGAATACATGCATCCCTATTTGTGGTTAAGTGGTAGTTTGATTTACTTATTTTCTTCTGTCTCATTTCCTATCTTGCAATGAAAGATATTAGAAACATTTTGTCTTTGACCCCTTGACTGAATTAATCTAATCAAATACATCTTAATGGTATACTTACTTTATTTACACCATATGAATACAATATTCTGTTTCATGATTAAGCTTTTAGCACTTTATCTTCTAGATCCGTACAAAGAAGTGCTAATGATATTTCTATTTTTGATTACATATACTGAATTATAAGTCATCACTGTTATGATTTTATAGATGTTACCTTCCATCTCTTTAATTCCAGAACTCATTCGGAAAATGATAGTTCTTCTATCCCATCTTCGGACTCTTGTATCAGTCCTACAAAATTGGATTTGGCATACAGTAAAACTGCCAAGCAATGTCTAGAGGAAATATCTGGTAAGTAATATATAATTATTGCTTAATAGTGATATATTTCTGATTTATTATGGCCATACTTAAATAGAAAAACTACATGAAAAAAATAAATAAAATGAATAGGTAGTACTCTACAGGTAGTACTCTTCTTACAACTACAGGTTGTACAGGTAGTACTCTACTTACAACTACAATTGAGCCCAACATTTATGTTGCTAACTGAGACATTTGTTAAATGAGTTTTGCCCCACAGTTTTTGGGCAAAGTTTATTGCCACAGTTTTTAAGTGAATCATTGCAGATGCTAAATTAGTAACATTGTTACTAACTGAATCTGGTTTCCCCATTGATCAAGTGACCTCTTTGACCCCTCTTTCAAACCAGCAGTCTTCTCTGTCCAAAATATGGACTTTGCTGGTTTGAAAGAGGGGTCAAAGAGGACACTTATGTCAAAATTGAACAGCTCTCTCTCAACAGAGGAGGAGGGATACAACATCATCTATCTCCAAACTACAACACAATACTTTCAACAGTTCCAAGAAGGCTCCACACCCATTTGCACCACTCAGGTGACCCTGATAACACAGATAAATCTCCAGGTGACCTTAATGACTTGCTAAAAGAATGCAAATGTCCAGCTGTCTGTAAGGAGTATAATTCCTTCCATTCTCCACCATCCAGTCAGATCTGAAGAAGCTTCTTCGATGAGAAGCAAAATGTCTTCAAAGAAAAACCAGAAAATCCTGTTGCCTCCTGAAAAAGCACCTTTGGGATAACCATGACCTGGATCACTGAGAATCTCCATAGGCATTTTTCACAGTTAGATGTCTGACAGAATTACATTAATATAATTAGTTTCCAGCTTTATAGAAATATATAGGATTAAGAAATCTTATCATTTCCCAAACTGGGTTGTTTTTTTTTTTTTTTTTTTGCATTTTAACCCGTGTTTTCCCAAAAATAAGACCCGGTCATATTTTGGGGTGTTTTTTTCCAAAATAAACACTAGGGCTTATTTTTGGGGATGTTTTATTTCTTTTGAGTGCCGCTGCCACAAGATGGGAGGTGGTGCTGCCCCATGCACCCTGCACCGGCTTACTTCAGGGCCCTCACAGCCATCCATGCCCTGACACCTGCCTTGCCTCGTGGCAATGGCACCAGCGTGTCACTGGGCATCCTGCTCCATTGTGGCTGTGAGCAAGCAGAAGTGGGCCAGCAGCCATTCGGAGTCTTGCTGGATGGAGCTGTCAGAGCCACAGCCATGAGGCAGTTATTGGGGCGTGTCTGGCCTAATTGCAGGGGCCCTGAGGTAATCTGGTGCTGGGTGCATGGGGCAGTTCCACCCCCCCACCTCACCTCATGGCCTCGGCAGCAACACATCGTTTGTGGGCTGGCAGCCACATGTGCTCCTGCACATGTTTTCTGGTGCTGCCATAGCAAGGCAGTTCTTGGGTCATGGATGGCCTGGCTGCGGAGGCCCTCAGGTAAGCTGGTGTGCACATGGGGCAGCTCCATCCCCACCTCATCTCACCTTGTGTTGGCATCACAAGCAATCAGACGGAATGGGTGGGCAGCTGGCTGCACAGACACTTAAGTAGGGTTTATTTGGGGGGGGGGATATGCCTTATTTTGGGTGCACACACAAAAAACATGCTAGAGGTTATTTTTGGGAAAACACAGCACAAATTATTTCCACTTCCTGAGACCATCATGTAGTATGTGAAATTCTCGGTGCTCTCCGAGCTTCATGGCTTGCTTGCAGATATTTAATCCCCTAACTCAGAGTTCCCCAATATTTCTGGGTTGGAGAGGATGTTTTTGTGTGGGGTGCAGGCGCGTGTGTGAGCACCCAATGCTTGCATGAGTAGGACAAGGAGCACTTGCAATGCTGCTGCAAGTGGGGCTGTGTGTGCACAAATACGCACGTGCACCAACTGGCCACTCACATGGCCTGGTTGTGAATAGGCCACGGGCTTCAGCCCACAAATTGGGGACCCCTAACTTAACTAATCAGTATGAGATGTTACCTCCGTATGTTGCACCTGAAGTTTAGGGAAATAATAGCATAGTGACACAGGTGAAGACTTTTACCTAAATCAGGCAGATATGCTTTCTAGAACTTAGTCTCTAGATTTTTATTTGCACAATTATAAAAAGAATTCTGCAGAAAAAATATACAGAATTATCAAGAAATGAGAAACTGCTATATGAGCAGAGGCTAAATTATATTTGGCTTTTAGTGTTAAAAAGTCACTACACATGGGCACAATAGCTTTAATAATTTGTAGTGTGAAAAACTAGGATGTTATTCCTTTTATATTGTACTAGAATTAGGGGAAACTAAACAGTAGATTTCAAGACAGAAATTAGCAAGGGGAGCTATTATTTTCAAGCTGTGTTTGTGAGTTTCCATGGAGATCTGCTTGGCATTGTGTGAAACAGGTTGCTAGGCCTTTTTAAATGGATTTAATTTTATTTAAAAAAAAATCATTACAATATTTTGTGTCTTCAAATTAGTAATTTTATTAATATGTCTGCATATTAATATGCTAATAAGTTAGGATTTCAAGCTAATGTTATTTCCAGTGGCATGTAAAATATAAGAATGAAATTTGGAAAAAAAAGGGGGGAATTCAATGTGTCTATCACAATTACATTTTGGTGGATCTTTCAACCAAAATAAGTGATTCCTAATGCTAAAAATTCTATCAAATAGAAACATTTTGCCTTGAGTTTATATGTAATCTATTTATCTATTATATATACATACATGCAAACATATATATGAAAAATTATGTAATGTGCATATAAATGTGTCGTAAACGTAAAGTTGACACACACACTTTTTATTTCAGGAGGCAATTTTTGTTATATATTCTTTGTATGAATTTATATTTTAATCAGATTAAATCTGCAAATTGACCTGGAGGATGCATTGCTAAACACAATGAGTTCTATTTGTTAAGTACCCATGCATAGATTTTCCATATAAGGGTAGACTTGGAAATGGTTGACAATCACTTCTTTTCCACCATTCGTGTTTATATGTCTATTCTTCTTTTATTCCAAGTTCTATTAGCACTGAATTTGTAGTGACTTAAGCTCAGAAGCAACTGTATTTTCTATAAAAATTGTTCTCTCCATTGGTAATACAAGGGTGGCCTAATCTAATGTACATCAGTAAAATCTGATTCTCCAGTCTGATTCTGATTTTTTTTAAAAAATATTTATTTAAAATTGCTGATAACTTCATTAAAAATTTAATGTTCTAATTGGCTAGAATTTGAGTATAAATATTATTATACAACTAATATAATGTTTATATTTAGTTTAAACAAATAGTCATCAGCCCACCATCTGAATTTACAAATATGCAATATGTTCATAGGAACTTGCGTTACACACAAAATTTTTAGATATAAAAGTGCTTACAACATTCCTGTGCGTATTCCATTGCCACACTGAAATATAGACATCGTCAGGTTATTAGGCTATTGAGAGAGACACATCAGTCTTCTTTCTGTAATGGGTTTTCCATTTTTGCTCCAGACTATCACAGAAAGTGTAAAAAAGAATAACAGACTTTATAGGAAGCTTATTACTACTTTAGTGATAGTGAGATTCTCAAGTTAAGTAGAAATTACTGGAGGTAGGAAACAGATGTCTGAGTCAGAAGAGACTAGAATGTGAAATCTTTGCTAAAATAAGTTGATTTTTTTACTTGAACAGCAGGTTGCAAATATTCACATGTGGTATCTAATGAACATTGTTTTTTGAATAGTTCACTTATGGAGTAGGTGCTTTTTATGTATATGAATATTTCATCATCAGGGAATATTTATTATTGTTTCCTGTTTGTAGGCATGTTGTCATGCTGATTTTGATATTATCTGCAGGGTTTTTTTTTGTTCCTTGAATAAATTGATGTGCAAAAGCAACAACAAACAAAATGTTTAGCTATTTGGCATCTTACCATCATGATAATGGAATTTCTCATGAGATATCATTATTTCTGATGACAGTCACAGTGGTTTTAAACATTCCTGCTTTCTTAAAAAGGATGTACCAGAGTGGATGCAATGTTTAAACATTCTTATTCCATTCATTTTATCCCAGGCAGTGGATGCTGTCCACTGTGAAAGATAAGAGACTTGAATGGTGACTTGCCCTTTTATTGTTTCAACAATGAAACCTTACTTTAATAGATCACTTGTGGGAACAGGCTATAGGTTATTCCTGTCCATTAAATCCAAAAGTAGATCATTTGCAGTGATTGAAATCATTTGCTAATTATATCATATTACATATTACACTATATCATTTGCATAATTTGATCATTATACAAATGATGTAAAAATGCATTTTAAAGTTAGCATATGGAAATTACCTAAACAATTTCCTATGTATCAAAAATATCCATAACTTGGGGGAAGGGGTGAGATAATGATTTTGGCTCTTGTCTACAAAGTCTGTTGAATGAAGTCTGTGGATGAGAGCTATGACATTTAGACACAGACACAGACACAGACATAGAATTCTTTATTGGCCAAGCGTGATTGGACACACAAGGAATTTGTTTTGGTGCATACGCTTTCGGTATACATAAAAGAAAAGATACATTTGTCAAGAATCATAAGGTACAACACTTAATGATAGTCATAGGGAACAAATAAGTAAGTAAATCTTAAGGATACCAGCAACAAGGTTACAGTCATACAGTCATAAGTGGGAGGAGATGGGTGATAGGAACGATGAGAAGATTAATAGTAATAGTAATGCAGACTTAGTAAATAGTTTGACAGTGTTGAGGAAATTATTTGTTTAGCAGAGTGATGATGTTTGGGAAAAAACTGTCCTTGTGTCTAGTTGTTCTAGTGTGCAGTGCTCTATAGCATCATTTTGAGGGTAGGAGTTGAAACAATTTATGTCCAGGATGTGAGGGGTCTGTAAATATTTTTACAGCCCTCTTTTTGACTCATGCAGTATATAGGTCCTCAATGGAAGGCAGGTTGATAGCAATTGTTTTTTCTTCTAATTATCCATTGAAGTCTGTATCTGTCTTGTTTGGTTGCAGAACCAAACCAGACAGTTATAGAGGTGCAGATGACAGACTCAATAATTCCCTGTAGAACTGGATCAGCAGCTCCTTGGGCAGTTTGAACTCCCTGAATTGGCACAGAAAGAACATTCTTTGTTGTGTTTTTTCGATGATGTTTACATGCTCTGTTAGTAGCTATTAATATTGGACTGATACTATGCATTTTGTTTTTACTTTATATATTAAACAGTTTCATTGTTTTTCTCTCAGTGTATTACATGGCTTAAACCCATTAAAACATAAAGAAAAGAACTGACTGTTTTGCCTGCTGGTTTACACAAAATCCACCCATAGTTAATTGACCCTGACTTTTCATGAGCCTGGTATGTGTGTGTATTCATGTGTGTGTGAGAGAGAGATAGAGGGAGAGGGAGAGGGAGAGGGAGGGAAAGAGAAGGAGGGAGGGAGGGAGAGGGAGAGAAGGAGAAACAGACAGATGGATAGTAAAAATATATATTTGTGTGGATAGATGTTTGTAATCCATTATTGCTTCTGTTCTTTAAAATGCCAGCACCATTGCTCAACTCCTGACTACTATAAATGAGTGTCTATTTAAATATTATGCTATGCAGTTATATTCTCTTATTTGAGAAAATATGCTACAGTTTTGTGTATTTAGCTATTATTTATTCAACCCAGACATGTGTGTGCGTGCGTGCAGCACTATTTTAGATTAAAGGCAGCATTCTGGTAATATATAAGTAAAGTCTAAGGTTCCTTGAAATGCACTTGCTAATTCTTTTTTTTTTTTTTTGATATTTAGTGGTCAACTCAGTTCATATTTTTTTTCAAAACAAAATATAATTTGTGTTGTAAATTACCCCAAAAAGAATAAGTTTTGGTTAATTACACATTCCTATCTTTTATACTTGCCAGATGGAGCCCTAATTGTGCCTTTATACTGCAGATGGATAGAAGGCTTGATGAAAACCTATAAAATTAATTTTTTAAAAAATATTTGCAATAGTTCATATATCTTGACATAAGCAACATGTTACATTTAGTCATATATTTTATTTACGACATTATGTGGGTAACAGAACAAAAGATATAGCCTAAATAGAATAAGATTACTTCTTCGAGCATGCTGTCAGAGTAGCTGTTTCAAATGTTCTAAAATTCTCTGCAAGGAGAAATCCAAAAACAATTGTCATTTTGGAAGGTAGATTGCATTTTATGAATTATGACTGAATGCAATTGAAAACTAAATTAGTATTTCATCTAAAGTTTATAACATGTATACAAAAACTATCCATGAATTAAATATATGATTTTCTGTATTATTGAGAATTAACATAGGCATGTTGCTTCTCCCATCATGCTTATTGTAAAAGTCCAAGATCACATATTATTTCTAATATCTTTAAATTGGTAGTCAGAACTAATCAAAATGCAAAGCATGGTTTAAGCAAAGTTTAAATAATGTTTTAAGGCTGAAGCTAGCAAGATAGATAGATTCTGTAGAATAGAGATTTATAATTGTACCTGGTCTGAGGTTTGGCAGAGAATTGGTACACACTTCATATTATAGGCTAGGTATATACATGCACCTTGTTGTAAAGTCAATATTTTTTTGGTCAATATTTTTACACAATTTTTCAAGCTAATAAAAATTCATTCCTATCTTTTTTTCATTTGTAGGAACATTTTTATTAGTATTATTTTTGTTCTGGAAGTTTTGTATATCTATAGGTGTGGCTGAGTGTTACAAATATATTTCAGCTTGTCAGATAAGATTTATTTTAAAATTTGTGCTAAATACTAATAAAAAGTAATCTTAAATCACATATGCATCCTTTCATATCACATATATATCTATGCAGTTTTTAGCTGCAAGATTAAATTTTGGGAAGAACTACATTCTCTCTTCTTGAGCTACCTTTATGCACATATATTTTATGCAAATGTATATATATATATATTTTCCCCTACCTAAAATTTCTACTTTGGGACTTGGTAGTCAGTGCCATCTGACATTGATATTTTCAGCAGATTCCAATTTTTTTTTAACATTTCTAATTATTTCATAATGAATCAGAAATTAAAAGCTTTACTGTATAAAAGAAACAAAATCTTTTTCTCTTTCTAGCATTTCCACATAAAGGGATATTGCTTTTTCATCAAATTCTCTATTACACTATAGGAAGAGACCTCTTCAGTATATTGCAAGATCCAAAAGCCACTTCAACTTTAGGCAGGGAAAAAAGGGAGGAAGGCATTCCAGGGAGCATTAAGTTAATGTTCATCCCATTTAGCTTATGCTGTATCCTTAAACTCAGGATTTGTAGAATTGCAGAGGGTTGGGTGCTTCTGTTTTAATTTGCCAAGCTGTTTGCTGCCATGGCAGCCAGCAGCATTCACTGCAGTTACAGAGAACAGCCATAGATCTGGGAATGCAGGTTGAATACTAAAATGCAAGGAAGCTTTCACAGAGCTTTGCTTCCTTGGTTAATTTGGGTCTTATTGAGCTTTGACGTGCTTGGCTGCACTTGCTTTTCTATCAGCCATCCAAAGTAAAGATCTGCACACAGGAATCAGTCATGATCTGGTGAGGGAGCCTGGGAGAAGACGGTCATCGGCACTTGCAGTTTACTTTTGGATTTCAGAAAACAGCAGCCACGGAGAGTCCTATCAATCCAAAGGAGGAGGAGGATTGGATGATAAAAGGGAAACATCACTGGCTTTTATGTTTATTTCTGTGCTGGAGTAGATTGTTTAAGCAACTATCTTCTGCTTGAAAGAAATTCCTCTAAAATGATTATAACATTGTAGATTAACAGGGCTGGAAAAGACTAGCTTAGCATGAAAAGAATCAAAATGACTGTGCCTGTCTAGTCCTTAAGAGCCTGCACTTTGGAATGCTTATGCTGTGCTTTTTTTGACACTGGAGGAATGAGGAGCTACAGGGCATGTAAACTGGGTACTGCTGAAAGGTTAGTTCTATTGCTGAAAAATCTTGCCTTCTCGACAGCTAGAAATGTGAAATCTAATTTGTGTTGAGCCTTTGGATAAAAGTATGCAACGATCTGCTGAACTTTCAGTGTTCAGAGGCAAGGATGCAAGAAACAGAGGCGCTCGTCTCCAGAAACAGAAATCTCTGACTAATCTTACTCTCCTAAATGAAGCTGAAAAAAAGAGATTTTCATGCAGAGAAAACTGGTTTGGCAGCGCTTCCAAGTCTAGCCAGGTTCTTCATCAGTCAGAGCTTGGGAGTAGAGGCTTACTTTCTAAAGCACTGTCAAAATCAGCACAGTCCCTTTACCATGCCAGCAACAAGTCAGCATGGGAAATGGAAGAACTACCACCTGTTGGACCCAGAGCCTCATGCAAAAGGCTCAGAGGATACCTGGTTGATGAAACTGTTCAAGGGGAGACAAGCAAGTTGAGTGAAGAAGATGTGCCCTTTAAGTCAAAAATTACTAGCCAAAACTGGGTGGTGGAAGAAGAAGGTTGTTTACGTGAAGGGACTGCACAGCTTGATGAGGATGTTATAAGAACAATGCTTGGAGACTTAGAACAAGCACTTTACAATGATTATTTGGGTAAGTTAACTTCTGTTTAACATGATAAAATAGTTACTAAGCAATAATGTATTGCATGGAAAAGACTTGGTTAATAATAATCATCTTACTATTCTTTTACAATATACTTACAGCACATTTCTGCCTATATAGTATGATGAAGCAGGGTGTATCACATTCTTTTTTTCTGTTAGATTCGCAGACTTCATTAATTAAAAACTTTTTGGCATTTTGAAGGCATGCCAGCAATGTTACACAATTTTCTTCTTAAAATATAGCTATATTAAACTAATCTAGAAGCAGCAAAATAGGAAAACTTTAGCAATTTGATTTCTGTTTGAGCTTGACACATGGGAGTATTTGACAGTCATGGTAGCTTTCCCTTCTATCACAATTTGGGAAGGATGGTATGAAGATGCCACCTTGGGTTTTTGCTCTAAATATTAATGTGAATTATATCTCGTCAGAATGACTGCCAATTCATTCACAACTATTTTTATTCTATATTAATAATTTTCCATTTCATTAATATAAAAATTTAATTATCAACTTAGTAAAGCTTTTTTTATTTAGGCAATGATTTACCTTCTAATCTAATCTAATCTATTTTCAAAATATTTAATTCAAAAATAATATCCCTGTGTAATGTCATCAAAGCAGAATTTTGTGTCTGAAGGCTTTAGATCTGATCTATATTGATGCAAGCAAGTTGCTATGACTTATCAAAAATATAGGGGTTGTAAAGCATTTATTTGCAAGCCAGTTGTACTTCTGATTGCTATTCAGATATATGTCTTTTCAAAATTATGGATTCAAGAATTTTATAGCAGTACATTTTTGAAAATCTGTGTTACAGTGCCAAGGCTTTTTTTGCAAGTTTCCTAGTTTTACATAATGTTCAGATTAAAAGTCTGAAAGAAAATATGTCTTTGATTTTTTTGCTGATATATAAATCAGGGAAAAAACTTGTTTCTAACTTTGACTTTTGCTATACAGCATACTTCCATAATACTGATATAGTTAGATATGTGTATTATGATTGGGATGATTGATTGATTATATTTTTGCAGACAAATAACAGTGTTGCAATTCATATATATATATGGCTAAAGAGAAATACACACACACACACACACACACGTATGTATGTATGTATGCATGTGTGTGTGTGTGTATATATATATATAAATATATGTTTTTCTTTTAGCCAGGTTTTTCCTACGTAACCAAGATTTTTCTACAGCCCTAGCTCAGTGGAGTCACATCCACTCGATTCTGGGCTTTCTTTTTTTTTTTCCTTCTGGCAGACAGCAGGAAAAAAAAAAAAAAAAGCCCAGAATCGAGTGGATGTGACTCCACTGAGCTAGGGCTGTAGAAAAATCTTGGTTACGTAGGAAAAACCTGGCTAAAAGAAAAACACACATAAAACCTACGAAAAAGTAAGAAAATAGATATTGTACCTTTACAGGGAGGATACATGAGATGTGGGTGTGGCTTACTGATGATGGCTAACGAGCCAGAAATAGATCTATATAAGTCTCTCACTAGGCAGCATAGGGCAGCATCGGGCCTGCTGGCTGCCAGAAGGAAAAAAAAAAAAGCCCAGAATCAAGCCCCCATATATATATATATATATATATATCTTAGTCTCCTTAGTTTCCCAATGGGCAGCAGAATGTTTGCTGGCTGCCAGAAAAAAAAGGCCTAGAAACATACATATATATATACATGCAAGTGATGCTGATGCAGAAAAATTTTATGTCATTCCTATGTAGTAGGTCACAGTATATAATCTAATATTAATGTGATATAATACAAAACAATGGTGTTATATTTTTTTAATGAGAGAATGTTGAACAAAATATGGCAAAAATAGCTGATACAGCTGCATGTCTCAAATTATCCATTTAAAATTAAGAAATGACATTTCATTTCACTTATATTATATCATTAATCCATATAATATAGAAAGAAATGTGACCTCTTGTCTCTAAGCTGTCTGAACATGAAAAAGAGTCCTTCATGAGTGTTGTTCACTATTCCTATCACTATGCAGTGGATATAAAAAGTCTACATGCCCCTGTTAAAATGCTAGATGTAAAAAAAAAAAACCTGAACCAAGACAAATCATTTCAGAATCTTTTCCATTTACAATATAACATATAAGCTGTACAATTCAACTGAAAAACAAAAAAATCTTTTTTGGGAAAAATAACAATAAAAGCATACGATAACCTGGTTGCATAAGTGTGCACACCCTTAAACTAATGCTTTCTTGAAGCGCCTTTTGATTTTAATGACAGCATTTGGGTTTTTGGACTAGGAGCCAATTAGCGTTGGAAATCTTTGTCTGCTCTTTCTTGCAAAAGTGCTACAAATCTGTCAGGTTGTAAAGGCATCTCTTATGCATAGTCCTTTTCAAGTCATCCCACAGACTGTCAATTGGATTCAAGTCTGGGCTCTGGCTGGACCATTCTACAACTTCAATCTTCTTCTAGTTGAAGCCAGTCTTTTGTTGATTGGAGGTATGCTTTGGGTCATTATTGTGTTGAAAGATGAAATTTGTCTTCATCTTCAGCATTTTAGCGAAGGCCTAAAGGTTTCGTGCCAACATTGACTGATATTTGGAATGGTTCATAATTCTGTCTACCTTGACTAAAGCAGTTCCAGCTGAAAAAAAAGCATCTTCAAAACATAATGCTGCCGTCACCATGCTTCACTGTGGGTATGATGTACTTTTGGTGATGTGCAGTATTGTTTTTGTGCCAAACATACTTTTTGGAATTATGGCCAAAAAGTTCAACCTTGGTGTCAGCAGACCATAACACATTTTTCAATGTGCTTTTGTCAGATTTGATTTTTGCAAAATAATGTAGTCAGGCTTGGATATGTTTCTTTGTAATAAGAGACTTCCATCTTGCCAACTTACCTCACAGCCCATTCATATGAAGAATATGGGATATTGTTGTCACAATCAGTTCTTGCCAGAAACTCCTTCAGCTCTTTTAATGCTGCTGTTGGTCTCTTGGTAGCCTGTCTGATTCTTTATCAAATTTGGAGGGACATTCAGTTCTTGGTAATGTCACTATTGTGCCATATTTTCTCCACTTGTTGATGACAGCCTTCACTGTGTTCTATAGTATTGTATATCCAAAACCTTGGATTTTTTTTTTTTTGTATCCTTCTCCTGACTGATACCTTCAAACAATGAGATCCTATCAGATCTGCCATTGCATTGCTTCAGCCCTGCTTCGCTTCAATGTCATCCTGCCATAAAGGGAGGAAGGGAGGAGTAAGGAAATACGGGGGGGGGGGGGGGATGACAGGATGAACCAGAGGTGCCAGGCTGGAACAGAGCCTGGAAGATCCAAGAACACAAGTGTGAGAACAGAATGCAAACATCCACCAAGAGGCACCAAATTTTAGGGTGTTTAGGGCTGTTACCAAAATACTAGTTTGAATACTATTGGATATTTATAAAAGGAGCAAGTGGGGAGGGGCTTGGGAGAAGGGAAAAGCACTGAGTTTACGTAGGAATATTCAGATCTTGCTTTGCTTACTCTGTTACCACCTGGTTTTAGTAAAAGCATACATTTCACTACAAATGGAATCGAGAGTCTTTCTTTTCTAAATGCCCAAACTGGGACAGCTCTGACAGATCCCTTTGATCCTTGTAAGCAATTTTCAGACCATGTCAGACAAATTCTACTGAATGTTATATGGTCTTGATCAGAATCATTTTAATTGATGGCAGATGAGTACTGGCTGTAACATCAGTTTGAATGTGATTGGTTAATTCTGAATGCAGTCATATGCCTACTCATAAAAGGGTGTGCACACATATGCAACCATGATAGTGTACATTTTTATTATTTTCCCCCTAAAAGATTTCAGTTTGTTTTTCAACTGAACTGTGCACCTTATATATTATATTAAAGGTGAAAAGCATTTTGAAGTGATTTATCTTCTGATTTTTTTTACATCTGAAAACCCTGATATTTTATCAGGTATGTGTAGACCTTTTATGTCAATTGTATGATATTGCACATTATATTTGCAATTAAGTTAGGATGTACACATACAAACTCCTATATGCTTTCGATGTAGGGCAAAATACAAACATAAACAAAGCTATATATTTCTGTAGTCATATATAGTCATATAATGTCAAGGTCATCCACAGATTAATATGATACAAAAGTGTCATTATGAAATATTATATTTATGATAGGTCCTTGCTCTATAAAAAAAATTAGATGCTATAAAAAAAATTAGATGCTCAGAAAAAATGTGCCAGAAAAACCAGAGATTGGACCTGTTTATTGCTAATATGCAAGAGAAGGAAACAAATGGACGGCAAATGTTTTTCCAAGTTCAAGTATTCATACATTTTTTGCTTTTGAGGATTCATTGTCTATTTGTGCAGGAAGAAGACTTCTGTTAAGAAAACATCAGCAAATGAGATAAATTCCAGGATACAAAGATACAAGTGTAGAGCATATAAAATGCATAATCATTCCTCAGTTTAAACAGATTGCTGTCAGGCATGAAAGACCAGGTCGACAAGTGAAAGTTCAATTAAACTGATTTATTGCTAAAGGATTATGAACAGGAATCGTCTCAACTAACAGTCAGCATCTAGTTAGAGTTAATAGAAGTAAATGAAAGATTTTCATCTGTGACACAGTCAAATTAGATAAGGGTCAATGGTACTCAAGGGGAGATTGGACTTAATTCTTCTGTGGCTATGTAGGGATTCTAGGATGATCAGTCTTTTCACTCCACCACCAGGTTCTGCTGTTCCTTGTGCTAGAATTACAAGCATGTGAACACTAATTGTCAATAACTGTTTTATATAGTAATTATTTATACAAACGTATTTTCATTCCAGAGTAATGAAGAAAAAGTCGTCTTTCTGTTCTGTTTCCATTTTCATAGTGTTTTCAAGCAAATACTTATCCCTATCAATAGCATGTTTTACTATAAGAAATATAATTTTGACCTAAAAAAGAGCAAGATTATGATAAAGATTAACTACGTTAAAGCTACTTAATCACTTACAGAGAGAATTCTGTAAAAATTAGAAACTCCATTTATACATCAACAATTCCACTTTGTATCCTTTTAGTTAGAAGATATGGTGAATCCCCAGCCATAGATACAATTTTTCTTGTTGCTAAAACTTGAACAAACTATCTTTAAGAAATATAGTAATAAACATAAGTGTTTCAATTCTATTCATTAAAATTATTTAATGTGATAGTAGCTGAGGGCATCCAATGACATGCTGATAGGCAAGTTAGTTATGTGTGGGCTGAAAATAATGACAATTATGTGAATATATAGCTGGCTCACAATTTATTTTTAGAGTTCCCATCAATTATTTTTTATCAACTTGGAAAGAGGGCCAAATTATTATTCAAGTCCACAATTATCAATTCCCAAGACAGATTTTCAATATTTCAATATTTTTATTAATAATCAGATAAAAAGCTAAAGGGAATGCTTCTCAATTTTCAAAAGTTACAAAATTGAATAGGATTAGCTTATATTTATATTAGCTTGTATATATGTACAATAACAGACCTCCGGATTTTTCGTCGGGCCCTGAAAACCCATTTATTTCAACTAGCGGGGCTGGCCTGAGTTAATTTTAAATTGATTTTAAATTGGGTTATTTTAATTTACGGCCAGTAATATTTAATTATTTTAAATTGTTTTTAAATTTTGTATGTATTGTTTTTTACTCTGGCTGTTCACCGCCCTGAGTCCTATTCTGGAGAAGGGCGGTATAGAAATTTAAATAAATAAATAAATAAATAAATAAATAAATAAATAAATAAATAAATATTGTGGAATAAAAAATAAAATTCAAAGCAATCTTGACAGGTTGGAGAAGTGGATTAAAAGTAACAGAATGAAATTTTAATTGAAGTAAATGCACTAGACAGGGACACAGTCAAGTGCACAGATATAAGTTATATAATATCTGGCTTGATAATAGTACTTGCAATGAAGATATTACCATAGAAGTTAATTGCAAACTGAGTCAGCATTATAAAGAATGAATTTCCAAATCGTAAGAAATATTTTCTCGATTCTATTCTGGATATTACAGTCTAAGAAGATTCAGTGAAATTACAACACATTTTGAAAAGGACAATGAAGATGATTAGGACTTTAAAAACTATGCCCTAAGGGTGATTGACCTAGCTAGATACTGGTATGTTTAGCCTTGAGCAAAGACATTGGTGGATAGGATAACCATCTTCAGATAACTGAAAAAAAGGTCACATAGAAAACTATCAAGGTATCATTTTCACTCCAAAACACAGGACATGGAATAATAGATTTTAAATTACTGAAAGATAGATTCCAATAAAATATTAGGGAAAAATAATAGGACGAGTAGTTTGATGGTGGAGCCAGAAGCTTTCTTTCATTGGATGTATTCAGGTGGATGCTAGATAACCATATGTGTAGGATGCTTTAATCTGGATTCTTTTACATAACTAGAGGATTAGACTCAATATTCCTTTCCGAATCTGGGATCTTAAAATAGAAGAAACCAACCTACTCAGACTTAGTGTTACTGTCCAAGGTTCTGATTTCATGCTCTCAAATTTCAGATTATGTGATTATCCAGACATGACTGTACCTACTCTTAGGTACAATCTGATTCTGATTCCGCTATCTTTTGAAAATAACTTTTGTGTTAAAATGATTGAAAAACCTTCTCCTCTGGAATGTTGGGTGCTTGTGATACAGTGCCCAAAATACAGCAGTTTAGTGCTTTTTGTACCCAAAGCACTGATGTATAGGTTATTTAACCCACAATATTTATTATTTGTTACAGGCTTTATTTATATCGCTCATAAGTGCTTCAGGACTTTTTTTCACTTTGCATATATCCAGAGCAGAATAGGACAACTCACCACAGCCAACAATTCAATCACCAAATCAATTCATCACTGCCAATTCGCCATGACTAACTTGACGCGGCCAATTTGCCACAGGCCAACTTGCTTGGCTAACACACTGCAGGGCAATTCAACAATTTTGTTTAATTATTTAAAATAATTTTAAAATATTTTAATTTTTGTCATTCACATTTCATTTTGTCCCTCCTTTTTCATCCTTTCTTTAATGATTCTACTCCACCATTTCTTCAATATTATGTATCTTGTCCCACCATGAATTGTTCTGTGGTGAGTTAACTGTGGTGAGTTGGCTGCAGCAAGTTGGCCATGGCGAGTTGGCCACAGTGAGTTGGCTGTGACAAGTTGTCCTAAACCTTATCCAGCACATGGGTCCTCTGAAATCTGTCAAGTCTCAATATGCAGAAAATGTCTATGACCCTGACTTCTGATGACTACATAGACACATCCCATGCATATTCTTTGGCAACATTTTTGGAAGGGGTTTTCTCTCTTCTTTTTCTAATGCTGAAAGAAAGGAAGAGCTCAAAGTAACTCAGGGGGCTTCCATATATAAGGCAAGATGAAACATTTTCTGCCTTCTAATAAAACACCTTAACCCTGCCCTAAATTGGTTCTCAAATATCTTATATACTCATACTATTTCTAGTAAAATATTTTTTTCTTGATCTAAAAAGCAAAAAAAATCCTATTGTTGTATATCACTGTTTATTGCAATCTGTAGCTTTATTAATCTATGTATTAATTACAGGAAAGTCTATTATTTTTATAGACACTTTATGCCAATTTCACTACTATAAAATTATGGTTGATTTTCCATTGCATAATCAGAAAAAAGTTGGACCCTTTAGATAAATTACTATAGCCAAACATCATTATATTTTGAAACAGAAATAACATTCCATAATGTATAGACTTTGCTTTGCTACATTTCTGTATCTTCTTAAACAATATGCTGAAAGTCAACTGACTTCCCCCACCATCTTTTTTTTATTGAATTAAATTTACTTGGCTTAAAAATGCAATATAATTTTCATACAGAAAGCTTCACTTTTAAATAGGTTAAAAGTATTTAAGAATACTTCATTACTCCAGCAATAGAGCAAAAAAGCAGAAAAGTATGAGAAGCAGAAGAAATAAGTGAAGGTGCATTCAAGGTTATGGCTCTATCTACAAAACACTGAGGTCACCATAAGCATTTGTTCATCCTTATAAATACATTGCAAACTTAGAGTTTTAGTCAGTGGTGAAATCTGAACTGGTTTGCCACTGGTTTGCTGGCTACACATGCACGGTGCACGCCAAACGGCGGAAAAAGGAGGCTTGGGAAGGTAAGAACAGCGAGGGGGGGATCAGCTGTGCCACACAATTTAGATTCACTAGAACACAGGTGGGCAACTATGGCCCTTTTATGACTTGTGGACTTCAATTCCCAGAATTCATGAGCTAACATGGCTGGGTCAGGAATTCTGGGAGTTGAAGTCCACAAGTCATAAAAGGGCCATAGTTGCCCACCCCTGCACTAGAAAGCTGAATTTCCTGCTTTCTAGCAATTTTAAATCGCACAGCATAGCTGATTGTCAGAAATACCGGTTCGGAGGGACCAGTAGCTTTTATTTACTATTGGTTCACCCGAACTGCTGCGAACTGGTAGCATTTCACCACTGGTTTTAGTGAAGTTCTACTTTCTACTCAGGCAGCAACAGAGATTCATGAAATAAAACTTCCTTCTATTTGAAATGATGAGTAGATTAGAGAAGGATATATAAAAGATATAATAAAGAAATATGTTGTAATTTAGAAATACATGACCACCATGCTATTGATGGTGGTGGTGGTGGTGATGATGATACATTTAGGCATTCACTGTAAAATCATAATAATTCTGGAAGGCTTAATGTAAACAAAAGCAGAATGAAAGCATAAAGCATAGGTATAGCTTTGTTTATACTGTGATTAGATTGCTGGCTACTTAGAATTCAGTTTATTCTGATTTTTGGGTTAGGAAGGAAACAAGAAAAATAGGAACTAGCAGTACTCAAGAAGGAAAGTCTACTTTATTTCTTCCCTGTCCTCATAAGCCATTAGTTTCAACACTATATACAATTTGTTTATAGATGGGATCTTAATTTGTATTATGTGGTCATTCAAACTCAAGATTATTCTCATTTTTACTCATTTTCATCGTGGTTTTGATTATAACATTGAAATGTTCTAGTTCATATTGTCTTTCACATATATTGTATGCTTTATGTATTTTCCATACTCATATCCATTGGTTGGCTGGTTGATTGCAGGAGAAGATCCTGAAACAAGAAGAATGAGAACTGTAAAGAATATAGCTGATCTGAGACAGAACTTGGAAGAAACTATGTCCAGTCTTAGAGGAACTCAAATAAGCCACAGGTATTGTTTACTAGTGCAGTTGGATACATGGAACCATAAAGCAAAAACAGTGAAAAAGTGTATTGTCTAATCAAAATCTTCAGAGTTTCAAAATCTGGTCAATTAATGTTCTTAACCTTTCAGTAAATGTTTTGTTTCTTCTTTTTGTTCTCCTTCATTTTGAGGGTCTGGCCACAAAAAATTTAAGAAAACATTAGATAATAGTACACCAAGTCTTAAGAAGTGAGTTTAATCATTGTTCTTTAAGCAGTTTAAAGGTTTGATTTAAAACGTATCATATGGTTTAAGAAATAAATATCAAAAAGTGAAATTTAATCATTGTACAAAAGGGCAGTATTTCAGAAAACAAAATATAAATTGTCTTTAAAATCAGAGTAAAATCAACTTGTATAGCTCATATTTAAACAATGCTAATCCATAATAATGGTGCTGTATAGATGAGGCCATTCTGAATAAACATTGTGTGTTACTTGTAATTTGAATCTTGCCACTTGGGTTAAAGTAAACAGTTTTAATAGAATTTAGTCTTGATGGAGAAGGATGGAGAAAGCAGGTAATTCAAAGGAATAGTATTTGTTAATGGTAATAACACAGCTGAGTGACACTGTAGTTGCCAAATTCTATTAAGAATATTGTGCTTATCTTTATTTAGAATGTATTTACTGAAACAAATGGGAAACATTTCAAACTTAATCTCATTGTCATATTGCAATATTAATTTTAGCTACTGGTTTGTATGAGTGATTCATTACACTTTACAAGGAAGTCCCTGATTTTAAAAAAACCCTCCATTTTATTTTACAGTACTTTATGTTTTCTACTGGCATTTTGTCACTGCATGTCATTTGGTGAACATTTAACAGATTTTGTTTTCCATTACAAGGTTTGTTTTATTTTATTTAAATCTTATATATTAACATGGTTTTATCTCAAAGCCCACCATTGCTAAAAATATGGAAAATCTGAGAATAGAAATTGGCTTGTTGCAGAAAAATGTCAGCCTTAGAGTGACATCTTTAAAAACAGGTGCTATTTTTTCCCCTAAACCGTGTTTATTTAAAAGTAGAACTTTCCTTTGTCTACCTTTCATTTCATCCCATATGCATAGAAATATGGACACCATGGTTCAATAGTTTTTGTTTTGCTTGACAGCACACTGGAAACAACATTTGACAGTACTGTGACAACTGAAGTGAATGGACGAAGCATTCCTGGCTTAACAAGCCGATCTTCTCCAGTGACCTGGAGGCTTGGACAAGCTAGTCCTCGACTCCAGGCAGGTGATGCTCCTTCCCTGGGTGGAGGGTACCCTCGCAGTGGTGCTAGTCGCTTCATCCATACTGACCCTTCTCGATTCATGTACACCACACCTCTTCGTCGTGCAGCCATCTCTCGTCTTGGAAACATCCCCCAAATTGACATGGGTGAAAAAGGAAATAGTGACCTGGACATTTCCTCTGATGTTGATGTTGGAGGGTACATGAGTGATGGGGACATTCTTGGGAAGAGCCTTCGAGCTGATGACATCAACAGTGGGTAAGTTTTTCTTTTTTGTAAAAATGAGATTACAAAAATTGTGATTTTTTTTAATTCACAAATTAAATTCACAGAATTCACAAATCTGTTTATAAACAGAAAGGAATGAGGCAAAAATCTGAAAAATATGGTGAATTTGTTCCTGGCTGAATTAGAACTATAATAATTTACAATAAAAGTTATTAGTGAAAATAAATTAACTAATTAACTAATCACAGGTGCATCCCAAGGGGAGCCCCATGTAGAGAGCATTGCAGTAGTCCAGGCGGGAAGTGACGAGTGCCTGAGTGACTGTGCATAGGGAGTCCCAATCCAGAAAGGGGCGCAACTGGCATATCAGGCGAACCTGATGAAAACCCCCCCTGGCCACAGCCCTCATATGCTCTTCTAAAGACAGCCATGCATCCAGGAGCATGCCCAAGTTGTGAGCCTTTCTGTGGGGGCTAATGATTCGCCCCCGATAACCAGCGATGGCACCAGCTGGCTATATCGGGATGCCGGAAGCCACAGCCACTCGGTCTTGGAAGGGTTGACTCGGAGCCTCTTTCTCCCCATCCAGGCCCGCATGGCCTCCAGGCACCGGGACATCACTTCAAGGGCATTGTTGGGGTGGCCTGGGATGGAGATGTACAGCTGGGTGTCATCAGCGTATTGATGGAACTCCACCCCAAAGCCACGGATGATCTCACCCAGCGGCTTTATGTAAATGTTGAACAGAAGGGGTGAGAGGACCGATCCTTGCGGCACCCCACAAACAAGGCGCCTCGGGGTCGACCACTGCCCCCCTGCCAACACAGATTGTGACCGGTCAGAGAGGTAGGAGGAGAACCACTGCAAAATGGTGCCCCGCACCCCCAACCCTCCAACCGGTGCAACTTGATACCATGGTCGATGGTATCAAAAGCCGCTGAGAGATCTAACAGGACCAGGATAGAGGAGCAACCCCTATCCCGAGCCCTCCAGAGATCATCCACCAATGCGACCAATGCTGTTTCCATGCTGTGCCCAGGCCTGAAGCCAGACTGGAGCAGATCTAGATAGACAGCTTCATCCAGGTAATGTGGAAGCTGCCACGCCACCACACTCTCAACAACCTTCGCAATAAAACGAAGGTTGGAGACTGAACGATAGTTAGCAAAAACAGCCACAAATATAAATTTGTGATCTTTGGTAAACTGTTTACCAAATATGGGAAAAGATTCTAAGACATGTGAATATCTATAGCAAATTGGTAAAGTTCCATTAAGAGGGATGAATATTGCTCTTACTATAAGAGCATGCTTCTACTTATTTTTTATATGAGAATAAGAGTTGGGTATGACACAGTAGTGGGTTTCAATTTCGGCTGCTACCAGTTCGCTCGCTTGCACAACACTTCTGCGCATGCTCAGAGATGTCCGGGTGGGTGGCCAGAGCCTCCGCCGTCGCTACTGGTTTGCCCAATCCGGCGAACCAGTAGCAACCCACCACTGATATGACAGGAGAAACATGAAAGTAAGTTTCTGTGGAGATTATCAGTCATCCAGGTCATAGTTGAATCAAAGGTGCTTTTTAAAAAGCCAACTGGACTGGAGTTTTTTGCTTGAGGAAGAAGAAGATACTTTCCTTCTCATCCAAGAAGTTTCATCAGTTCGGACAGGATGTTGGGAGGGATGGAAGCAGGGGTGAAATCCAGCAGGTTCTGACAGGTTCTGGAGAACCGGTAGCGGAAATTTTGAGTAGTTCGGAGAACTAGCAATTACCACTTCTGGCTGGCCCCAGAGTGGGGTGGGAATGGAGATTTTGCATTATCCTTCCCCTGGAGTGGGGTGGGAATGGAGGTTTTGCAGTATCCTTCCCCTGGAATGGGGTGGGAATGGAGATCTTGCAATATCTTTTCCCTGTGATGCCCACCAAGCCATGCCCACCAAGCCACACCATGCCTACCAAGCCATGCCCACAGAACCCGTAGCAAAAAAAATTGGATTTCACCACTGTATAGAAAGATTGTTCTGATAGGAGGGGGGGGAGAGGGAGGACTTTAAAGGATCATATTTCTTTGCAGTCATCTGGTCATTAGCACTGTCCTGGAGATCTCTTGATGCCACATGGGGGTTTATCAGTGCTCTCAGGGTCACCTATGTCAGAGTGCAAATGGGATGGAATTTTCTTGGAACTGCTTAAAGGACTGTGTTGTAGACAAGAGATAGGTGGTGTCTTATATTCCCCTCTGTTGAGAGAGGGGAATGTTAACATAAATGACCTCTTTTACCCCTCTTTCAAACCAATGGTCCTCTCTTTATTCTGTCCACATTGTGGATAGGGAGGGATAAAAGAGAAAATTTATGTTTATAGGATAAAAATAATAGTTGCTGGTGTAGTATTTTTTTTCATGACCATTATGGTATGATGGTTCAAATATTTCTATAAATCAGGATAGAGAGAGCAAAATGGATATGGCAAAACAGATCAGTGAGCCTTAATTTGCACATGACCACCAAGTCTTTCAGAAGACTAAATAACCATAATAAAATTAATTAAATTATTTGTGGGCTAAATAGCAACATTTATGATATTTTTAAAGACTTTCAGTACTGAGGTTGCAGCAAGTTCATAGTTTCTTTACTTGGAATACAATTTTGCCATCTCATAATGCTGTAATGTCCTCCCTTATCTTGGAATATAAAATAAAATTCTAAGCAGGTACCATGTACTTTTTTTGGTTTGTTTGAACCAAAACTATGTGATAGTTCAGATAGGGGCAATCAGCTTTCAGAGAATTGCTTAAGTCTTCAGAAATCTTTGAATAAGTCTAGGAATGTCCAGGATTTTGCAGAAAGGATTTTGAGGAGTCCTAAGAATTTCACATTAAAAATTCCCTATAAATAAATAAATAAAATAAATAATTTTATTTCTATACCGCCCTTCTCCCGAAGGACTCAGGGCGGTGTACAGCCTATTTAAAAACACAGAAACAAAACAATAATTAAAATTTAAAATCATTAAATAGTTAGGCTCCAATTAAAAATCCCAGAAATTGTAGTCAGGTTTGATTCAAAGCTGAAATCTAAACATTGTAAATCATATTTAGATCCAATTGAGTTATGCAAAATTTATTTCTAAGTAGACCAGCTGAGAACTGAGTTATATTTGTACTTGTCCATTGATTCCAAGCCCTGTTTTGGCATTTAGTACATTCAACATTCATGAAAGGGTTAAACAGCTAGTGAGAGCAAGTCCAGGGAGAACAAGTATATTTCCATATCACTGGACATGCACTGGCTTCTGAAGATCTTGAGTGTTGACACAGGAGGAGATACAAATACATGCACTCAGTTGTGACAACTTTTGTATGAATTTTCATCTAAATGTGCTTTGAATTCCTGGCAGGTGTTAACTTTTATTGCACACATATTTGTAAAGGATACAACAATTTGACTGTTTGCAAAGTGTGGCTTATGTATGTGCATGCCTTCATCACACTACTAAGGCTAATGTTTCCAAACAGGTTCAGCCCTTGTACAATCACAGCCCCCTTATAATTCATTTAAATAAGCCCTGTTGTCAAAGATAAGTCTGAAAATAAGCCATACCTTATTTTCAGAATACTGTAGAACTTTGAGAAAAGGAAGACTGCTTTATTGAATAGAGGGGAGGTGCTGTGTTTTTTCATGTGAAAAATACAAATACTTTTTCAAGCATGCCAAGCCTACTTACTTTCTTCTCAGACTTTGCAGATGAATTCTTAATAAATTAATATGTAAAACTTGTTATTTTCTTCTATAATTGTTTTTACTTTGCCCTAAGACTGGTTTGTTGAAATCTAGACAAGTATTTAATTTTAGATTTATATTCCACCATTTATCAGGTCATATATCATAAAGTGGAGTAGTAGATGCTGTCTGGTGTTATCCCTGTATTCTTAGGGTTCAGGCTAAAAAGGGAGGAAAATCACTGATCTCACTGAAGTCAGGACACTCTTGGCATTAAAAGCAAAAACATATTGAAAATGTTAAAAAAAGGTGACACCTTGAATAAGAAGGTTGATTGCTGATTTTTGTTGAATACTTTACTGCTAGTAATCCTTGACTAAAAATGTAAAAAAGTATCAACTGGTTTATCAAAAGAGAAAATAAATTAGGTTGCCTTTCTTGAATGGAAATGTTCGAAATGGCAGTGCTCTTAGCTAAAATATTTTAAAATATTTTAAAGTACTGTTTCCATTTTATATTAAATAAGTAAAAAGGCTAATAAGCACTAAAAATACATGCTTCACCCAAGCATGCCAAACCTTATCTCTTTCATTCCCACTTTAATTACTTTAAACCTTGAGGACAATCATCCAGGAATAATTAAGAATTAATATGAGAAAGTACTCTGTTTCATGTGTGTAGCCTCTCAACTAAAAATTTTACCTACCTGAGACTAAAGTATCTTGAACTCTTAAATATGATTTTCACCTTCTTTTTCTTAATTTGTAATTCTATTAAAATGGAAGCTGCAATAGTTTTACCCACCCTCACCAAATGCCAAATATACAGTATTTCGACTTACAAAGCAGTCTGGTATCTCAGAAACTGCAGATTCCTGCTAGAATTCATATTAGGCATACAGTTGCTTCAAAATATGTTCCTAGCACATATGTTCCTGAAATGTCTAAGAAATGGCACTAAGCAAAAATGAGCTTTTCATTGATCTAGTGTAACAAAGCGAATGAACAGTAGTTTGCTTTAGGCTAGTAGTAAACCAATGTTTGAAATCACCGTTTATTCTTTGTTTACGGATTGCAAATGTATAATATGTGAAATACACATGGTTTATATCCAGTGGTGGGACTCAGCCAGTTCGCACCACTTCAGGATAACTGGTTGTTAACTTTCTGAGCAGTTTGGCAAACTGATTGTTGGAAGAAATCATTAGGGCAGAGAACCGGTTGTTAAATTACTTGAATCCCACCACTGTTTATATCTAATGTCCTGGTTTATTCCCAGTTTGCTTTTCAGTAATGTCTAGGTTTTAAACTGTTCACAGATGCAACAGAAACTAAAAAGATTGAGAAGTAAATAAGACATGAGCTAATAAACCATGACTATTTTGCCTGAGGTTTAGAATGTAAGAAGGTTATATTGGCATTAGATTAGAATCCTAGCTAATCCTACCCACTGTATCATTGTGACCATACAGATAATATCAAGCTATAGTAAATTCACTACGATAGGAATATATTATATGTCCTGACCACAGTAGGTAGAAAGCACGGGTGGGTTCTACTTACCTTTACTACCGATTCGCAACGGGGCTGCGCGTGCATGCTTGCTTCGCTCACACGCTCTTCTGCGCAAGCGCAGAAGCTTTTTCATGACATCAGGGTCAGTAGGTGGAGCCTCCCGGAGGTTTTACTACCAGTTCTATAGAACCGGTGTGAACCGGGGGCAACCCACCACTGGTAGAAAGAGGATACATACTGGAGCCATAGTTCTATCCTCTCCTACCCTTGCAGGATGTATGATAACATATCCATGTATCCTCTGAAACGCATATCAGTTTTGTGAATAAGGCCATTTTAATCAAGAGACAATGCAGTATCAAATACTTCTCCTTTTGTGGTGTAGCTGGGAAATAAAGAAGAGGGAAGTAAGATAGCTTATAGTAGGAAAATATTTATCCTTTTAGCTGATTATTTTCTACTTTGTCAGCAGCAGCAGCTTTCCCAAATATCAGGCAGAGATACTATTGGCAATCTGAGATGCCAAACATGGGAATTTCTACATGCATCTCTCAGAGAGAGAGGGGGAGGGAGGGAGAGAGAGAGAGGGAGAAAGAGGGAGAAAGAGAATGAATGAATAGAAGAACTCATCAAATTTACAGATTAAGCTGGTAGGAATAGTCAATACCCCAGAAAACAAGCTAAGGATTCAAAAAGATCTTGACAGACCAGCAATGGGCCCTATCCAACAACATGAAATGCAATGTGGAGAAAAGCAAGGTTTTACACCTAAATAGGAAAAACCAAAGGTACTAGTTCAGATTAGGCAAAACCTGGCTCCTAGTGGACGATCACTTAAACATGACTCAGCAGTGTGTGGCAGCAGCCATAAAAGTTAATAAAATAATTGGTTGTATAAACAGAAGCATAGAATCAAAATCATGTGAAGTATTTGTACTTCACATGATTTTACTAAATCCTTAATAAGACCACCCCTGGAATGCTGCATCCAGCTTTGGTCACCACATTGCCAATTGTCAAGAAGAGCAACTAAGATGATTAAGGGCCTGGAGACAAAAACATATGACGAATGGTTGCATTCATGGCCAGTATGGCCAGTCTAGAGAAAAAAAACGACATGGGGGACATGGTAGCAGTATTTCAGTATTTGAGGGGCTGCCATAAAGAAGAGGGGGTCAACTTATATTCCAAAGCACCAGAAGGCAAGACAAGAAACAATGGATGGAAACTACTCAAGAAGAGAAGCAACCTGGAATTAAGGAGAAACTTCCAAACCGTGAGGACAATTAACCATTGGAACAGCTTCTCTGCAGAAATTGTAGGTGCTTCATCACTGGAGGGTTTTAAGAAAAGACTGGACAATCACCTCCTGTATCTGAAATGGTATTAGAGTCTCCTGATTGAGCAGGGTCCCTCTCAATAGGAGCGGAGTCTCCAAGGTCCCTCTCAGCTTTATTCTGATTAAGACAGACAGACAGACAGAAATAACATATATATTACTGTTAGGTTATGACCCAGGGAAAGTAACTGTGATTAGCATATTTAAATCAATAAGGGATCTTAATTATAGAGATGTTATTTTATCATTTGGTTTAACAAGGTTCACTCTGATCAAGATTACATATCCTACAAACAACAAAAATATTACCTTTAATTCATATCGATAATAGTTGCACTATATAGCATAACAAAAATGTCTATAAGTGGTAGCCTTTCCTACTAATTCATTTTTATATTTATTATTTTTAGTTACATGACCGATGGAGGGCTCAATCTATACACAAGAAGCTTGAATCGAATTCCTGACATAGCTGCCTCTCGAGATGTCATTCAAAGAGGAATTCATGATGTGACAGTGGATGCAGACAGGTAAAGCCTTTTTTATATATAAAAGAATGTCAAATTACAGAGATTTGGGAAAGTTATTCAGGGCAATTAATTTTCAAATTTGTAAATATTGGGATCAGTAGCTGTAGGTTGGGGAGCATTAAAAATAATGGCAACAAAACCTAAGTTGGAGCTGGACAGTTATGTGAAGAGAACTGTGTATTCTTGAAAGACACAAAGACCTTCCCCCCCCCCAAATCTCTTGTATCAACATCCACCAGACAGTTACTATCAGAATGACCAATAATGTTGTGATTTATGAAGTGCTGCAAATAAATTGTCCTGTAGAATACAAAGGCACAGCAGCTGCCTAGCAATAATGCCAGCATTTAAGAATTTGTTCTTGTAAATCAGATGGTGATTAAAAATAACAACTTTCAGCATAACAGAATTTGTGCTGTAATTTTTATTTTGTATTTTAGACTGTTTTCTGCTCTGTGCATATACTGTAGATTATGCTGTCCTTGTGCTTGTGGAGTGCAGCCCAATGGCTAGTTTACAGTGAAATTGTAGTCTTCACATTTCAAATCGTTTCACACCTCTTGACCAAGTTCCTGAGCCATCTGCTACAGCAGAGAGAATTTGACAGAACTGCCAGCTTCAGCTCAGACTAATCCAAAGTATTTTTCATCCAAGTCACGATCAAAGAAAAACGTCATCAAAATATGAAATGGATTCTGAGTCCATATCTGGCTTCTTAAATAATGTCTGAACTCCATCAAGCCCCAATTAGTATAGTATTTACTTTAGCAATAGATGGATCTATCTTAGCTACCTAAGATAGAATAAGAATAGGTAGAAGGCAGAGGTGGGTTCTACTTACCTTTACTACCGTTTCGCAACTGGGCCGCGCGTGTGTGCTCGCTTCACTCACGCACGCACATGCTGTTCTGCGCATTGCAGAAGCGTTTTGATGAGGTCAGGGTCAGTGGGCAGAACCTCCCGCCGGTTTTACTATTGGTTCTATAGAACCGATGTGAACCGGGGGCAACCCACCTCTGGTGGAAGGTTCACAGAGGGTGATTCCCATCTGAAATAAGGAGGAATTTCCTGACATAATTGCTATTAAGCAATGGAACATCTATCTCTTGGAGCCATGGGTTCTCCATCATGAAGATTTTTAAGAAGAGGTTGATCAGCCATTTGTCTGAGATGATATGAGGATTACTGCCCTCAAGATCCCATCCAGCCAAGTGATATCTATTTACCATGCACATTTTCTGTTCTTTTTTGAATGGCTCCACCTTTCCCCCCACCCCCTCCATTTTTACAACCCAGTAATAATGTTTTTATACAATATGCTTCTTCTGTACTTATAATTTGTACTTGTATGGAATATTTTTCGGACATTGGAAAAGGAAGACTCAGACATATCATAGACAAGAAAAGAATATTTGTGTGCTTTAACAATCAAATAAACTGGCACTAAAATCATAAGATGTTAATTTGTTATAGCTAAAATCTTCTTTGTACTACAGCTATTTACTTTCTGGATTAGTCCATGCAGTTGCCTAAATATATTTGTATGAGATTGTACAGGGGTTGAGCAAACAGTCACAGAGCTACAGGAGAATACAAGCAATCCGTTTACTTTTTTTATTCATGCAATTGCTTTATTGTATAAGTTTCAAAGAAAATATAGCCTTCACATTTCTAATTTTTATCTCTTTGTACCAATTGGAAAGACTATTATTTTGAGGATTTCCTGGTGCATCTATTTAATTTACAGCTACTATTAAGAAGATTATTTTCTTTCCTCAAATCTAAAATATTGCATTTAGTTTGGGTCCACCACATTTTAGAAAGCAATTGAAAAATTGAAACATGTCCAGAGAAGAGCAATCAAGACAGGAAGGGACCTGGAAGGACCTCCAGCTACTGTTGGAAATACCAGGTAACAGTTGGTGGTACTGGGTATGTGTAGCCAGAAGAAAAGAAGATTGCGGGAATATATTATAGTTGTCTGTCTTCAAACAGTTATGGGCTTTGTTTAATTAAAGTCTCTGTGTGTATGCATTAACCGAGAAAGAATTATTATGGGAATAATAAATGAGAATATTTATCTCTTTGCATCTGGTGCTCTTTTGATCCCTTATATTACTAATTTTGCAAATACTGAAATTCTTAAAACAGATAATAGAGATATCTTGTTTGCTACCTTGGTTTTTGCTTCACTCCCATGTAAATGGCTGAAGTACGTGTTTGGTTTTTTGTTTTGTTTTTTAGTGTTGATTACAGCTGGGAAATATAAAAGTGAGAGTCATTTTTATCTCATTATTACAGGAGGAAAATTTCAGCATGTGCAGTGTAGCAGACTGTCCTAAATAGACACTGTGCTTTAAATACACCTGCAGAGCGTACATTTTCTCTGATTTCACTGCAGCTAATTCTAGGAAGAAAACAAATCTATACATAGACTGCTTTTAATTATACCAGTAATTTTGTACAAAAATTCAGGCCATGTGCTATGTTAATTTTCATTTCAATTTATATAAAGGTTTTGGCAGCTCTATTATCTGTAAAGATATTTCATTTTATTTATTTTAATCTATGGATATAAGCTCCTAAACTTTTAACAGTTCTAGTGCTATGCAACACAAAATGCTATTGTTAATATAAGTGATACTTTGCTTAGCCCAGAAACATAATTTAATACATTTTTACTTTATTTTACTTTATTATTTTTATTTTATTCAGTTTCAGTTTATTCACTTTCTGGGAAGTAGTAACAATATCTAACAATATTTTTAAAAGAATATAATTTAAAAAACTGTTTAAAATGAACAATAACATCGTGCATACATTAATTTATGAATTTAAAATATGACAAAAGTTGTGTCTTTACAGATTTTCTAAACACTGAAAAATTAGAGGCCAGATACAACTCTCTTTTTCAGAAAGTTAATTTCTAAAGGGCCTTTCCTGGACGTTTTAGTAGCCACTCAGTTAAGTAACAGAAATGTGATTCTTTTGATAATCTTAACAATTCAGGATTTTAAAGGGAATTACAAACATTTTAAATTTCACCGAAGGGGCAAGTGGCAAACAGATTTTTCAGCACAATATGATTAAGAAAGCTTATACTGGTTAACATCCTGGCTGCTGCTCTTGTACTAACTGCAGCTTCTAAACAGTTTTCAAGGATAGTCTATGTGTAACATATTGTGGTAATCTAGAAAGGATGTAGATAAATATATAAAATCTGACTCATTTCATGTTACGTGAGAAGTAATTATTCAAATTCACTCTTAATCATAGACACCATTTTCAAAACCAGTGACAGCCAAGGACCCCCAGTGTGTGAAACTACTGGTCCATGGAATGTACAATCCCATTCAAAATAGACTGAATCTCAGACACCACAATCCAATTTCAATATCTCTGTTTGTGTGAATTTAATTTCAGCCTGTTTCCCCTACTTAGTTCAGTATCAAACTTTGGAAACATGTAAATGAAGACTCAGTCATCTAGACCAAAAGTATCTAAAAAGGTTAAATCATAGCAAACTGGATCAAAGTGTCACAAGCCTTATTCTTCATTATGTAAATAGTACATGACCAGGGTATCAGGGGTTAACTTATTCTTCACTACTTAATATATTCATATTTCACCACTCCCATATCTAGCTCCACCCATTGTATATATAAGGAGCTGTATGCATTCCTTCTATGCTTCTATCTGTGATTATTCAGTGAATATAGAATGCCTTCTGTAAATAAACAGTGCTTTATTTGAACTTCTAATTCTCAACTTATTTATTGAGTCTGATCCTGAAAATATCGTAACAATCTGGTAGCAGAGGATGGTTGAATTGACTCAATAAAATCTTAAACATGTCTGAGAGAGAAAACTCCAGAAACAAAAGAGATAGGCCCAACACCAGGACATACAGCAAAGAAATGGAAGCAGATCAAGAAATAATCAATGAGTCCACGAATGCAATATCGAGAGAATCTGAAGAATGCACTACAGACGACGAAGAAATAATAGATGAAACTGATGACCAAGAAGAAAACGAAATAGAAAACAATGAACTCAGGTCAGAGATACTAAAACTCTTAAAAAGCCAAAAGAACGATGAAAACCTCGTCGCGAACCTCCAAGATATATTAAAAAACAACGGAGCAGCGAGAGAGAAGCGCATCGTTACTGACAAATCTAAAGACTCAAAAACGGTGAGCGATCTGCCTGCAGATAAAAATACAGCAAAAAAGAAAACTAACAATCCCGCGCAAAATTTCAAATGGCAGCCATCTTGGTTTCAACAGACCCCTAAGATGAGCGAAGCAGAGCCAATCAGATAAAATAAGGCGCGAAAAGCCTTATTCGATGCAAGAAATGAAAGGGAGAAAATTTACACCTCAGAAGAATCAGACACGGAGATCGAAGAAGCTTCAATAGATATGCGAATAAAGTCAGCAATGAAAACGCTCTATGCAGCATTTGGACCAAAATTGAAAATCACTAAAGAATCAACGAAAAGACAAGCAAGCAAGCAAACATCTCAAAATCTACCCGCTTCTATCCAAACGACGAGAGCACCGACGCCTGAACCTAGAGAGCCCTGCAGATACCACCCCACGCCACAGACGATCCCAAGGACCAGCGTCCCCAACGAAAGAAAGCGAGCGCCCGCTATCACCAGGACTCCCAAGATCGAGCCGGAGACCGATTCCTCGGAAGAAGAACAATGCGAGGGAGCTGCAGCAGCGAGAACCTCTCACGACGGCTTCAGGAACAAAATGAACAACGCGCATGTGCAAGACTACGCAGACAGCTTCGGAGGACATGAGGAACGGAGAGAACCATTCAGACTCGTTGCAAGCATCCCCACGCCATTTTGCAACTTTCAACATTTACAAGATCACGGACTACCCCCAGTTGTAAGTAATGGATCCAACAATATTGGGAATTTGCCCAATGACTTCCCAAAACTGAGAATAGATGGTATTAATTTGCAAGAATGGTGTCAGCAGCTCCAGGTTGTCTTTCTAAAAGAAAACTTACTGTTTTTTATTACTAACCCCCCAAAAAGACCTTGGACTCTAAAATTGGACTGCCTACACCATAGAGCATTTTTCTTATTAATTTCCAGTATATCTCCTGCCATGTATCACAGTATTAAGCAAAATCTGACTGTCTCAGAAATTATTCAATGCATGTTTAAATTGTTTCACAGTGAAAGTGTAGCCACTACTACAAGAATGTCTAAAGATTTCTTCTCATCTAGGATAAAGCCAGGGGTTACCATAAGTGAACATTTAATATCTTTAAACAAAATTAGAGCAGAACTGCATTTAAGGGGGGAGATAATTTCAGATCAAACAATGAAGAGTGTTATCATTAACTCACTAGACCCATCGTGGGATAATTATATATCACATTTAGACACAATCAATTTAGGATATTTATCCATAGAAAATCTATCTAATAAGCTAATAGCTGAAGACAATTCAAGGAGGAGTCGTTGTAACAATCACATGGAACATAAACAATATAAGAAGGTAGCATTTCAAGAAAGATATCATGAACCAATTGGATGCCACAACTGTGGATCCAAGGAACATAATAGGAGGGATTGTCCTAAACTCCTAAAAGAAAGACAAAGATCAGAATATAGAAATAGATACCACAACAGACAGTCATCCATTGATAGACATAGATATAGAAGTCCACCCAACTATAGAGGACATAGAGGGGGCAGAGATAATTCAAAGGATAGAAGGTCTGGTTCACTGAATGGGTTAAACAAACATGACAACACTAACATACAACTGCCAGAGAACAACGATTGGCTTATTGATTCTGGAGCAACTAATCACACTACAAATAATAAAAATATATTATCTTCATTTGTAGAAGATAAATTTGTAATTAAAGTAGCTAATCAAGAAAAGGTCCAAGTCATAGGTAGAGGGAATATAACCTTACCTGGCCTAGGAAAAATAGAGGGGGTATTGTTAATACCTGAAATACCTCATAACATACTTAGTGCAATAAAACTAAGCAGAGATTCTGACATAAATATTGTGTTCTCAAAAGGAAAAGCAACATTAGAGAAAAACAGAATAAGTATAGGTACTGTGATTATCAAAGGAGGTCTACCTTATTTAATGACAAAGGAGAGATGGTTACACAACATTGATTCCAACATGGAAGATAACAATGACATAGATAATGGAGACAATAGTAATAGTGACAATGAGGAACATGAGGTAATTCATAATCACAAAGACACACCCAATGAAAAAAAACCTAAAATTGGTAAACCAATTCATGATGAGTGTGCTCATGTCTTACATAGGAAATTAGGACATGCCAGTTTTCCTGTAGTACAAAAAGATGACTGAACATGCTGAAGGTGTTAAAATAAAAAATTGTGAAAACTATTTGGAATGCTCAGTATGTAAATCTACAAAACTCAAAACTAGTCCCAAACCCAGAAAGTCAACAAGATCAACCAACAAAATTTTTGATTTGGTACACATGGATCTAGTTGGTCCATTAACGCCATCAATCACATATAAAAAACGTTATTTTCTAACCATTGTGGATGACTATAGTCGTTATGGGTTTGTTTATACATTAAAACACAAAGATGAAACTTTTCAGAAATTTAAGGAGTTTTACAAACGTGTAGAAACACAACATAATATTAAAATAAAACAAATCATGACAGATAGGGGATGTGAATTCATGTCAAAGGAATTCTCCCAATGGCTAAAAGACAGAGGAATGTTACATTACACATCTAGCCCTTTCTCTGCATTCCAAAATGGAGTGGTAGAGAGAAAGAACTCAACATTACAAACCATGATTAGATGCACATTAGAAGATGCTGGCTTAGGTAAACAATTCTGGTCAGAAGCTTTACAATATTCCAATTATACACAAAATAGAACTTGGTCCAGCATTGTAAACAAGACACCATATGAAGTAATGTATAGTAGGAAACCAAAAATAGCACACATGCACATATTTGGAGTCACTGCAGACGTACACATACCTAAGCAATTGAGACGCAAAGGTGAGAACGTATCCAGAAGACTTAGGTTCATGGGATACGAAACAGGCACAAAAGGATACATATTTATCGATAATAATAACAAATTTATAGTTTCCAGAACGGCTGTGTTCCATGAACAGGCCAACTGGTCTAAAATACATCTTAATGAAATATTCCCAAACACCAATCCAGACACTAAACCTCAAGAAAAAAGGACTAGAGAAGAATACAATCACAACGCACATAAAAATAAAATCAAAACATGGACAAACAGTCAACACAAAATAAAGACAGATTCATTAACTAAAAAGGAAGCAAGGTATTTACATGACAATGATAGTAAACCAGAAAGAACGATCAGAAGTAACAGAAATCAAGTGCCAAACAAATACAAAGATTATGTAATGTATATGGATGGAGAAACATCAACACCTAACACATACGAGGAAGTGTTAAAGCTTCCCCCTGAAGAAAAGAAAAAGTGGGAATCAGCCATGACTAAAGAGATGGATAGTTTACGAGAACTAAATGTATTCACACCTACACCTGCACCAAAGGACAAAACTATTATTGGCACTAGGTGGATATATAAAATTAAAAACTTAGAGGGAGGCAACACCTTATACAAAGCTAGACTAGTTGCACAAGGTTATGCACAAAAATATCCCGAGGATTATAAAGACACATACTCTCCCACAGTAAGAACCGAGAGTGTTAAGACAGCTCTGGTTATGGCATCAGCACTCAACCTTGATGTATTCCAATACGACATACAGACTGCATATCTACACGCAAAATTAGATAAAGAAATATATGTAAGAGCACCTCATAGTTAATACACAAACAAAAATGAAACTTGGTTGCTAAACAAAAGTTTATACGGGTTGAAACAATCTGGTAAACGATGGTATGAATGTTTAGTAAAAGTACTCAAAACTATGAATTTCAATGCTACTACTGCTGATAACTGTTTCTTTGTCAAAAAAGAGGGTGATTCTCTAGAATTTGTATTAATTTATGTGGATGATATTTTGTATATAGGTAAACATAAGGGAGGAGAGAGACATTTGTAACAAAACTAAATGAACATTTCTCTTTGAAATCATTAGGTAAGGTAAATAAGTATCTTGGAGTTCAAATCAGTAAAACAAAAAGGGGATTCAAACTTTCTCAAAGAGACAAAATCATAGAACTTCTGAATAAATGTAATTTAAATAATGCTAAGCCCTGTGACACTCCCATGCAAACTGATTTTTTGAAGAACACAGACGAGTCATCCCCTGAATTTAAAGATAATACGCTTTACAGATCAGTCATAGGTTCCCTTCTATATATTTCCAATTGGACTAGACCTGATATTGCTTTGCCTCTCAACTTATTGTCTAGACACGTCAGCAAACCGTTACTATATCATTGGGAAGCTGTCAAAAGAATATTAAGATATCTAAAGAATAGTTTAGACTTCTGTTTGCTATTGGAACCTAATAATGTCAAAGAGCCCGTCCTCACATGTTACGCCGATGCGGATTGGGCTGGCGATACCACATGTAGAAAAAGCACATCTGGTTACATATTTTTCCTTAACGATTGTCCAGTTTACTGGTATACTGGTAAACAAGATTTAGTAGCCACCTCAACAACTGAGGCAGAATATGTTTGTCTGTCTAAGGCCTCAAAAACCTTATATGGTTTAATGACTTACTATCAGACACTTGGAAGAAACCCACTTTACCATTTATCATGCATGAAGATAACAAGGCTGCTATTGAAATATCTAGATCTGATGCTATTGGACAAAGGTCCAGACATATAGATATAAAATTCAAACATGTGAGACAGTTATCTCAGGATGGATTTATTAAAGCAGTTCATTGCGAAACATCAGAGCAAATAGCTGACATATTAACAAAGCCTTTGCCTTCTAAGCAGCATAAATACTTGACTTCTAAGTTACAAGTTTTATATTGTTCTGAATCTGAATGTAATTGTTGTAATATATCGAATCGGCATTTAGAGGGGGATTTGTCACAAGTAAATGCCTTATTCTTCATTATGTAAATAGTACATGACCAGGGTATCAGGGGTTAACTTATTCTTCACTAATTAATATATTCATATTTCACCACTCCCATATCTAGCTCCACCCATTGTATATATAAGGAGCTGTATGCATTCCTTCTATGCTTCTATCTGTGATTATTCAGTGAATATAGAATGCCTTCTGTAAATAAACAGTGCTTTATTTGAACTTCTAATTCTCAACTTATTTATTGAGTCTGATCCTGAAAATATCGTAACACAAAGTTTGTTAATCTGAGATGTTTCATTACTCATCCAAGTAACTTCATCAGTCAAAATAAAAAATTAGGCAGAGAGTCAGTGAGTTGTTGGAATGTACTAACTCTTGCCACACCAACTGCAGGGGTTTCTCCCCAAAATGAATTGCAATATTATACATTATATAATATATCACAGTAAAACAGTGTTTTGCTATCAAGCACGATGTCTTGAGGCAATGGATAGGTGTCAGAAAAATTTTGAAAAGCAGTTCTTGTAATAAAACTACACACTGGAGAAAAGCACTTACTACACACTGTGGAGAAAAGCACTTCTTAATGGTTAAGAATAATTCTTTGTTCTTTTTATGACATGGTTTCTGAATTGCTTTGAAAAAAATCTTTATTTGTAATATACATGAATAAAATCTTCTGAGAGAATGAGAACCTTCGAACTGGTGATAAATTCTAAGTGGCTCCCTCTCACTTAAGAGTGAAAGCAGCTATTTCCTTGAATTTGAAGAGGGAGGGTGTTTAAATCAAATTTCCAATGAAATAAAGAATGTGTTGAAAGAACTTTTCAATGAATTAATCAAATGTTGCTGGAACAATAGCCCAAAAGGAAGGAAACTGGCAAAGTATAGCTGGCCTCAACAATTATGTTATCTGGGGTATTTTTTGCTGTTAAATAACTTAGACATGGTAAGAGTTTATTCACGTGCTGTATATTGTTTGAACATGCTCAATATCATTCAACTAGAGAAAGTTGAATGATGCAAATTTAGAGTAGTCATATCATGCCTGATCCTATACTGCTTGGAAAGAAAATTCTGATATGAAGCAATGCTCAAAAAATAACATCAGCAGAACTGCATAAATATTTGAATTAGACAAAGTGATTGACTTGTAGTTCTGTAACACTGATCTAAGCAAGACTGCTCAGAAATAGTTTCTCATCACTGTAACAAGATGAAGCAAATGTCTCCATGGGAATCTTTATGCACACTGATACCCTAACTTCAAAGTTCCTGTGAAGCAAGAAAAGTTCCTCACAGTAATTACATCCCAGTAATTACATCCCAACTCATAGATTTTGCTACATCCATAATGTACTGAAATTAAAATAAAAATATTATGGAATGATTAGCTATCAGCTATCATACCCACTAAGGGTGGGTTGGTGATTTTTTTTTTTTTTTTGGAGGACTAGAGTAACTACTTTTGTTACAAACATAGACTTCAACCACTGTCTCATTCCAAATGCTAACTTTCTTTTTAAATGAAGCACGACATTAACTAGGTTTGTACCAATTATGCGATCAGAGGAGGAGTAATCCAATTATGTCTTTTACTTTACTTTTACTTTTATTTGATTTATATACCGCCCTACTCCTGAAGGACTCAGGGTGGTGAACAGCCAACAATAAAATACATACATACAAAATTTAAAAAGCAGAGATAAAATCGAATTAAATAATTTGTCCCAGACAGATTTAAAACCCCAATCAATTTAAAACAAATTTAAGCTTTGAATATTAAAAATACTAAAAAATATTAAAAATGTTTAAAAAGAGGGAGAAAGTTAGGCCAGTCCATATCATTCTTTCTATGTGTCAAATTTACATTCAAAACTGCCACAGTCTCATTCTTGTCCTCTTCTATCACCTTTTTAAAATTCATTTTTATGATATTAGATAGACTCAAACATAACTTCTGAATACAGCATTCCCAAATATTTTTCAAAGTAAAAACATTTTGCTTTATTCTGTATTAGTGGGACTCTTCTCCTTTATAATTAACTGTAACTGGTTCTATAATTAGTTCTTTCTTGTTTCCTCTAGTGTCTAACTTTCTAAGTTCCTTCTTATCATGCTTTTCCCCCAATCAACAACATTTTCTCACAGGAATGTTTCTTATTCTTAGTTTCAAAATATACATATATTTTATAGAACGTTAAATAATCCACAGCAAGGAACCTTGTAATTAATTTCAAAATCCTATTTCAAATCCATGTGGTCTCTTAATCTATTTACAACTTTACAAAATCAATGTTTTAATCATACTTTTCCTATTTTCCAATTTTCTATTTTCCAAAGTTACAAGTGCCAGGTATAAGTAACTTTGGTCACTAAAGCAATGGTTGTAAATCAAGGACTAGCTGTATACCTTATGAATCATTTGGAGTTTATAATACCACCTACTTAATTCAAAATAAGACTAATAATTGTAATAGGTAATTACTTTAAATTTAAAGAATTTAAATTACTTTAAACATTTTAATTTACATTGTTTCTAAATTTTAACTAGTGAATTATAATTAAGAAATGTGTTAGTTTTGTTGTTGCATAGTGAATGCTATTAATATTTTCACACATTAATGTAAAATATGCAATAAAAGTTTGATACAAAAAATAAATATTTTGTGATATGTATCAGCTACTACAGGATGATACAGAAACAAGACTAACAATTGTCATGATAACTTGCTGATAAATGCATTTTATCGTACATTAATTAAGCAAAATACTTAAATACTCCTCAAGAAGCCGTCCCTGGATCCGGCAATATTGGCCAACTACCGTCCTGTCTCCAACCTTCGCTTCATGGCGAAGGTTGTGGAGAGTGTGGTCGCGCGACAGTTCCCACAATTCCTGGAGGAAACATCTTATCTAGATCCGTTCCAGTCAGGTTTCAGGTCTGGGCACAGCACGGAAACGGCATTGGTCGCATTGGTTGATGATCTCTGGAGGGCTCGGGACAGGGGTTGCTCCTCTGTTCTGGTCCTGTTAGATCTCTCAGCGGCTTTTGATACCATCGACCATGGTATCATGCTGCACCGGCTGGAAGAGTTGGAGGTGGGAGGCACCGTGTTGTGGTGGTTCTCCTCCTTTTTCTCTGACCGGTTGCAGTTTGTGTTGGCAGGGGGGCAGAGGTCGACCTCGAGGCCTCTCATCTGTGGAGTGCTGTAGGGATCGGTCCTCTCGCCCCTTCTGTTCAACATTTATGTAAAGCCGCTGGGCGAGATCATCCGTGGCTTCGGGGTGAGATACCACCAGTACGCTGATGACACCCAGCTGTACATCTCCACCCCAGGCCACCCCAATGATGCCCTTGAAGTGATGTCCCAGTGCCTGGAGGCTGTGCGGATCTGGATGGGGAGGAACAGGCTCAAGCTCAACCCTTCCAAGACTGAGTGGCTGTGGCTCCCGGCATCCCGATATAGTCAGTTGACTCCATCACTGACTATTGGGGGTGAGTCTTTGGCCCCCACAGAAAGGGCTCGCAATCTGGGAGTCCTCCTGGATATGCAGCTGTCCTTGGAGGAACATCTGACAGCTGTAACCAGGGGGACCTTTTGTCAGGTTCGCCTGATTCGCCAGTTGCGGCCCTTTCTTGATCGGGATTCCCTGTGCACAGTCACTCATGCCCTCGTCACCTCTCGCCTTGACTACTGCAATGCTCTCTACATGGGGCTCCCCTTGAAGAGCACCTGGAGGCTCCAACTGGTCCAGAACGCAGCAGCGCGGGTAGTGATGGGAGCAGCATGGCGCTCCCATGTAACACCGCTCCTGCGCGAGCTGCACTGGCTCCCAGTGGTCTTCCGGGTGTGCTTCAAGGTGCTGGTTATCACCTTTAAAGCGCTCCATGGCATTGGGCCTAGCTATCTTCGAGACCGCCTGCTGCTACCGACGACCTCCCATCGTCCCGTGCGCTCCCACAGAGAGGGCCTCCTCAGGGTGCCATCAGCCAATCAATGTAGGCTGGTGACTCCCAGGGCGAGGGCCTTCTCTGTGGGGGCACCTACCCTCTGGAATCAGTTGTCCCCAGAGATAAGGAGAATCCAAGACCTTAGTGCCTTCCACCATGCCCTTAAAATCCACTTTTTCCAGCAAGCCGGGCTGGCTTAAGAAGAAATTTTAAATGTTTTAATTGGTTTGTATTTTTAATTTTGGGCCAAATTTATATATATTTTAATTGTTTTTTAATATTTGTATTTTATGTTTTTTAATTCTGGCTGTACACCGCCCTGAGTCCTCAGGGAGAAGGGCGGTATATAAATTTAAAATAAATAAAATAAATAAATAAAAAAAATACTTTTTCATATGTAGAAATTATTGCTTCATTTTTTAAAACAACACCAAAAACATTTGTTTAAAGTTGGTATTTGTAATCTTGAGCTAGGACTGCATAATATTCCAAGCATGGATTAAAATTAAAAAAAGGATTTTTTTTTAAAAAAATAGTATTATCTAATATAAAGTTCATTAGGCAGTATTGAGCATTACATAGGAGTAATCAGATATTATTTAATTATTTTGCTCCATTTAGATTTTTCTTACTCTCATGTTACTATCCAGTATTATGCTGGATGTAATATTTATTTAATAAGGTTAATAATAACTAACGAGCAATCTTTTTCATCCTATTGTTCCATTTCATATGTTAGTATCCAGTCCTTCATTTTATCTTTGGTTTGTTCAAATAACAGTTGTCTGTACGTACATCAATAATTTTTCAAGATGATGTTCAAGTCATTTGACAAAGCTTATATGACTCTTTATTGTTTTATCTCTTCACTCCATTGCACTTTTTTCATGCATGAAGATGCATTGGAAAACTGGCACTTTGTTTTTCCAAGTTTAGTTTTTATACCAAAAAAAATAATAATAATCGTAGTATGTGAAATGAGTAATGAATTTTATATCTTGCATCCTTGCCTGACTATAAAAATGTGGATGGGCAATGAAAAGATATAACTAATGTAGAGTCAGTAACAGAATGCCAGATGCCATTTCAAGATACAGCTATTACCTCTGATATCCTCTAATGGATTTTATAGCAAATAAGTCTTTTGACAGTATTTTTAAAAGCTATGGTGTTCAGCTAATTTGATGAATCAAGGAAGATGTTTAACTCTTTTACACAAAGTCCTCTAAGTAAACAAGCTAAATATCTCTTGCAAACTTAGATAATACAGTGAGAAAATGTCAATAAGAGGGAAAAATAAGGACAGAGGATTACCATACTCACATGATATGAGAACAATGTCAAAATTATGCCTTCATGCTTTCTTTCACTCTACAATTTCTACTTATGCACCAGATAGCAGAGGTTCAGAATGCCTCCCCTGCTCCTATTGATTTTGTTAAATTGCCAGATATGACTATAATAAGTATTTCTTCATTCATGATTTGATGTTATATGAGAATATAGATCTGATATATACTGCTAAGATCTGAGTGAGTGAAGGAGGAGGTACTCCTTGTGGAGATATATCAGTAAGAAGATGACCTTGACAGAGATGTGCATGAACTGTTGCCTAGAAAAAAGGTGCTGACATGTTTTTAAAGTCCACAGTTGATCTCAGTATCCAAATTTGCTTAAAAGTCAGCCTTCAAAGCAACTCTTCAAGTGTAACAGGCATAACAATAAAGGATAATGAGCATAACTATATCTTGGACAAAAATAATTTGTGTAGTGCCAGTTTAAAACGCATGTCACCTTAGGTTTCCTGGAAATAAAATAGATAGACAGGCAGAAGAATATAAATTCTTTATAATTAATTCCAGAATTTATCTAGATCCTTATAACATTTGTAACTTTCTGAAATCTAAGTTTTAATCATCCTTTTGCTGATTATTCCAAAAACCATTTTTTAAAAAAATGTGTGGTTAAAACTTACTTTCACTAGGTTTTGAAGGAAAGTCACATAGAAATATAAAATATCAATCTAGAGATTTTTGACAGGAAAAGCATTTCTGAAAATGGTTAGAAAATGAATTATGCAAACCTAGTATCCTTTCAAAGGTGCCAACTATGGTTTGAGCAAGATAGCTATTCCCTCATCTTTAAACCTACTGGAGATCACTATCTTCTTGTCTCCTCACAAGGAGCAGCTGTCTGGAGCACTTGCAAGCCATTTTAAGCCCTCTCCTTGTCCTGAGAGGAAATATCAAGGAATCTCACCAGTTTTTCATTCTGCCATGGTCAGTAGCTCTGCTTTTTGGAGATGTCTTAGGTTTACTCCAGGAGTCCCTTCAAATCTGTGTTTTTCAAATTTGGCAATTTAAGATATGTGGATTTTAATACCCAGATTTCCCCAACCAAGTTTGAAAAAAAAAAAACACTGTTATAGATGCTAAAGGCCAGATAAAGTTAGCAATTATCTTGCAAATATTCTAATAAGTCAGCAAAGTAGATTTAGCAGCTTGCTCTCTGTATATACCACAGAGCTTTTACACTGACCTAATTTAATATTCTTTCTTAGCAATATTGGAAAATAGATTCAGGAACATCTGCTGCAGTGATGAAAGCAGCCCTTGAGGCACAAGGGCCATTGAACTGTAGGTATATGTCTTGCTCTATATTGGATTACTGCAATACACTTTATGAGACTTTAAAATGGTCTGGAAATTTCAGCTGGCACAAATGCATCAACAAGAATTTGGCAAGGTAATACATGACAGGAATATAAAATTGCATCTCCCATCCTGCCCTCCAGGAGTGAAGTAAGAAATAGAGCTAATAGAAATAGGTTTGGGGTTTTATGTTCTACCATACAGTCAGGTCCAGAAATATTGGGACATCGACACAATTCTAACATCTTTGGCTCTATACACCACCACAATGGAGTTGGAATGAAACAAACACAATGTGCTTTAACTGCAGACTGTCAGCTTTAATTTGAGGGTATGTACATCCAACTCAGGTGAACGGTGTAGGACTTACAGCAGTTTGCATATGTGCCTCCCACTTGTTAAGGGACCAAAAGTAATGGGACAGAATAATAATCATAAATCAAACTTTCCCTTCTTAATACTTGGTTGCAAATCCTTTGCAGTCAATCACAGCCTGAAGTCTGGAACGCATAGACATCACCAGACGCTGGGTTTCATCCCTGGTGATGCTCTGCCAGGCCTCTACTGCAACTGTCTTCAGTTCCTGCTTGTTCTTGGGGCATTTTCCCTTCAGTTTTGTCTTCAGCAAGTGAAATGCATGCTCAATGGGATTCAGGTCAGGTGATTGACTTGGCCATTGCATAACATTCCACTTCTGTCCCTTCAAAAACTCTTTGGTTGCTTTTGCAGTATGCTTTGGGTCATTGTCCATCTGCACTGTGAAGTGCCGTCCAATGAGTTCTGCAGCATTTGGCTGAATGTGAGCAGATAATATTGCCCAAAACACTTCAGAATTCATCCTGCTGCTTTTGTCAGCAGTCACATCATCAATAAATACAAGAGAACCAGTTCCATTGGCAGCCATACATGCCCACGCCATGACACTACCACCACCATACTTCACTGATGAGGTGGTATGCTTAGGATCATGAGCAATTCTTTTTTTTTTTTATTTTAAATTTGATTTATATGCCGCCCTTCTCCGGAGACTCAGGGCGGCTTACAATGCATTAAGCAATAGCCTTCATTCTTTTGTATATTTTATACAAAGTCAGCTTATTGCCCCCACAAACTGGGTCCTCATTTCACCTACCTTAGAAAGGATGGAAGGCTGAGTCAACCTTGAGCCTTGGAGAGATTCGAACCAGCAGAAATTGCAGGCAGCTGTGTTAATAACAGGGTGCACTAAACCCCTGTACTATCAAGGCTCTTTCCTTCTCCATACTTTTCTGTTCCCATCACTCTGGTACAAGTTGATCTTGGTCTCATCTGTCCATAGGATCTTGTTCCAGAACTGTGAAGGCTTTGTTAGATGTTGTTTGGCAAACTCTAATCTGACCTTCCTGTTTTTGAAGCTCACCAATGATTTACATCTTGTGGTGAACCCTCTGTATTCACTCTGGTGAAGTCTTCTCTTGATTGTTGACTTTGACACACATACATCTACCTCCTGGAGAGTGTTCTTGATCTGGCCAACTGTTGTGAAGGGTGTTTTCTTCACCAGGGAAAGAATTCTTCGGTCATCCACCACACTTGTTTTCCATGGTCTCCCAGGTCTTTTGGTGTTGCTGAGCTCACCGGTGCATTCCTTCTTTTTGAGAATGTTTCAAACAGTTGTTTTGGCCATGCCTAATGTTCTTGCTATCTTTCTGATGGGTTTGTTTTGTTTCTTCAGCCTAATGATGGCTTGCTTCACTGATAGTGACAGCTCCTTGGATCTCATCTTGAGAGTTGACAGCAACAGATTCCAAATGCAAATAGCACACTTGAAATGAACTCTGGGCCTTTTATCTGCACATTGTAATTGGGGTAATGAGGGAATATCACACACCTGGCCATGGAACAGCTGAGAAGCCAATTGTCCCATTACTTTTGGTCCCTTAACAAGTGGGAGGCACATATGCAAACTGCTGTAAGTCCTACACCGTTCACCTGAGTTGGATGTACATACCCTCAAATTAAAGCTGACAGTCTGCAGTTAACGCACATTGTGTTTGTTTCATTCCAACTCCATTGTGGTGGTGTATAGAGCCAAAGATGTTAGAATTGTGTCGATGTCCCAATATTTCTGGACCTGACTGTATGTTAATAAATAATATTGACTTAATAGTAAGCAATAAACTGACCATATTATGTGTATGATAGTCAGGCTAATTTATAAAAGGTTTCTTTAAACTAAGTAGTGAACTAAATAGCACCTATGGTTTAATAAGTGTAAATACCAGGATCTCAGTATTTTGGTAATTTCTTTCTTCAAGCATTATCTTCCTATCCAGGAAGATTTAAGAAGGCAGTTTTGAAGGACTACCATCTTTGGGTGCCACAAAGTGGGCATTTGTCCACTGCTGCCTTGTTTCTCATTGGGACTAAAGCCTGTTGAGATTTAGGCAGGCAATTAAGACCTGCAACAAATATATTAAATATGATCACATTACAACATATAGTGATAGGCTGTTAAATTATCTGAATATCTACCCTGTCTTCAGCAGGCTGGCAGAACAAATAATGTGGATTTCCCAACCATCACCCTCTATATGATGACTCTGTAAGCATTTGATTAAAAGATTGCTGGAGAATTTTTGTTTTGTTTTGGATTATTTAGAGTTATAAAATTTACCCCAATGAAATTCTGGATGCATTAAAATGATGTACATAGATAAAAAGTGTGGGCTATTTTAAATTACAGATTTCAAAATACTTTAGTCTCATAATAAAGCTTCAATTTTTGGAGGATACAGAATCACAGGTAAAAGAATTATGAGTCTTTCCTTAATAATTGAAAACAAAAATGCATTTTCACAATGTACAAAAGCTAATGAATGGAAAATTAGATCAGATAGTTAAGAGTTGTTGCATATTGGCCTAAATTTAAACGAAGTTAATTGTAAGCATTGGAATATAAACTTTGTAAGTATTCTCTTGGATACAAGCAGCATGTTTGTAACTAACAAAAAGCATTTGACAAATAATTCTAACAGAAGTATTGCCCTTTAGGTGATTATTGCATCATTTCTTGATGGAATTATTTTATATATATCTTGTACAACATATACCTTGATCTAAAACTTGACATGCAGTTTATTATTATGCTACTTACACACTTGCATAAGATGGAAGGAAATCAGTATCATTTCCTGATTTTTTAAAAAATTAACAAGCAAATTATTTTTAGTTCTGCTGCCTTTCCAAAAATGCTTTCCTTTTTCTAAAATTAAAAAGCAAGTGCCTTGAAGCTAAAAATGTCTCAAAATATTATATTTGTATCTCTAGAGACTTTAGGAATAGAATTCTAAACCAAATGTATTTCAGTTCAGGATATTCTTTGACTGCTATATGAAAAATGGCTTATTCATTTCATTTGCATATTAAAAGTTATTTCCATTTTCATTAAACTTTTTGAAACAGCTATGCTAAGAAGTAAAACCCTATGCAATGCCATTTGTTGATAAGTTGTTTATATTCTTAGTAGAGAATATTTTTGCTGTGAAAATGCTGATTAAATCTGTTCTGTGACCCACAAGTAATACAGAGTTTCTGCCACAGTGGTTGTCATGCTTGAAAATGACAGGTAATGCATCATACTTGAGGTAGAAAGAAAATAAAGTATGAGTCTAGTGGCACTTGTGGGCATTTCCCTATGAAGACAGAATATATATATAGAAAATGAATGGCTCTAGGGGAGTTCCAGAATATTCATTGTCTAGTTTTACTTGCACTGCCCATGGCTTCAATTTTATGTTGCCTATGCTATGTTGAATGTAGCTAAATAGGCTTAGTGCTGTTGTTTATGATTTATTAGCAGACATGCCAAGGACAGTCGTTCTAAAACAAGTGATGGATTGATTGCAGTGGGACCTGGGCAGGCTTTGTCAATTTGTTTGTTATTTTTCACATTAAAAAAAAACAAAAAACAACTATGCCATTTTTCTAAAACAAAAAAAAAATCTCATTTTGAACGAACCCAATTCAAAAGGAAGTTTGTGAATAAATTCAACACCCTTTTTGTGTTCCAATTTGCCTAAAATGCACCATTTAATTTGTTGTTTTATGAAGAAAGTTGCCAGAAAGTTTAAGAGTCCTAATGATCTGTAAAATGGCACATTCACCTCTCTCATATTCTTGTGAACAACACCACACTAAACAGGAACAACTTCCAGCATATTCTATTTCAAATGGATATGTTTCAGTGATTTTGTCATTTATGAAAGTTAACTCAGGATGGAAAGAAGAAGAATAAAATTAATGTCAATTGTACTTTCTATTGAGAAGTTCAATATTTAAAATGGAATCAATGGAATTAGCCTACAGTTCAAACTATCATGTATAAATGTATAAATACAGCTATATATATAGCTATATATAGCTAGTATGATATCTTAATAAAACTATTATTTAGTAATATTTTGGTTACTAGTATACTATGAGCACTAGTGTTCATAGACAGTAAAATTAGGGATATTGATTACTAACATCAGTACTATATTAGAAAATACAGAGCAGATTGTATTTCAATTTGATCCAATTTGGGTTTATCTTGATAATAAGTTTTGCCTATGAAGTTATTCTCCTGTTTATTTCATCTTCTTTTATGATGAAAGAAGAAGAAAAAATTCCTAATTCTAAATATAGAAAATAAAATCTTAATTATAGAACACTTTGTTTATATCTAAAGATATATTTATTTCAAATAAATTGAAAACATATCTTGGTAAAAATAGAAGTAAAGTATTTTGTCCAGGTGTTTTCTTTCAAATAAAAAGAAACATGCTTTACCATTATCTTCTTCCAAAATGTTATTTCAAGTTAATCTTAGTCTATACTGTAGCTCTGGGAGCTGTTGCTATTCTTCTATACAAGTGTAACTTGGTATTTTTAAATACCATCATTAGGTATACTAACACTACCTGCTATAAGATGGCTTTCATTTAGAAACATCTTCCAAGACTGTGGTGAGAGTCACTTTCTGCTGATAGTAAACCTGCCATCTGTTATTTATTCTGCTCAAGAGCTGTAAAAAGCAGTAGCATATGCAACCATTAAGATCAGCAATTATCTTCCACTCAGTGATGGGCCAGCCTTAAGGACTTTTGATGATGGCAGTAAATGCTGCTCTGTCAATCTTGTATAAAATAGGCTGGGGCAATGTGCATAAGGACACCACAGTTGCTGTTTTCTTCCTGAAAGTAAGAAAGGTTGCTTGCATCCTTCCAGGTCTTTTCTGGTGAGAGAAAAGCAGCTGCAGGAATGTTGGGCTACCAAAAAAAAAAAAAAAAAAAAAAGCAAATAAAGTCAACAATCTTTGTTTTTGCTCCTCTTAGATGCTCCTGTTTAGGCAGACACACCATAATCTTTTAGAAGACTTTTAATTTCATTATGCTCAATTATGTTCTTGTGGTCTGCCATGACCTCTTTTTAATTATGGATTGTTTCATCTGTAAGCTGCTCAGAGTCATCAAGGAGTCAAAGGGGCCTTGAAATTGGATGGAAGGGAAAGAAGGAACGAAAGATGGTGGCTCCATCTGTACAACTCAAGTCCTCCTGCCCCTTTTTTAGATGCACTGCAATGCTGCTAACTGTGCTCAGGAATTTGGGGGATGGGGAATAGTATGAATGCCAATATACATATCCTAAAGAATGCTAAAACTCATTGTTTCATTTTCAGGAAAAGCTGAAGAATGATTTTTAAATTTGGAAATGACACTCTTCTTTCAGACAATTATTTTATTTCACAGCAAAAATTTAGAGATTTTCATAACAATGCTTGTCATTTGACATGTGCACAGAATTAGAAACAAGATTCTAAACAGGAAAGTTTAAAAAATCACAAAGTTGATTTCCTTAAAACTGCAGCTGTTCAACAGTCCTAAAATAATTGGGTTTTGCCGTGTCAGAGTATTTCTAATGAGCATTTCTTAGTGGCATGCAGTTTCTTTTAATACGCTGTAGAGAGTTCACTCTTCATGGAACAGCTGGGTGGAAGAGCAATAGCCTTTTTTCCCTATACATCAAAATAGATAGATGGAAAGGCAGTCAAATACTTTATTGCAGTTATATACCAGCTCAGAAACAAAAGAAAAATATATGACAAGTAAAAACCACAATAAAAGCCAGTAATGATAAAACTGGTGCAATTGATGTGACATTTTTTTACAAATAGTAAAACAAACTTAGCCATGTTAAGAAAAATTGGTTCAGAGCCATACAGTTATATTGTACAATTAAATTGCATAGTATAGTGTTTGTTGAAATGTTGAATTATGACTATACAAATCACCTGAAAAGATCACCAGTTCGACTCCATTTATCAAGTAACAGCTGGGTACTATCCAGAAGCATGTCTAATGTGCACGATTAAAAAATAGTTTTAAAAAGCCCCCCAACCTATACTAAGCCTGAATTGTCTACATGCAAATGCTACTTCCTCTCAAAACTGTATAATAGACAATTAACTCTTCTAATCAATTGTCTGGAACCCAGTGCAGATGGTTTGTAATGAAGGTAGAGGGAACAACGTGAAGTCAATATCCAAAACACCGTTGCTATTTATTTGTAGGATAGCTAACAATAGTAGGAAACTAATACAGTTCAGTAAAAGTAGATAGAAATCCATTACAAATCCATGCAGTATTTTTCATATGCACATCACATGCAAAACAAACTATTTAAATCTGAGTAAGGTTCCTCAAATAGGCCCTCCATGAATGATAGGAGAGAATGATGCTGGGAGCAATTAAGAGTGGCTGTCAATTGTTTTGGCTAGGATTGCCTTTCCCCTTCTTTCACTCAAGACCATGCTGACAATTTTCCAAAGTGCATTTAAACATTATTTTGATACTTTTCTTCCCTGGGATGGTTCTGTTCCATGTATCACTCTTTTTAAAAAATGGTGGTGAAGAGCTAAAAATATGTTTATTCTTTCTAATGTTATTAATTGTCACCAGAATATCATTTATTTTTTCCATGTACTACCAACTTTAGTCAACTCCAGGTGGTTTACAGCATCACCTAATCTAGCTGATACAGTGACATTCATGAGATATAGAAAGCCTGGTCAAATCAATAGATTCAGTGTAATAGTCCAAACATAAGACTTCAGTGATTATCAATACTACCTTATCCAAGGCCTATGTCTAAACTGTGTAAAAGCACTCCTGACTTAACTACATCTGGGCATTCAGGAGCAAATCTGATTTTTAAAGAGAATTCAGTTATGTCCAATACAGATTGACAATCTGAAAATATATGTCTGCCAACATGTCTGTGGAGTTTCTCAATCATCCAGGTCATGGTTGTCCCAAAGGTGCTTTTCCAAAAGACATTAGACTTCTTCAAGAAAGTCCAGTTACCTTTTGGAAAAAAGACCTTTGGATGTCTGCCAACAACTTTTTTTTCCCTTGTGGATTAGATTAAGGTTCTGTGATTCATTCACTTCATCACCTTTTTAAAATTTATTAGCATTTTATTTATTTCTATATTTTTATCAATGCTTATCAGATTCTTGCTCTTTATTCTGAGCCAGTTCATCTTTTTAGATAGACTTCAAAAGTATCTCCTTGAGTATTGTAGCATCAATCAAGAATTCCAAAGGCAACAATGGCCATATAGGGTGGTGCTTTTTTTTTTTTTTTGTGGAGAAATTCTAGATTTTATTAAATCCTGAATCCCCCATCACAACAAACTACCATAGACAATGAACAACAATAACACTGGTTATGAAGAAGTCTACCTTGATTATGGATTGCTGAAAACTATTCCTCCCAGTTTTAGGCAAATGTCAAAAGATCATAGAAAGCAAGATGAAATATGGTCTTGAAACACACGTGGCAAGATACTGAATAGCACTGTGTTAATTTATATTAATTTATATCATGAAAACTGCATGCAAAATGCAAAAAGGAGAACTATAGTGGAATGAAAATAATTTATTACTATTGATATTATTTTCACTTCCAATGTTCTTTCTGAGAAGACTCGAAGTAGTGCAGTTTTATATTCTTTGAATCTTATTTGATTTGTGTTTATTTCCTTGAAGAATAATCAACCTAACCTTAACCCATACCATTTTCTGGGAAACCCTTGAAATAATCTAAACTAATACTGGAATAAAATTTAAACCAGAATCCAAGGTTGATTTAATGCAGCTTTTATGGTACCTCACAGAATATGAGTCCAACAAACTACAAATCAGCCTACTGTGGACCTTTATACTTTTGATAAAGATAGAAATTGCATAGTTCAGTAAATTATTTACAATCAAAGCATTTTGAGCAATATGTGGATTGCTAAAGTTTATATTTAGCATATTTAGCAATATTTTTAATGTGTAAACAACCCATGAAATCAATGACATCAGCGAATTTCAGTTCCTGGGAAGAATAGATGAGATATCAATTCCTTTTATTCCTCTGTTGTTTTTATCTCCAACAGTTGGGATGATAGCAGTTCCGTTAGCAGTGGCCTCAGTGATACTTTGGATAATATCAGCACAGATGACCTCAATACTACATCATCGGTCAGTTCTTATTCTAACAGTACTGCTTCTTCAAGAAAGAATATACCTACCCATGTAGGTCTCACATTCTTAATTTTCTGTCTAGGGTAGGATATTTATTCCAGACAGCCACTTGGATGTTTTATCACTTTTTCTTAACATACTTGTTCAGCACATAAATTCTTTACTAGAGTGGTTTGGGGGTGGAGTGGTGAGGCATTTGTTTATTTCTTCGGTTTTCTTTGTGTTTTCTTTGTTGTAATTATAGTATTCCTAAATCTCTTCTGACATGTTATAGTTATAATTAGAGCTTTTGGTATAGCCATGTCATAAAACCATGATGAAACAATTAATTGAATCAAAGCAACAAAGGGACACCTTCTGGGCCTGATCTTTCTATGCAGAAAAAAACAGATAACCTATTTCCTGATCAAGGACCTGTGGAGAGTCATAAACACTGCTGGAGTTTAATGACATGATTACATTTTCTATTGATCACAGCATGGTGTTGCCAACAACCCAAGGCAAAGTTCTGTGCTGCATATGGAGGCAAGAGTGAGGGTTAAAGATATAGTCAAGTCTTTTCTTAGCATATCACACTCTTGGTTATAAAGAGAGTGTGAAATAACAACTAATCTCCAAGTAAACACATTTAGTCCCAATCACATGGCCTGTCAGTTTAGAATCATATTCTTGTCAAGCCACTTATTGCAGTATTGACAGTTTTGTAGGCAAATTGAAAATCTTTCACAATTTGAATCTGAAACTTGCCCGTTAATTAAATATATGATCCTCATATTCTTAGGTGTAATGAAGAAAACAATCTCAAGAATCAGCATTAATTTTTGTTATGTATTATTAGTTGCTCTAAGTTAATGTACTTAGCACTAGCTATACAAATACCAAATACCAGTCAAAGTAGAGTGATCAGCATTTTGAGGATAAGACGTTCAGTAAATAATGTGTACTCTACATTGCACTGATTGAAATAAAAAATACTTTATTAATTTCATTCCATGATATTTATTTTCGGTAGCTGAAGACAGATTCTGAAAAACGTTCAGTAACTGATGGAGAACCTTGGGGAAGCAGTGAAGAACTGAAGAAGCCAGAGGAAGATCTTGAGAGCAATCTTGACAACAGTGGCAAGTGGAGGAGCCATCCTCCTGGGTTGCTTGAGGAGGCTGAGAAAGGAGGGCAAAAAAATCCTCTTCCCATTTCTCAGACAGGCTCTTGGAGAAGAGGCATGACTGCACAAGTGGGAGCAACATCATCTAGGCACAAAGCTGGAGGAAGTACTATCAAGACACCTGGTAGGAAAGGCATTGAGAGTGTTTCATGTAAGACTAGTAGTTCCCTAAGTTGCCTTAATTGACCTCAATAGATGGGAAAACTCCATGTTTAGCTCCTGGGTATAGAAAACCAGTAATACTGTAATATTAGATTTATTACACAGGTAACTTGTATAACTGAATCACTTGGACAATAATTCAGAAGTATTTGGTGGGGAATAATGATAGAGTGTAATATTGCCATATTTCCTTTGCAGTTGTGGGATGGGTAGATTGGTTTTCCATGAGAGTGAACTCTCATTTCATCCTTTCTCGTCAATTATTGGGTCTCCCTCTCCATTCAGGAGTCAAGACTTCATTGTGTCTGGCTATTTCCCTATGAATATCTTCAAACAGAAAGTTTGTTCTGCCTTCAACTTTCCCCCTGGCATGTTGTTTACTGCCCAGTTATACCCTTCACCTTGAGAAAGGTGAAAGTGCTTTGCAAATCCTTCAAAAGAGGTGTTTTGCAGCATTTGAATGGCCATATGGGGCTCTGCTCTTTATTTACAGTATTACTGAAAAACTGAAATCTATTAGACATGGATTTCTGCAGCAATTGTCCTCTTCTTTAGGAAAAACAGATGATGCCAAAGCTTCTGAAAAAGTAAAAACTCCCCTGAAAGGAGCTTCCATCCAGCGTTCCCCTTCAGATGCAGGAAAAAGCAGTGGAGATGAAGGGAAAAAACCTCCTTCTGGAATGGGCCGATCAACAGCCACAGGTTCCTTTGGTTTCAAGAAAACTGGGGTCAGCTCTTCAACTATAATCACTGCAAGTGGAGCAACCATAACAAGTGGCTCAGCAACTTTGGGGAAGATGCCTAAATCTGCAGCCATTGGTGGAAAATCAAATGCAGGGAGAAAGACCAGTCTAGATGGTTCTCAGAATCAAGAAGATGGTGTCTTACATATGAGTTCAAAGACCACTTTGCAGTATCGAAGTTTACCACGTCCTTCAAAATCAAGCACAAGTGGGATTCCTGGCCGAGGTGGACACAGATCTAGCACCAGCAGCATCGACTCTAATGTCAGCAGCAAGTCTGCCGGTGCTGCTGCCACTAACAAACTGAGGGAACCTACAAAGATTGGCTCAGGACGATCTAGTCCTGTAACAATCAACCAGACGGACAAAGAAAAGGAAAAAGTGGCAATATCCGATTCTGAGAGTGTATCCTTGTCTGGTTCTCCCAAATCAAGTCCAACTTCAGCTAGTGCCTGTGGAACATCAAGTCTCAGACAGCCAGGTTCAAAATACCCAGATATTGCCTCACCTACATTTAGAAGGTAAAAATGTTTTATGTGAAAATTGTGATTCTTGCCCTCTCTACCCTTCTCAGAAGAGATGATATTCCATAAGTATATGGAATTGGCTTCCTTTGGGTTTTTGGAGGATTATGGTACTTCATGCTCCAACAGCACAATAGATTTACACTTCCAGGAAAAGGCAGATACAAATCTCTCTCTTTCTCCTTTTTTTTTTTTTAAAAAAATTGATTTATATGCCGCCCTTCTCCGGAGACTCAGGGCGGCTTACAATGCGCTAAGCAATAGCCTTCATACTTTTGTATATTTATACAAAGTCAGCTTATTGCCCCCACAAACTGGGTCCTCAATTTACCTACCTTAGAAAGGATGGAAGGCTGAGTCAACCTTGAGCCTTGGCGAGATTCAAACCTGCAGTAATTGCAGGCAGCTGTTCTTAATAACAGGGTACTTTAGACCACTGTACTACCAAGGCTCCTTGCATTTCTTTCTTCAGTTACAACAAGCCATTTCATCTAATATGCAACACCAGTATCCCAAAAATGCAAAATCTCCAGTAAAAATTGAACATGGTAGTTATATACATGTATACATATACGTATACATGTATATATCTACATGTGTGTGTGTGTGTGTGTTTGTATGTATTTCAAAGCCATACAGAGAGCAATCCATTGGGCAATTAACCAACAACAGTCCTAACAAAAGCTATATTTAGCAATTTTACTAACTGTTTAATATTTAGCCTTTGCATTTTCCCAATTGTTTGATAACAACAAAACTTTTTCCATTATCAAGAAATATGTCTTGAATACTGTTACCCACCATTTAGGAACATTTGGGCTTCCATCATGGCCATTAGTCATGGTTGATGGACATAGTAGTCCAATTCATATGGAGATGGTAAAAGCTTCACTGAGCTTTTTATAATTTTTCTCAGTTCCCACCTCCAATATTAGAATTTAGGGTTCTCAGTTGGGGGTGGATGCAGGACAGATACAAGTAATTCTTCATACATAGTTAGATTTTGCAATTTCTACCAGACAACATAGCAGTGACTATGAACCTGAGTGGACGATATAACTGTCAATAGCTTTCTTTCTTTCTTTCTTTCTTTCTTTCTTTCTTTCTTTCTTTCTTTCTTTCTTTCTTTCTTTCTTTCTTTCTTTCTTTCTTTCTTTCTTTCTTTCTTTCTTTCTTTCTTTCTTTCTTTCTTATTCTTTATTGGCCAAGTGTGATTAGACACACAAGGAATTTGGTGCATATGCTTTCAGTGTACATAAAGAAAAATAAAATACATTCATCAAGAATCATAAGACACAACTTTTAGTGATTGTCATAGGTTACTAATAAGCAACCAAATCATACTAGAAAACAAATAAAACAATATAAATTGTAAAGATACAAGCAACATGGTTATAGTCATAAGTGGCAAGAGTTAGGTACTAGGAAGGATGAGAAGAATAATAGTAATACAGGCTTAGTAAATAATTTGACAGTGTTGTGGGAATTAGTTGTTTAGCAGAGTTATGGCATTTGGGAAAAAACTGTCCTCGTGTTTAGTTGTTCTGGTGTGCAGTGCCCTATAGTGTCGTTTTGAGGGTAGAAGTTGGTTTCAGAGCCAAACCAGTTAGTTATAGAGATGCAGATGACAGACTCAGTAATTCCTCTATAGAACTGAATCAGCAGTTTGGGCAGTTTTAGTTTTCTGAGTTGGCACAGAAAGAACATTCTTTGTTGTGCTTTTTTCATGATTTTGATGTTAGGTGTTCATTTTAAGGCTTGAGATATGATAGAACCTAGAAACTTGAAAGTCTCTACTGTTGATACTGTGTTGTCTAGTATTGTAATAGGTGGTAGTATATTTTATTTTATTTTATTTTATTTTATTTTATTTTATTTTATTTTATTTTATTTTATTTTATTTTATTTTATTTTATTTTATTTTATTTTATTTTATTTTATTTTATTATTTTATTTTATTTTATTTTATTTTATTTTATTTTATTTTATTTTATTTTATTTTATTTTATTTTATTTTTTTATCATACTTATATGCCACCCTTCTCCCGAAGGACTTGGGGTGGCTCACAACAATAAAACAACTAGACAGTAAAATGAATACTAAAATAATCCAATTAAAATCCCCAACCATTAAAACTAAAACCCCCAACAGATCAGGAGATTTGTTGAAAAAGCCACGTCTTCAGGTCACTGGGGAAAGAGAGGAGGTCGGGGGCCCTCCGGAGCCCAGTAGGTAACTCGTTCCAGAGGGTCGGTGCAGCCACAGAGAATGCCCTCATCCTGGGCGCCAACAGGCAACATTGTCTGGCCGATGGCACCTGGAGGAGGGCAGTCCTATGTGAGCGCACTGGGCTCACATAGGACTGCCAGTAGGAGGCCAGTAGGAGGTGGTCCTACAAGTACCTAGGGCCCATGCCATGAAGGGCTTTATAGGTGAGTACCAGCACCTTAAAGCGGATCCGAAGGACCACCGGCAACCAGTGCAGCTCGCACAGGAGAGATGTAACATGGGAGTAACGGGAAGCTCCCGTAACAACCCGTGCGGCCGCATTCTGGACCAGCTGGAGCCTCCAGGTGCACCCCAAGGGCAGCCCCATGTAGAGGGCATTGCAATAGTCCAGACGAGACATAACGAGAGCATGAGTGACTGTACGGAAGGCATCCCTATCTAGGAAAGGTCACAACTGGCACACCAAGTGATCCTGCACAAAAGCCCCCCTGGTCACGGACGTCAGGTGGTCAACTAAGGACAGCCGCAAATCCAGGACGATGCCAAGATTGCGAACCCTTTCAGAGGGAGTAAGCAACTCCACTCCCATCAAGAGTGATGGGGTCACTAGATCAGGGGATGCCGGCATCCACAGCCACTCCGTCTTGGAGGGGTTGAGTTTGAGCCTGTTCCTACCCATCCAGACCTGTACTGCCTCCAGGCACTTAGACATCACGGAAAGGGCATCCCTGGGTTGGTCCGGAGTGGAGATGTAAAGCTGGGTATCATTAGCATATTGCTGATACCTCACCCTGAAACTACCAATGATCTCACCCAGCGGCTTCATATAGATGTTAAAGAGCAAGGGGGAGAGAACCGATCCCTGAGGCACCCCACAAATGAGGGGTCTTGGGGAGGATCTCTGTCCCCCTGACTGGATCTCCAAACTCAACATTAAACTTTGAAATGTTATTTCTGTTTTCCTTTTAGGTTTTCTTACTGTTTTTTATTGTTTTAATTGTTTTTAACCTGTAAAAATGAAGTGTTTTAATACTGTGTGTGACCAACCATACACTAAATAAATAAATCTGTCCCCCTGCCCAGACAAATTGTGTGCAACCTGAGAAGTAGAAGGAGAACCACTGTAAAACAGTGCCCCCCCACACCCAACCCCCCGAGTCATCGCAGTAGGATACCATGGTCGATGGTATCAAAAGCCGCTGAGAGGTCAAGTAGGACCTCTCAGGAATAACCCCTATCCCTGGCCCGCCAGAAATCATTCACCAGGGCGACCAATGCCATTTCAGTGCTGTGTCCGCGCCTGAAGGCCGATTGGTACGGGTCTAGATAATCCGTTTCCTCCAGGAATTGTGGAAGTTGGTGTGCCACCACGGACTCAACAACCTTCGTTATAAAGCGAAGGTTGGAGATGGGATGAAAATTGTTCAAGGAGGCTGGGTCCAGGGCAGGCTTCTTGAGAAGGGGTCGAACCAACGCCTCCTTAAGTATGGCAGGGAAGACCCCATCCCTCAACGAAGCATTGACAATCGCCTGGATCTAGTCTCCAGTCACCTCTCTGGTTGCCGCAACAAGCCAGGAGGGACACAGATCCAACAAACACGTTGAGGCCCCCAATCTTCCAACAATCCTATCCACTTCATCTATGGATACAGGGTCAAAGTCAACCCAGATGTTGCCTTCAAGACTTGCTCCTCGTCAGACCCTGCCCAGTCAGAGTCTAAACACGTCCAGATCTAAGCGATTTTGTCTTGCAGAAATTGAACAAAATCCCCAGCACTGCCTTGCAAGGGGTCCTCCCTCGCTCCCTGATTAAGAAGAGTGGGTCCCTTGGAACAAGGCTGCTGGGCGATTTTCTGCAGACAAAATGAGAGCAGTGAAATAATCACGTTTCGCCGCTTCCATCACCACAAGATAAGACCTAATATAGGTTCTTAACTGTGTTCGATCAGATTCGGAATGGGAAGATCTCCAACAGCCCTCTAGGCGTCTCTTCTGACGCTTCATCTCCCTAAGCTCCATGGAAAACGATGGAGCTACCCAGGATCCCTGTCGGAGGAGAGGCCGCAAAGGGGCGATTCGATTCAGTGCCCCGGCGGCAGCCCGTTCCCAGGCGTCCACAAAGGTCTCTGGCGAATCGGGGGATAGGTATGTGGGAAAAGTCCCAAGCTCCATCATGAACCTATCAGGGTCCATCAGGCACCTGGGGCGGAACCAACGAGTCAGTTCCACCTCCCAGTGAAGGTTGGTGGATAGAAAGTCTAGCTTAAGGAGGGAATGGTCGGTCCATGACAGGGGTTGAATGGAAAGTACTCCCCTACCCCGAGCATTAATCCACTGCCCAGAGATAAAAATCAGGTCAAGTGTGTGTCCACCATTGTGAGTTGGGCCCTGTACAGGTCAGGTCCATGGCCATCATGGAGGCCATGAACTCCCGAACCAGCTCAGATGTCTCGCCAGCTGACGGGAGATTAAAATCTCCCACAACTATCAAGTTGGGGAGCTCAACCGTCAGTTCGGCTAAGATTTCAAGCAGTGAGGGCAGGGCTGAGGATACGCAGCTGGGAGACAGGTATGTAATCAACAGACCCGACTGTACCCCAGGGTTCCATTTCAACAGTAGTGATTCACACCTGCCTATCTGAGGGACAGTGACCTCCCTAGGCTTAAGACTTTCCCTAATGACAACTGCCACTCCCCCACCCCTTCTGTGAAGTTGCAGCTGGTGTAGCACATGGAAATCTGGTGGACATAAATCAGAGAGAGGAACCCCTCCCTCTGGTCCCAACCAGGTCTCTGTAATGTAAGCCAGATCCGCGCCCCCCTCGTTGATCAGATCACGCATGAGGGGGGCCTTATTCACAATGGACCTGGCATTAACATACACCAGCTGGAGTCCCGGATTCTGCACTCCCAACCCCCCAGGGGAGCAGGTAGAGCTAAGAGGGCCGGGGCATGGCACCACCTGCAAGCAGCAGGGACATGTCCCCGTGATGTCATAACGCCCTCTGCTCCCACTACCCCTACCCCTCCCAACCACCACGGTGACACAATGACCCTCGCCCCTCCATACCCCGTCTGGCCCCCCCTCCCCGCTCCCCCCCGCAACCGTCCGACTGACTTAACTCGCTGATCTTTAAGGACCCCCCCAGGTCCATAACCCACCCCCCTCCCGGAACCCCTTAAAATTTTGGCTAAAAAATTAAATAAAAAGCCCCTCAACCTCCTCTTCGCAGCATGCCACTTATTCATCAAGTTTGAATATACCCATCTTCCTTTCAGAGGGAGTGAAACTATGTCTGTCTCCCAACTTATATCTCTACAACATTTAAAATGAAATGTTGACTAACAAAATAATTTTGGAACTTCCAGTTAGGTTGAAAGTTGGTCTGACATCTACAAATGGTTGCAATCAATTTTCTCTTTTTGGAAGCTAAGAAATGCTCATCAAATGTTCAGTGGGCAGAAAAATATAAAAGAGTGTCTAAATCTAATTATAAACAGCTGTTGCCAGTCAGAATGCCTAGCAGGACAGGAGAAGACCTGTATCAACATAATTTAATTGGCGAAGTCTACAGAATAGTTATCTATTCAAGAAAATATAAGTGGAAGCCTGTTTTTACTTGCCTCTGGGTGGCTGATAACTGACTAGAAATAGCATAGTAGTAAGGATCCCATATGTGGTAGGGTTGTAATTTCAAAACTGCATAATAGCTAACTAGTGGATGAATGTTCATTAAAAAATAAATATCTCTTTATATTTATGGATTATAAATTATCTTTTAAATATCTTATTAGATACACAATGAAAGACAAATTATACATTTTACAATATGCCATAGATACAGTCACAAAAATGCTTCATAAGAAGCTTTATGTCTAATTACAGTTAGACATAATTGTTATTGTATCATTTTATTGGATGCCAAAGTCGAAGATACTTGCTGTCACCCAAACATTTCTATTTCTTACTTTTTTTCTGGACATATGCACCAACTTCCAAAGAAAGGGCTGAACTGCATTGAACCACACTTTTTATTTTCTGAGAAGCCCTATTAATCTAGATGGGGCACACAAAGAAAGCATACTGCTTTCATCCTATTAACTTCTCTTTTAAGAAAACGAATGTATTTTTTTAAAAGCATATATTAGTAAGTTAGGGAGAGAGTTTTGTAGAAACCAGGGCAGATGCCTGAGTTATCTAAGTATGATGTTCCTTATCTTTAATCATTCTATTATGTTGCAAATTGTGCAAAAATATGCAACCTTGATTTGGAGATTTTTGAAATGACAGTATTTTCATCAGAAATGTTCTCTAAAAATAAGAATGAAAATTTTAAATCATATTGGCAATCTCTGGATATTAAAGCCTGACTCAAGTTAGCAGGACAAATTGTTCTATCAAAAACACTCAATAATCTTGAAAGAAAGCTGGGACTACCCTCTTGTGGCCAGTCACCAATACAACATTTTACTTAGAAATTGTTTACCACCATGGCTTTTATTATAGTATAAATAAATATTATGTATATTGTTTTTCATTACCATTCAATAAACTAAATTTAGAAAAGCCTTCCTGCAGAATTTATAGAAGGGCAGACTGTTTTAGATCTTTTAGAAATGCAATTTTCTGCAGTTCACAAAAGAAATCTATTTTATTCTGCTGGAGACTACTGGAGTGGGCTTGGAGAATAAATTTAATGAGATAAATAAAAATGAACTTTCATACATATACATAGGTACATATGGAAAGAAACTGAAATTAGCATTTTGCACTTAATTTCAGATTTGAGAAAAATATTGATTTGGTGGCTGTCCATAATCATGCTATAATACTTTAATTATTAAAATATCTTCTGATTAAGCTTTTGAAATACTTGTTAAGCTTTGATGAACATTTAATCTTTTTAGGCATCTACATAAAGAACAATTGTTGATTTTATTATCTCTATAAGAAGATCCATATTTCTTAAAAGACAAAGTTTAAATGAATTATTATTTTTTAAATGACATCTAATAATGAATAGTCAAAATGGTTTTCCTTGTGAGAAATGTAAAAGTAACTTGTGCTGATATTCCAGATATTATGATGTGAAGCTTTGGTTTCTAACATTTAGGTTGTTGGTTTGCTTCTAGGTTGTTTGGTGCCAAAGCCAGTGGCAAAGCTGCCACTGCACCAAATACAGAAGGCGTGAAATCTACATCTGCCATGCCCAGCTCTAGTACCACATTAGCTCGGCAAGGCAGTCTGGAATCTCCATCTTCAGGTACAGGTAGCATGGGCAGTGCAGGTGGGCAGAGTGGAAGCAGTAGCCCCCTCTTCAATAAGCCCTCGGACTTAAATACAGATGTTGTAGGCCTAAGTCACTCCTTGGCTTCAAGTCCAGCCTCAGCACATTCTTTCACATCAGGTGGTCTTGTGTGGGCTGCAAACCTGAGTAGTTCTTCTGCTGGTAGTAAGGATACACCAAGTTACCAGTCAATGACTAGCCTTCACACCAGCTCTGAATCTATTGATCTTCCTCTTAGTCATCATGGCTCCCTCTCTGGATTGACCACAAGCACTCAAGAGGTTCAGAGCCTGCTCATGAGGACGGGCAGTGTCAGATCTACTCTTTCAGAAAGGTGAGTTAATCATAAAGAGAGAGAGAGAGAGAGAATCATACCTGATCTTGGGGGTGGGGGGAAACTCTGAAAAACTAAGGATTGAAAAAAGTCTAAGAATTCTTTATTTCATTCAATAGATTCCTTCTACAGAATTTATTAAATTATGACTGTTTGAAATTAAGATACTTGGGAAACATTTAGAAAATAGTGATGACATTAATAAAATTAATAGTCACTATGGGTTCAAAATAGTGATTCTTATGTGTTCCTTCATTTGCTTAGATCATTCTCAAAATTGCAAAAAGAGGATAATCAAGTAGTTTAACCAGGCCAATGTACTGTATATTATATGTAACAGTATAATTGTGCTTAATAAATTATAGCTTACTTTATATTAGTGCTTGGAATTTGGGCAGAAGCTATAAAATGGTTATCTTCTGGGGCAGCATGATATACATTAATTTATTTCTTCCTCTCTGAAGATTTCTCTAGAAAGTTTCCTTTTAAGATAATTACACACTGCCCAAAGCTCAAAATTGTTTAACTTTAACTATGAATAGTGTTAATCTTATATGTGAAAGTTTTAACTATAAAACACTTTAATATTTATTTTTATGAAAAGAAGTATATAATAAATTTGTATGGAAAGATCAATATGTGAGCAATTCAGTTTCATAAAGTTCAACAACCTTCTCTCACTCATGACATTTAGAAGCATTGAATTGCAAATCTCTTGTCAGTTCTAGTCAAGCAGGGTGATTTAGCCTTTTGTGTATAGTTGATTGGAAGAGACCAGCTTGGGAAATGCTAAATATAATATTTAAATGGTTTGTTTGAAAGTAAACACGGTTAAGAATTAATATAGTAGGAGACCTTTTAGACATCTTCTTGTGATTGTGCTAAGAAGCGAATAACTTGTGTCAAGTCTTTGTGAGTCCAAAACAAATTGATGTGTTCTTGGCAAATATGAGTTCACACTAGAGTCATCATGAAACTATGTACTATGTACTCAGTACTTCACTTCACAGTATTTCTATGTCCCATGTACTATGTTGCATGAATTTGTGTGTGTGTGTGTGTACATGCATACACCATTGCTTTGTTTCTTCTTGGAATACCTCTATTTTTCAGACTATTGATTGTGTTTGTAGATTTATGCTATAGTTGTCTTCACAAATATGAAAGAACAATGAAGCAAGCAGCATAAAGTAACACAGATCCACAGCAACAGCTGCATAAGCTGTCCAGTAGGGCTGCCGAGAGGATTATTAAGTGCTGGAACAAGACTAATATGGCCTCCCTCACACATAAATCAATAATTCTACATTTATTAATTACATGCAAACATACTTGCAAATATATTAACTTCAGACAAGCTTTCTGACAAACGTCAGAAACTTCAGACAAGCTTTCTCGGTCATGTTTTTCACCATTTAAACTTCTAAATGTTAGAATACTCTCGGGAAAAGCCTGTTATCTATATTATCTATATAGTTATCTATATCTTTGGGAAATATTTTAGAAAGCCAGTATGACTTTTAATAACATAGTTTTCTATATCCAATTGAGAAGGCACATCTGTTATAAGAAGTCCAATATCAATTCCAGTATTTGACCTACTCTTCTCTTCACTTTGTCTGCCATGCCCAGATTCTGTAGACAGTGAAGTATTCTCATCACTAACATTCAATTGTTTCTCTAAATCTTTAAATTGAGAATTTACTTGATCTGATGTTTCCTGAAAATCCAAACTGGCCTCATGAGATTCCGATCTTTGTTTCGGTTCTTTACTTGTCATACATTGTTCTGAATTTAAAGTTTCATTTTGGTTAGTTTTGCTTGTTTTGCATTTAATGCTAAATTGATAAAGTGATTGTCAGCCCCTTTTATTAATAACACCATGTTTTTCCTTGCATTTTTGAGCTTCAGATTTTTGAGATGACATTTCATAACCATTCATAAACTGAAATGAAATATAAAATATATTCATAAATGAAATGAAACTAAACTTGCAAACTTAAATAAATAAGTAATGGAATTAAAATTCAATAAATTACATAAATAATTGTTCACTGAGTTTCAGATTAATAAAGGTTATGTCAAACAAGGCTGCAAGGCAGTTTTGCTATACACAGAAAGTATAGAGTATGAAGTATATATCCAGTATTGTTTTTTTTCTTTTTAAAAATTTGGTTTTGTAAAATTTTTAAAAAATTTCGCCCTTCATGGGCCCCCTTTGAGCTCCATGGGCTCCAGAACAATATACTGGCTGCACCTCACTCTCCTCAGGCCTGCTGTCCAGCACAGGCTGCAATATTTCTCATAGACATCTCTGAAGACATACTAGGAAAAAAACAATTTTCTCTTCTGCTCCAGGCTGGAATACTTCAGTATTCAGCAAATGGATGACAATTATATTGGACTGAATACTTATGCACATAGAAAACAATTATTTAATTGTGTAGGGTTTTTTTTCCTAACCAGATATATCAGGAATGCAACTGAATATTTAAAATATTTTCCATAGTGTAATAAATTATTACTATTACACTCTAGTAAATTTTTTTAATATTCAGTTGTATTGCTGACATATCTGGTGCAATATGGTGCAATCATTCATCATTTACTGAAACTGTTTGATTTACCTTTTACTAAGAAATTGCAATCCCAAGTCATGTTTTGTGAGTTGCGCAGCTATGTAAATTTGTTAAATAAATAAACCAATAAGATGCTGTAGTGAATATTTTTAATAATTGGTCATATTCCTATCATATCCAATCAACGAAAAAGGAATTTTGTTTTAGTTGTATCCCTTTTATGTCCATTTCAGCATAATGAACATAAGATGCATCTTCAAAACATATGGACACAATTAATTGTTTGTGACCCATTCCTTTGACTTTGTAAAAGATATTTCCAATGTAGCAAACTTATTTAATTAAAAGTTTATTTCAATCAGCCAGGCCTAGTGATCAGGGTTGTGATCTATCTCCTTTCAGATCTTAAATAGGCTCTTTCTCCTAGGTTTTGTTACAGAGAATTGTCCTGGCATCTCTGCAGGTTTTCCTCTTTCTACAGGTTTTTATGTCATCTAAATGCTTTAGGAATTCTGGATGGGTGATTTCATGTATGTCTTCCTGTGGTACCTGCCCTTCTACCTTGCTGATTAATTGGAGCCCTGAGTTTGGTATGCTTTTTATTTTCAAATGGGCTCTGGGCAAGGCCTTAGGTCAATATTAGAAGATACATTTTGGCTAACTTCTGATCCCTTTCTATGTGAAGATCTGCCATATGTGTTATGCTGCATCTTCTCTTAATACGTACATAGGGACAATCCTCCATTTCTACAAAGTTCCTCTCTCTTTCCTATCTTTCCACTGAAAAGTTTAAATAGGATATTGGCATTCATACCCTAGGCCAAGTATTGGTCAATAATGGGCAAAGTACATGTATAGATTATGACTTCTATATCCATCCAGGCAATTACTTTTTCCAAACACCTTCTCATATTTTTTTATCTGGCTCCACCCCTTCTTGGGGGGGGTTTCCCTTCCAATATTAAGCACAGTCCTTGATCCCTTACTCTCATGCTATCAAGAAAAAGATGTAGCATTAGGCCATACAAGAAGTTTGTCTCTTGACAGACAGGTATTCAGATTTAGTGGTCACTTGTTCATTGTTGTTCAAGTAAAACACAAATATGATTTATTTAGTTATTGTTCATGTACATTGTGAAATGGTCCACAGCTCAGGACACAGATTTTATTATTTCATTTGTCAATTTGTCTTTGCATTGTCAAACCAAGTCTGGCACTAAGGATACCACAGTAATCCAACAGATTCATTTTTTGATATGGGGACTGTAATTTATTTTCAGCTGTTCAAATATAAGGAAAGCTTTACTTGTGCTTACATGATGACAGCTGTTTTTTTAGCAAAAAAAGAGGTAGGTTTTGTATTTGTTATGTCAGGCGATTCAAGAAAGCAGATATCATAGAATTAAAACTTATATTTACCTACCAAATTAGATACTAGGAATGAACCCCTGTTATAGTGTGTTTTGAAAAAAATACACTGACATTATCTTTTAAATTGTTTTTATAAATTAAAACTCTAAGCTGTTAGAAACTGTAATGTTAAAACATAAGAAAAATCTATGACATTTTTAATAATACAAATCTAAGATTATTGTTTTCAGTAAATATTTGTTTTTGTTTTCTATAGGAGGTTTAGCTTTTTCAAAAAATTATTTATTCATTTTTTTATTCATTAGGAAGAAAATTCAACACAATAAAAATTAAGACCTTTCCATTAGTCTTCAACTTGCAACTTAATTCTTAGTGTTATCTATGATCCTGGTTTTCAAATGTTGGCATTGTGTACTTCATAACTATTATATCAGTAGCCAACAAAATATAATGACATATGGAACAATATATGACCGTAGTTTAAGCATCAAAACTTGAAAGAAGCTAAAATTTCAAATTCTCAGGTGCTAAAAACAGATTGTCCTTTCTTAACTAATGGTCAAGAAAAAAAGTCTTGGGCAGATCTAGAGAGAAAAAAAACATAGACTCAGAAGAATTTAGCCATCCTGAGCTTACATTAAGATCATATCTGAGCCCAGTTCATTTGTTTAGGCTCTCCTGCCAACATAACTACATTTTCAGCTATTTTCTATCTTCAAATTTCATAAGAATTGGAAATAGCAAGATATGTTCAGCATTTTATACATTTACGTCTTGTGAATGAACTTGCCTTTTGAAAAGTCCTGACTTAGATATTAAACTATGCTTATGGAAAGAAATTACATTAGCACAATAAATTGAAATCAAACAATTATGAGATCTGTATTATCCAGACAGTCCTCCCAAAGAATATAAGAATCTGAAGCTAGATATCATTTCAAAATTCAAAATGTAAGAATAGACCACTGTTACTGAAAAGTGAACAATAATCTTTGTACAGTATTAACACACCTCATTTACAGATTTGACATTTTCCATTAAAAATAGTTTTTCTAAAATACAGTATCTGCAATTCAAACCTTTTTAGACCTTTTAATTTTGAAGTATTCTGTTTACTGTATGTCTTTAGGGTTTTTCTTTGTTTTAACAGCATGCAGCTTGACAGAAATACACTGCCCAAAAAGGGATTAAGGTATATAATATTTTATTCAGCATGACTGCTGTTTCTCTGTTGTTCTGTAACTTCTCTCTATAATACATCATCCTTTTCTTGTTACTGTGTAACCTGTAGTGAACAACTAATATAGTATTTCCATTTATGTTTAGAAATTAGATTGTTACGAAGTTAAAATATTTTATCTCTTTGACAATGAGAAGAATAAGAATAATTTGTAGGCTGCATCCAGCAATTGTAATAATCTGTATATTTATCTAACAAATTTTCATAGCTGAAAATGTTTTTTTCTCCCAGAATTGCTCAACTGTTTCACAGGAACTTCCAGATAAGTTTCAAATTTTGCTTTGGGTGGTATCTTCTGACCATCTAAGTCAGTAATTGTCAAAGTATGGTCCTTTGACCACCAATCATTTGCAAAAAATCCATCAAGTGTTGTTCCACAGCTTTACACATTCACTGGGCAGGTCTATTTTTGATCTAGGGTCCACCTTCCTAATATGCAACACACTAAAAATGCAATTTGTTTGATCAAAGCAATTTCACTGATTCCTCAAATTCATCTGAAACAAGAACCCAGAATTTGCTTCAAATATCACTTTAAAGATATAACTTCCCACTTCTCATAATTTTCTGTTCTTTACAGATTGATTCCTTACAAATTGACTTCTTATTCAAATAAAAAAATATCCATTTACCACATAATTATGCTGATTATTGAATCCCACAGTCTTACTTTACTTCTGACTTTAAACTGGCTCTCAGAGAGCAAGCCTGCTTAGTTTCCAAAAGTTTTCAATAATAATATTTTCAAGTAGAAAGGATACAACATTCTTCTGCTGCAGTGAAGGTATATGTCAACGAATTGCCAGCCTCTTGAAGGCTGCATTTGAGATGGGTTTTCTAAAGAGACCGGCCCGGGGGGCGGGATCCAAAAAAAAAAAAAAAAAGAACCAGTTACAGTTTTACCTACACTTTTGCTTATTGAAAATAATTATGCTACAATTGGTAGAACCATATTAAGTCTTTTAGAATCCAGGGAGAGAGTTTTGCCATCTTGCTTTTCCTTTATCTGAAGACAATAATTTTAATTCTTTTAAAGAAAAGTAAATAGTCAATTCCTGTGAAATTATCAGGGCCAGTACATATGATGTGTTCCTTGTTCTTGGGTGTCAGTCAATTAAAATCTGATCTCAAGACCAACATTAGCAGTGGTCTGTCAAGTAACTGAAATATTAGATTGCAGTGAAATAATTTTTCTTGAGATGCATATTACTAAATAATAATCAGTTGAGCTTAGTAAATCTCAAGTAGATTTGACAGTAGAAAAATTGTATCAATCCTATTTGGTTGTCTAAATATACCCACCTCAGCAAACCTTGTCCTCACCCATGGATTAAGTATTATCAAAGTCTAGCAGCCCAACAGTCTGTTTCCACATATATGAAGAAACAGGTCTGATTATGACAGCAGGAACAAGCTTTATTTGCAGCCAAAGGACAGCAGATGCAAAGTCTAGTTTTAAAAATAGGCTTTGGGAAAATCATAGCACCAGTTTTTAAAATCTTCATTTTTTAACTTTGCGAAATATTTGATTATATATGAAATGTAAGCACTATATTGCAATTTGACTACCTAAAAGGGCCTTATGTATTTTTCACTGAACACTTTCTAAGCCTTTGTCACAAATGTGGGTTGTTATACTGTTGGAGATACATTTTTGCCCTTGGCAGCAATGGCCCAAAGTCTATGGAAAATTCAGTTTCCCAAATCTTGTTTTCAGCAAACACACTTCTTCACAAGAGTATTTCTTTTTCATCTCTTATATCTATCTATTTAGTGGTAAAGTGGTATCTCAGGATCGCTCTGTGGACAAATAATGTTTTTTTCTCCATAAGATGTCCCATCAAGTGTCACTTACAAACCCAAATCATTTCTTTTTATAGTGTTGATCTGTTCTTATTGTTTTCAACTTTATCTGTGCATTTTGCTCCTCTAGCTATCATTATGTAAGAACTGACCACTGTTCTCTTTTCACCAATTACTTTTTAAATGTATCATCATGCTTGAATTCAGATTCTCTTTTTTTTTTTGTCTTCTAAAGTTTCTAAATGTTTTCTGAAAAATTTCCTCTGCATGATTTTCTGTAAGATGCCAATTGTCTCTCTGTTAATGATTTGTCTGTCTTTTTCTTGGGTGATATCTACCTCAAATATTCTAATTATCTGAATTGAAAGTGGTACTTGATAACAGTGTCTAATCTTTGGGTAAGTGTTGCACTTTAGTTGTGTACAGCATGTGAATGTTTTTAATTTGTCCATGGTCATCTGTTTCAGGTATACTCCATCTTCTCGCCAGGCTGGTCAAGAGGAAGGGAAAGAGTGGCTGCGTTCACATTCTACTGGAGGGCTCCAAGACACTGGAAGTCAGTCTCCCCTGGTGTCGCCTACAGTTATGTCTTCCTCTGCAACTGGCAAATATTTCTCTAATTTAGGTAAGAAGGAATAATTTGCATTGTTACTTTATTCTATTTTGGTGGAGTCATATCCTCCATTAATTTGGCAGAAGTAATTAATATGTGTTTCCAGATTAAGTTTTCTCTTGTCAGGTACAGATTCTGCTGGTTGTTTTTTTTTTTGTTGTTGTTGTTGCTGTTGTTGTTGGGTTTGCTTGGTTTTTTTTGCAAAATTTTCTCTTTCACCTGTCTGTGTGTCATTTTCCCATAATTTGAGTCTTTCAGGAACGTTTTAGCTATTTATTTCAAAGCAAACGCTGCTGATGGTGGCTTGGTTTAACAAATTATGTGTTGCAGTGTGAAAAAAAGATGATAAATCTTGTTTTCTCTAAAGAAACATTAAAAGGATCAAAAGTCTTCCCCTTAAGAGCCTTGGAAACCAACTTTTCAAATGATACTTCCCTGTGTGTGAGGGAGGAAAGAAAAGAAAGAAATACATATTTCAAATCATGGCTAAAAACAGCTCTGTATCATGGAATTATCAATTTAAGATTATAAATACATTTTGGGGTATTAGATAATTGTAACTGCTACAACTAAGAAAAAATTGTCAGAAATGTACAACTTTGCCTAATCCAAGAGGTTTACTTGGAAATGGCCCACGGAAAAAAATTAAATTTTATTTTACTTTACATGTAATTAAAATTATTTATAGGAAGTAATATAATTCCTCATTTAATAATTTACCATTAAATTCTGAAAAATAACAACCATTTTGTTAAGAACCTCTGGAACCACATCTAAAAATGTGAAGCCACATTTGACCCTAAAGCCACAAACTAAACAATACTATACTATACTACACTATACTATACTATCCATGTTAAATTTATCCTAGAAATGGTTTTAATTGTTTATAAAACATAGCCAATATGTCACTTCATTCAATAGATTCCCCTAGAATATACATAGCATTTCATTCAAACATATTATTTTTTTTGTTTGATATTGCAGTAAGTCCAACAAATTTATCCCAGTTCAAACTTCCTGGACCTAGTATGATGAGGTCAAACAGCAACCCTGCACAAGATTCTTCATTTGATCTCTATGATGATTCTCAGTTGTGTGGCAGTGCTACATCCTTAGAGGACAGACCACGTGCAATTAGTCATTCCGGTTCATTCAGAGATAGCATGGAAGAAGGTAAGAGGATGTGTGAAGCAATGTAGAATGAACAATTGATGTATTACTCAGAGTTTAACCCATGCCATAATTAGAGTTTATAGACATATTAGAAGCAAATCATAGATTTAAACTGATTTTTGTTTCCTATCTGCTTGGAATTCACTTTTATTTTCATAGTTCAATAGCCTTTGGAAACAAAATACTCTTAAGCTTTTCAATAATTACAATCACTACATTCTTAAATACAATAGGCCTATTCTGTCTTTCATGAATATTTTCATCATTTCATCACTTTCCTTTGTTAAGTTGCAGCAATTGTACATTACTTTTTCTGATTCTTCCTCAGACAGTTATTCATAACCACCCCTGTTACCAGCTGAAGACTTTTAATCAAATCAAAATCATATAAAATGAAATCAATCTCTATTATCACCATCAATCTGATGCTCATCAATCTGATTTTCTCATTATGAGTGCTGATTCCTTATACACACATTGCATGATTATACAAAGCATTGTTTTTGTTTACACTAAGGTGTTCCTTCTGTTTTTCTGTATAGATCTGGCAGCATCCCAGATTTAATAATCACTTGATTCTGGCACCTGCAGCAATCCAAGCTCATTTTGTTCTGTGCTTTCAGCAAGCTGAATTGTCTAGCATAGCACGGAGATAACAAAATTTAAAAATCACATCATTTCAATGACCAAGTGGCTTTGCTTAGTAGAAGCCTAATAGTATGCAAAAAATTAGCAATACTCTAGGTCAATTTGTGTTAAAAGAGCAGGGCAACTTGCAATAGCGGCAACCTTATGCTCCTATTATAGCTATCATGGGCCTCAACACTTGCTACTTACATTGCAAAAAATTCACACCGATGGATGCTTTATTCTCTGAAATAAATAACAGGCCCGGGAATTCTAAGTATAAACCAAGATTCAGTGAGGTATGAAGGGTTATAGCCCTCCCTGTTCTGCAATATAATAATTCCAACCTGAATCAAATTTTAATCCAACAAAGTTCTCATCTTGAATTTTTGATTTTACTTTTTGATATTTACTTTTTAAAAATGCTAATTGCTAAGTGTGGTTGCTATGTCTCATTTTATTCTAAGCTTTGCATATAAGTTAAAATTGTTTTCATCTGCTGTGTTATCAAAGAGATACTTTTAAAATAGAATCCATCTCACTTACAGTGGAAGCTGCCTGCCTACCAATAACAGCTTTTATCTTCCATGAAGTGTAGAGTCCATTCGGCAGTTGACACTTTCTGTATTTGCTGTATCAAAAATTGCTTTGCCAAAGGGTGACATTCAGATGCTGTTTTCCTATCAACACAATAAATGATTAGTTTTACTGGCAAAACTGCAATGTATTACTAAAATCTCTGTGTACAAGTGTTTTTTTTTTTTTTTAGCCATAGAAAAATCATTCTGTGGAATAAAAATATATTTCTACACAGGCAGTCTCTGTAATAGTTTTCTCTTTGGAGACAATTATTCGAATTTAAAAAGAGATGTTCTGTTATTGAATTTGACAGGGAATCATTCCTGTTGCTTTATCAAAGTTATTCTAATACCAACTTTGGTGCTTCTGTTTTAGTACATGGATCCTCATTATCATTAGTTTCCAGCACTTCTTCTCTCTACTCCACAGTAAGTCTTAAACATATATTAAAAATCTTGGATGTTGTAGATTCTGTGTATGGTTTTTAAAATTGGCTTGAAAATATATTAAGATTTGGATTGATAACTGCTTTGATATTATTATATGCACAGACACAAAAAAGGTTCTGATATATCCACTATGGTGGAATGGCTGGTGAAGATGACAGAATTAGCAGAGATGGAAAAAAATGACTTGTTTGGTTAGAGGAAAAAGAATAATATATTAGTGACTAGAAACCCTTTATGAACTTTTTGCTGAAAAAAGAAAAGAATGAATTTATTTATCAGTTTGATTATTAAAAAGCATAGACTATAGAAAGAAGGAGATTATTTTGTAGCCAGAGAGAGAGGATAAATTCAAATGTACTTGTAACTGCTGTTAAGAAGAGTGGAAGCCATTTTTCTCTTCCTTTCTTCTCTTCTCTTCTCTTCTCTTCTCTTCTCTTCTCTTCTCTTCTCTTCTCTTCTCTTCTCTTCTCTTCTCTTCTCTTCTCCTTTCCTTTCCTTTCCTTTCCTTTCCTTTCCTTTCCTTTCCTTTCCTTTCCTTTCCTTTCCTTTCCTTTCCTTTCCTTTCCTTTCCTTTCCTTTCCCCCTTTTTACATATTACTTTATTGTACAATCATTACCACCAAAATTACCATCATTAATTTTCTTCCTTTTTTTCAAAATTTGTATTGGTTTTTAAAAAATAAACTTTTATACAGCATATGTAACAGGAAACATATTGACACCTGACAGGCTAAGAAACAATAAAGAAATTCTTATTGCTGTTTGAATGTAACAGCTTCTTTATAGTTTCAGAAGCAGTATGCCCTTGTTTTCTTCAACTTTTTTTGTTGTTTTCCTTCCTTCCCTTGACAGAAAATTGTTCAAAATTGTTTGCTGCTGCTATCTGATGTGCTGTACCTTTCTGGCTTGTTTTTGTGCACTTTAAAGATTAAGTGGCACAGTAATTGGTCACTCAGTGGATAGCTTTTCCTGTACTGAAACAGCTTTCCCAATGCAGGAAATTGCAGCATTGCTTTGACAGCCCAATTTTCAAACCTGATATAAAGTGATTTATGGTGAGCCAGCTTGTAGGTGTTTTTAATTATTAGTAATACATTTTTTTCTTATAGAGGAAGTTTGTTTTGAATTTGTATGTATCAAGCAATATGAAGTTATGACAGCTCATCATTAAAATTTCATTATACACTTCATTCTTTAAAACTTAAGTATTTCAAGATTAAAAGTTTACTATGTACTGTAGATTAATCGCTTGGTTATACCCAATGTGAATGTCCATTTTTAATGTAAACTGGAATTAGTCACTGGTTATGGGAGCTCCCATAACCACCCGTGCGGCTGCATTCTGGACCAGCTGGAGCCTCTGGGTACTCCTCAAGGGGAGCCCCACGTAGAGAGCATTGCAGTAGTCCAGGCGGGAAGTGACGAGGGCATGAGTGACCGAATTTAATGAGCCCCGATCCAGAAAAGGACACAACTGGTGAATCAGGCGAACCTGATAAAAAGCCCTCCCGGCCACAGCCGTCAAGTGCTCTTCTAAAGACAGCTGTGAATCCAGGAGGACACCCAAGTTGTGAGCCCTCTCTTTGGGGGCCAACGACTCTCCTCCAATAGTCAGTGATGGCACCAACTGACTATATCGGGACGTCGGAAACCATAGCCACTCGGTCTTGGATGGGTTGAGCCTGAGTCTGTTTCTCCCCATCCAGATCCGTACAGCCTCCAGGCACCGGGACATCACTTCAAGGGCATCATTGGGGTGGTCCGGGGGGAGATGTACAGCTGAGTGTCATCAGCGTACTGGTGGTACTTCACCCCGAAACCATGGATGATCTCACCCAGCGGCTTCACTGAACAGAAGGGGCGAGAGGACCGACCCCTGTGGCACCCCACATACAAGGGGCCTCGGGGTCAACCTCTGCCCCCCTGCCAACACAGACTGCGACCGGTTGGAGAGAAAGGAGGAGAACCACTGCAAGATGGTGCCCCCCACCCCTAACTCTTCTAGCCGGTGCAGCATGATACCATGTTGATGGTATCAAAAGCCGCTGAGAGATCTAATAGGACCAGGACAGAGGAGCAAGCCCTCCAGAGATCATCAACCAATGCGACCAATGCCGTTTCCGTGCTGTACCCAGGCCTGAAGCCCGACTGGAACAGATCCAAATAAACCGATTTCATCCAAGTACTGAGGGAGCTGTCGTGCTACCACACTCTCAACAACTTTCGCAACAAAGCGAAGGTTGGAGACTGGACAGTAATTAGCCAACACTGCCACCCTATCTCCATAGGACTCAGGGCAGCTCACAACAATTAAAATAAACCAATAAAAACATAAAATACATACATAAACAAATATTAAAACCCGTTAAAATACAATGCTGCATTCTAACCACTGTGCCACTACAGTTCTGCAATTTTAGCTATTAGAGTAATATCATCAGCATAGTGCAGATTATTCTTTCTTTCTACAGTTTTAAAACCAATTGATCATCTTCCAATCCAGCTTTCCTTAATATTTCATTATATATTGATTGAATATACAGCTTGGTTTCGCTCCTTTGCCATCCTGGAGTCTATTTCACCATATTTTGCCCATATTATGGCTTCCTGATTTATATATAGGTTTCTTGTGAGAGCAATGAGATATTCTGAGATTCTCATTTTTGTGAGTATATTTTATGACTTGATATGATTGACGTAATCAAAGGGTCTTCTTTAATTAATGAAGCCCATGTTGATTTGTTTTTGGCATCCTTCCACTTTCTCAGTTATCCAGTGTGCATCAGGATGTCTAAAACCCATTTTTGAATTACTGGGTTGTGCTCCTGTAATTTGCATCAAATTCTAGAATTTTAGCAGTGCAGCTTTTTACATTTGGAGGACAAATAAATTAGAGCTTTGCATATCTTAACACAAACTATTATGTATTGAAAGAAACCCTAACATATTATAAATGTATTGAAATTATCAAACCAGTTATCGTAGACCCTGGACTATTATAGATACGTATTAAAAATAAACAAATAAAAAGAAAATACAAACTTGAAGGAGAAAACAATTTCCCAACCATAATTTACACTGAAATGATTTTTTTTCCTCAGAAGACTAAGTTAAAATTAATGAAGCAAGCTCACAAGAATTTAAGAACTTCTTAAAACAGAAAATGTAAGAACATTACAAAAGAATTCTACAAAGTACACAGTCTATTTAGAATAATCAATGTGTAAGGGGTTTGTTTTGATAGTTTGTTTTGCACTTTTTTTTTGCCCCTTTTACGTAAGAGTATAGAAGGGATTCTCTTTTAGTTGAGAATACAGTTGTTATTTCTTCTTTGATTTGGCAATAGCCAATATATATGTTTACCTTGGACAGTGTGAAAAGCTCTTTCATAATAACTTGGATAAATTGAAAAGTTCAGAAGCTCACAATCTAAACTTATATCATATAATTAATAACAGCATTAATCAACACTATTAAGAAAGTTGTCAGCATACAGCCAACATAGCCATATAGTCTAATCAAATAATAAATAAATAAATAAATAAATAAATAAATAAATAAATAGATAGATAGATAGATAGATAGATAGATAGATAGATAAATAAATGTAATAATAGGCATATATCATCACATCAGTTTAATCAGTCAAGAACAACCGTTCTGAGATTTTAATAACTTGACCCTTTCCTCTCTCAATTTTCAGCTACTTGACAAGGCTTTTTCATCATCATTTGAGGAGCTAGCTGTGATAATGGAATTTGAAATACTCTTTATTAAGGGCATGGTATTCTCTTGGTTTTAAAATCTTCAGCAGGATTTGTTCTTGAAGGACATAATCATTGATCAGCAATACCCCTTTTGATCTGGGTAAAGCTCATTCAGTTCAGCAGTTCCGAATGAAGAAATAGTGCTCAAATGGAAATATCATACAAAAGATTTAAATTTAAATTGTACAAAAATATTTATTCTATAATATACAGAATAACAGAATTGGATGAGACCTTGGATGTCTTCTAGTTCAACCACCTACTCAGGCAGGAAACCCTATACATTTCAGACAAATGATCGTCCAATCTCTTCTTTAAAACTTCCAGTTTTGGAGTATCTCCCACTTCTGGAGGCAAGTCATTCTATTGATTAATTGTTCTAACTGTCAGGAAAATTCTCCTTAGTTCTAGATTGCTTGTCTCCTTGATTAGTTTCCATTCATTGCTTCTTGTCCTGCCTTCAGGTGCTTTGGAGAATGGGTTGTCTCCCTCTTCTTTGTGACAACCCCTGAGATATTGGAACGCTATTATCATGTCACTCCTAGCCTTCTTTTCATTAAACTAGACATACCCAATTCCAGCAACCGTTCTTTATATGTTTTAGCCTCCAGTCCCCTAATCATCTTTGTTGCTTTTCTCTCTGTACTCTTTCTATAGTCTCAACATCTTTTTTACATTGTGGCAACCAAAATCATATTATTCGGTAACCCTCTGTTTCTTCCATATATGTTTTTAAAGTTTTTAAAGTGTCCTAATTCTATGCCATTGTAGCGAAGGATATGCTTCAAAGTACAGACTATCAGCATAAGAGGTAGAGGATGATTTTTTTCTTCCAATCTTTCAATGGTACATTTGGTAATAATCAGTCACTGTTATTCAATATATCAATATATAGTTATTCAATATATCATTATATTTTGGGTAATGTAAACTGGTAAAATCTTTTTTCCCTTTATTCTTCCTTCTGCTTTTATTCATTTACTTTAAATATTATAATTTAAAGTTCATAAAATATTCTTGAGTCTTTCGATAGCATCATTACTTAAACAGCATACAGGAAGGAGCATTCCAGAATGTTCCAAGTTAACTGATCCAGTCTTAACTGAGAGCAGCAGGGATATGAGTGGTCTGGATGGGAAAGAGTTGGGAGAAAAAGCCCAATTACAAGCCATAAAACATTAGTCCAATTGCAATATTCAGAATAGCTGGAACACTCAACATGGCAACACTTGAAACTACCCAATTTTGTTTCATGCTTTACACTGTTTTGTTTTCTACTGGAGATAAAATTCTCAGAATGTAAGTGTTTTGTTTTATAGAAGCATACTCAAAATGGCTTTTGAGGTTAAATGGTTTTGCACGTTTCTACTGTTTGTGATTCTGTGTAAATATTCACTAAAGTGGCGGACACAACTTCAGCTGCAATTAATTATAGCTTTAAGAATAATACTGTAATGTTTGTAATAGAAATTAGATTTCTATTTCTCTTAGACATTATTAAAAAGAAGCTATCCAAAATAATATTAAAACATTTATGTTTATGGTAGCATGGAAGGCTTTAAAAGCTTATTATACTGATATATTCGAACCTTTATTCAGAATAAGTATATTACATTTATTTAGACTTGTTTCCAAGTGAATATTTATTGAATTGCAGCCAATAATCCAAAACTTTGATAATACTCCAAGTTATTAAAAGACTCAGAAATATTTACAATTTATATTCTCATTCTAATTTTTATCTACAATTATACCTGGGAATTAATTTTTATCTAAGCCAAAAGTCTAATGCTTTGATATTTTTCTTTTCTTTCGTTGATAATCATATACATTTCAGATGTGTGTGTGATTTGAAGAATGAAAATAGTAAAAGGGAATGTGGCAGAAAAAAGGAACCATACAGTATTAAAGCTTTGCTAATGTAAACTTTGCATAAATAATTTAGAAAATATTTTAAAATGTTTATAAATAATTACTTTATTGTCCCTCTAGGCTGAAGAAAAGGCACATTCAGAGGTAAATATAAATATACTTACTATTTAATAATCAGTAAATTAAAATAGTTGTGGTTGTGTGGCATTTTTTCTTATATTTACCAACCTAGCTTTGAGATGTTCTTCTAAGACATTGTTTCAAGGGTTTCAGCACCTGAGGAAGGTGTCTTTAGACAAGTCCTTTTAAATAGTGGCATTCTAATTGTACAGTGGTCTTCTCTATGATACTTCCTTATTATATGTTCATAAAGATCTCAATATTTACCACAACTTTTTCTTGAGTGTCATAGCCTAATCACATCAATTTCAAACATATACTGGTGTTTTATTTTGAATAATGTTTATAACATTGTACTATATTTTGATGGTACATTTATCTGTTTATTTACTGGATAAGTATGGTAATAAATATATTGCTGCAGTATCATGTATGATTATCAATAAGGATATTAATGACAGCAATTTCTTAATTATCTTGTCATCTACCCAGACCAATCACCACTGTATTGAATCTATTTTAAAATGATAAAGTACATTTTAGAGTACATTTTTCTTAATCAAATATTGTAGGTTTGTTGAAGAGTAACTGCAGTTTGAGGGAATTATTTTGAGGTATTTCACCAAGTATATAAATCATTAAACCTGTTTTTCACAAGTTTAAAAGTAACATTTTGTTTCGGGGTATAATTCAGTATTCGCTAACTTCTGAAAAAAATACTTCTGAGTCCTTAAAATATATGTTTGTGTATTTGTGTATTAAACAGTGAGCTGCATATCATTGATTTTATGAATATCAAACAATGGAATTTATTTGCATAAACGTGGAACGGGCAACAGATTAGATAGCTTTAAAAGAAATTAAACAATTTTGCAACTGATAAACTGTCCCAAAGTACAGTGTAGTCATGATAACTATGGATAGAATGCAAGCATGATTACATGATAGAATGCAAAATAGTATTCTTCCAGCCTAATATCCAGCATAAGTATGAATAGCAGTTATTGGAGAAGAGTGGGAAAATATTACAGCTCACATTATTTCCAAGGTGGAAGGAAAATGGCTGTATATACCAGGAAGCATTTGGCTGTGTACAGTACTATAGTTTTACATTCAAACACACAACCAGGAACAAAAAACATAGTTATATTTTGTGTTCTAGATCAGGGCTGTCAAACTGGTGGGCCGCAGACCAGATGCATCATGCACAGGCCACACCCATCCCAGCTCCGCGAAGGGGAAAAATGTCGCAAAAGGTCACGTGACAGCAACGTGACGCCGCGAGTTTGACACCCATGTTCTAGATTATTAAATGGTCTTTAGTCAAAGCAAGTGAATAAAATGTCATATTTTAGAACTCTTTGTATTTGTTGTCATACCTAGCAAATTCATAAGTTACGACGGGAACTGGTTGCATCTCAGGAAAAAGTGGCCACCCTAACATCACAACTGTCAGCAAATGTAAGTTATTTATTATAATAATTTTGATATAGTTTTATTCTGCATATATATCCACAGTAAATCTGTGAGAAAGATTGCTGTATTTAGGGGAAAAAGTATTAGAGTGTTGAATTCATCCTGGCGGGCTCCTCATGTATGGTCCAGATTAGAAAAAACACAGGACAAGTGTTTTCTCGGGATGAGAGAGCAGCAAACAAAGAGCTACAATCTCTTTTATTAGTTACCCAAATACAGCGTCATCAGAAGGCGTTATTATGGCCACACATCTCATATTACACACAAGAGATAGGGAAACAATGGTAAAGATACAAAGCAAAACCTAACTCTGGCTGCTTGGTATCAGATACTACCAGGCGAGAGGCCCATCTCTGTTATCTGATTCTCAGGAATGTGTTTACAAAGAGATAAGAGATATTTTTACTTTGTATCCCAGGATGTTTATACAAGGAGATATCTTTACTTTGTATCCCAGGATGTTTATACAAGGAGATATCTTTACTTTTGCAGGCACGTCCTATGTTAAAAACAATGAGAGAATGAATAGGGCCCTTCAGAGAGTATCCATATGAACCCGCTTTTCATAGTTTGATTATTTCAATGCTAAGCTCCATACAAGTGTCCAACCAGTTAAACTGGTCTATACATGTACTATGGCTACTGCATTCCCACATTAGAGATGATATTCTGAGTTTTAAATGAACTATGTGTTACATCACAAACAAATGTCAAGAGAGTTCTTCCAACATGAGTGTACTAATAAATTCTGCTTATAAACCATGAAAGTGTATTTAAGTACCAGCTGCACAAAAACAGAAGCATCAACAAAGCAAAATAAAAAAGGCAGGTGGCATTAAAACACTAACATCCAAGAATGCATAAAAATAAGTTAAAACTTTTCTACTCTTTTTCTAACGAAAGAACTCCATGTAAATATATATATATATATACTTTATAGTTTCAGTCAGTGAAAACCTCTGGGAGCATAATGATTACTGGCTGCTTTTATTTAAAATATTTTATAATATTTGAGTTTATGAATAAATATAATTATTAAGCATAGGAAGTCATGGAAAGGCTGAAGATTGATTATGTGCTTGCAAGTCTTAGCAATTACATAGATTTTATCCAAATTATTTTCTTGGTTAAAATACAAGTGTGATTTACCACTGCTTTCCCCCATGCAATATGAATTGATGCCTTTGCTATCTAAACTGATCATCTTCCTTTATTGCTGATGTCCAATATAGATGCCTGTTGCTTTAATTGGGTGACTCTTCTGAGAATATCTACTCTTGACATATATTCCCAATAATCTTCATTCATTCCTCCCAGGAAGCCCCACACTACGTTGAGGCAACATAGCAGGACTTGTAGGAGGAAGAAGGGGAATACTGAAAAAGGAAGTTCCAATATGGTGTTAATTTACAGAGCTGAGATGGGAAATTGTATTTATTTGCTAAACTTTATTCGTTAAATTTATTTGCCATCTATCTTGCCTTGAGGCTAGTGTAAGTGACTCTAAAGTGTATGTAGGCCAGTAAAAAAAAAAAAGAGGATTAAAGTAAGGAAATTCCTTTCCCTATAATCCATGTAGAGAGACACTATTGGAAATCATTCTTATTTATTTAATAATGGTGCCCACTCCAACAATATGTCTTTGGGCAGCATACAAGAAAAAATACAACAGATTCAACATTTTTTACTGCAAATCATTCAAACTTGGATTCTACTCAACCTGACTTAAAAGCCTGGGGCAAGAAATAGGTCTTGACTTCTTTTCCAAAGGCCTGCAGAGTTTAGTCTAATTGTATTTCATTACAAAAAGGTATATTTACATGGGGAAAGGATAGTGTGAATCTATCTTCCTTCACTTTGTTAAGCCTCTGGCTTATGCTTTATCCAATGGGGAAAGACTGAGGTGTTTCCTCAAGCAAAATAGAGAAGGCAGTAGATAAACTGGACATTTGGCCTGCCTTACCCCAACTGGAAAAATTATGGACTGATTCATCACTCATGGTTGTGGAATGCATGTGCCAGAAATACAGATATGAAGATCTTGGTGGTTTGGCTGGGGGGGGGAGAAGGGAATCGGGCCATGCAAGAGGTAGGCTGGCACACATGTGCACTCATTCAAGTGGCAGGCCAGTGTGCATGCTCACCCAGCTTGACTGCAAAGTCAAGCTGTATGCATATAGACATCCGTGCCAGCCCTCCACTGGCACAAGTCAAGTGCTCCTGCTTGCACTTGCCGCCTGCTGTCTGCCTATTCAGAATAGACCAGGGCCCAGTAGTGAACCACAGCCCGGAAGTTGAGGCTCCCTGCTCTAGGAGCAGTGGTGGGATTCTGCTGGTTTTAGGGGGTTCGGCTGAACCCTTTGTTAAATTGCTGTCTTGCCCCGCCCCTTGCCCCGCCCCTCTGCACTACTATTTATTGCCAATAAATGGGGCGAGCGAGCCAGCAATTTAACAAACGGTTCGGTGTTTTTTTGTAATTTATTGGCCCCGCAGCACACTGAACTGTTTGTTAAATTGCTGGCTTGCCCGCCCCTCACCCCGCCCCGCCTCCCACCCGCGCGGCGCCAGCCTACCGTAGCCAGGGGTAGGCAATTGTGGCTCTTTTACAACCTGTGGCTGTCTCAGGAATTCTGGGAGTTGAAGGCCACAGGTTGTAAAAGAGCCACAATTGCCCACCCCTTCCCTAGTCTGAGTTCCGCTGCCTGGGATCCACCTGGGCTGCCACGTGGTTCCCCACCGGCTCCGGACGCAAGAGAGCAGGATGGAGAAAGCAGCTTCCACGCCTTCACTCACCCTCACTCTCTGCTCTGTTGGATCGCCGGCCGTTCGCTTACCCCGCCCACTCCCAATCTATTGCTGCCTCCGGAGTCCCAGCTGATGGCTAGAGGAAAAAAAACTGTTCAAATTCTTGCCGCGGGGCTTCAAAGGGCCGCCCTATAGCCAGTGGTGGGATTCTGCCGGTTCTACGAGCTGAACCATTTGTTAAATTGCTGGCTTGCCCCTCCCCTCCGCACCACTATTTATTGCCAATAAATAGTGGTGGGCGAGGGACGGGTGAGCCAGCAATTTAACAAATGGTTCGGTGTTTTTTTGTAATTTTATTGGCCTGCGGAGCTTCAGCATAGACTAATTAGCCCTTGCTTAGATCGGCTCCCGAGTCTCAGCTGATTTGTCTCAGCTGTTTTGTTCAGGGCTCTGCTGCTTGCTGGAGCAATTTTTTTTCCCCCTAGCTATCCTGAAAAACGAAACTGAAACTGCTTTGCTGTTGCTGCAACGTTGGATAATTAGGCAGGCAGATTTCTTTTCTTTTTCCTCACCAAAAAAGGTAGGTGCAAACAATGGGGAATTTAGGGAAAAAGAGGAGAGTTCAGGATTTTAAAACACACACACAAAAAAGCTCTATTTAACTAGGGAATTGTAATAATTGAGATACTATTAATTGTATATTTCTGAAAGCAGAAATGGTTAAGTTGTGGTTTGGAGGAATATATGGGGGACATTATTTGGTTTATTATTATTGGTAAATATAATTAATTGATTTGTAAGAAACTGGATTGCATGGAAATAATTGGAATATTCATGTTCATATTGATTAATATACAAAAAAGGTAGTTATATAACTAATTGATTTATATTAAAATGTTGAATTTATATTAAACAACTAATATTACATAATTAACCAATGTGAGGATGGATATAAAAATAGATGACAATGGGAAGGGGTATAATATAGAATAGAAGGGAAAAATTGAATTTGATTAAGATTAGAGATGAGGATGAAGGTAATATTGGTTTTTTACAAAAATAGATGAGGAATAAATATGGCAAAAAGGAAATATAGAAATTGTAAATTTAATTGAAATGACTAAACACTGTTTAAATTTGTGAACCGGCCAAATACTCTGTTCAAAGAAAATACATTGTATGTTTGTATGTGTGTTTCTAATTATTGTTATTTATTCATATTTGTTCTCTTTTATTCTTTAAAGTTTAACAATTCATTCTTTTATCTTAATATCTTTATATTTGTTTGGGGTTGGCTTTCTTCCCTTTCATCTTTTTTATTGTACAGCAATCTTTCTCCTCAAACCTACCACCTCTCTCTTTTCTTTCCTTCTTACTTTCTCTTCCTCCCCCTCTTCTTCTCCTCCCTACTTCCTCTTCCTTTCTCCTTCTCCTCCTCTCTTCCTCCCTCTCTTACCCTCCCTCCTACTCTAATTTCCCTTCCCTTCCTTCATCCCTCTCTATTGCTGTATCCTTTTATGCATATGGACTACTCAGAGGGCTGAAAAAGTTATTTCTGACTGGTCCTCGCACTTTTGACCAGTCCTCGAACTTACGACTATCCTCACATTTTACGTTTTTGTCCTATCTTGTCACCATGGTGAAGAGAAGCAGTTGTGAAATGAATGACATGGTTGTTAAGAAAGCTGCACGGGCATAAATGATGACCAGTCATAAGTGTGAAGACTGGTCAAAAGTGCGAGGACCTGTCAGAAATCACTTTTTTCAGCCCTCTGGGTAGTCCTTTTGTGCATATGGACTACTCAGAGGGCTGAAAAAGTTATTTTTGACTGGTCTTCGCACTTTTGACCAGTCCTCGAACTTACGAGTATCCTCACATTTTACGTTTTTGCCCTATCTTGTCACCATGGTGAAGAGAAGCAGTTGTGAAATGAGTGTTAAGAAAGCTGCACGGGCATAAATGTGAGGATGGTCATAAGTGTGAGGACCTGACAAAAGTGCGAGCCCAGTCAGAAATGACTTTTTTTCAGCCCTCTGAGTAGTCCCTATGTACATAGCCACGCCCACCCAGTCACATGACCAGCTAGCCACGCCTACACAGTCACATGACCAGCTAGCCACGCCCACCCAGTCACATGATTGCCAAGCCACACCCCCAACTAAGCCACGCCCACAGAACCTGTTGTTAAAAAAATTGAATCCCACCATTGTCTAGGAGACCTGAGGGAATAGGGAATTGAACCTTCTTGAAACTATTCTGTATAAATGCAGGAAGTCCCAATACCATTTTTTATTTTACATATAAGGAAGATGCTCTCTAAAGCAAATGGGGGGAAATTTCCCCTTGCCTCAGTCACTATGATTTCCATCGGTATTTTCACCATGTTTATTTTAGCCTCAAGACAACATTGAAATGCATGCAGCTTGTTTAGCAAACCATATCATTTACTGTAGATTCTCTTCTTTAAACTTTTCATTGAAAAAATTTGTTATTGTTAAAACAAACAAGCAAAAATGGTAATGAAGACTGGCAATCTACTGTGGAAATGTTTTCATACATTTGATACATAAATGTAAAATTACATTTAAAATATATAGTTTTGAGCAGGTAAGGTTACGATTGAAGAAATTACTGTACGTAGAAACAGACCTGAGATGGCAAAAATGCATTCAAGCATCTTTTCTGGACTTTACTGAATCCTTTTAAATCTTGATTATATTTGAATGTTTCCTCCTTTGTCACAGGCTCATCTTGTAGCCGCATTTGAAAAAAGCTTAGGGAATATGACAGGCCGGTTACAAAGCCTAACAATGACAGCTGAACAAAAGGTATGTTTGAACCGGCAGATGCTGTAATGTGGAGAATCTAACAATCCAATGGCACTGACTTATATTAGAGTTTGCATTGATAGAGGAGTAGAGGAATAAACAAACAGGTGCATCTTTCTTTCATGACCCATGCTATCAAATCTTTACAATAAGATTCTATAAGAATCACATTAGTCATAATTACAGTTAGCAAGCTGTATCAGAAAGACGTGGGATGATAAAATCTTTCATTTTCAAGTTTTAATTAAAATATTTGTAACACTGGATTTAATGTGTATTAAAAATTTAACAACAAAAGCTGGTTGTAAACCAACAGAAGTAACTTGGCAACATTATCAGAATACTAAATATTAGTTGACAATGTTTCATGTTTTTAGCCTTTCAGTCAATATCTTGAAGGGGGTAGGACAAATAGATTTTCTTGACTTCACTGTTAAGTATGTTTAACATAATAGTTGACATGTAAATTTAGGATATAATTTTGGTTTATGTTTCATTACATTAGGTGGCTAAGTCTTGACATTGCAGTACTCTAAATTAAACTATTTTCCAAGGAAGTCACAAAATATGGTTTCCAAGATGTTTTTCTAGCTACATAGTATTTTTATAGCTTTGCCTGTGCTCTGCCATTGAAAAAAGAAAAAAGCAGTCCCATTTTAAGTATTTATAGCATGGGTGTCAAACTCATCGCATCACATTGATGCCACGTGACATTTCATGACTTTTTCCCATTTGCGGACCTGGGGTGGGCATGGCCTGCGCATGACACATCTGGCCCACGGGCCACCAGTTTGACACCTCTGATTTATAGGAATACAAATTTGTTTTAAGAATCAATGAAAAATTAAGTGAATCAAAACATTTTCCTTTACATTCATTTGTATATGTGTGGGTGTAGGTGTGTAATTTAGAATGCTACATAAAATTACCAAACATTTACAGTGTGAGAAAAAGGCAGAGCAGTGAAAGTGGATAGAAAAAAAACTACATTTTATGTCAATAGTTTAAAATTGCCCTAAACAAGAGGTTATTCAGTGCTTAAAAAAAATGGTGAGTCTTCCATCTAAAGTGATAACGATTTTGTAAGAATGTGTGTTTTATCAAAAAAGAAAAATTATACAACAGAAAAAAGAAACATTTTTCTTCTTGTGTTCTATCACAATTTACTTGGTAGATCTTGCATTCAGAATTCTGGAAAAAAATGAATGGATTTATTTTGGGTACATGGAAAATAAAATGTTTGAAACCTTAAATATGAAAATGAATGAAAAATGAGGGATGGGGATATTCTGGGAGCTGACATCCACGTATATTAAAATCGCTGGGGCTGAGTAATAGTGATATCAGTGACAAATTACTTGACTATAGAATGACACAAATGATGTAAATTTAAACAAATGGTGTTTAAATTGTGAATTTAATTGAATGGTATTATAAGACTCCCCAAAGGTGGTTTGAATGATTTTACTATATTGCTTTTTACCTTGATAAGCTTTTTCTACATATCCTAATATGAAAAAAAAATCAAAATTTTCTTGATTTGACTAGCAATAAGTGTTTTAAAGAATTTAAGTTTCAGTATATAAAATGAGAGCTGGAAATTGTAATGGAAGAAGCAGATATAGTTTCAACTATACATTATGCTTACTAAATAATTTCATACATTTTCTCCCTGTACTACATGTGAAATATAGTGCATGTCTTCACAAATGTTTACATTTTTCTCTAAAATGTGTTACTTGCAGCAGTTGTACAGATGAATAACTTCTAACTTAAGAACTTTACATTTGATTAGCAGAGATGAGAAGCAAACAAGAAACCTAATTTTCTTCTTAGTTTCACTTGCATTTTTCACATACACCTTATTTTCATTCCATTTTGTGTGTTTTTACCCCAGAGAATAGAACCTAATTACTGTGAGAATAGAACCTAATTACATTTTGAGCCTTTTCCCTCCTGTTCCCAAAGGAATCAGAACTCATAGAACTACGGGAAACTATTGAAATGCTGAAAGCTCAGAACTCAGCTGCACAGGCTGCTATTCAAGGAGCTCTGAATGGCCCTGACCACATTCAGAGAGGTATGGTATTCTGTCTCACTTTTCAGGAATGTAATGGTAGCTCATTACCAGCTTTCTGTATTTTTTTCAAAAGAATGAGTTTTGTGCCACATTTGTAGAACTTCCCATATGAAAATGTATGTTTACAATGTTTCCAAGTCTTAAAAAGTTCAACTTCGAAAGTTTTATTTATTTATTTATTATAATTTGTGAAACAGAAACAAAAACAGGAATAATATAAAAATGCAATGACAGGGACTATAGGCACATTAATGCGCTTATGAACGCCCCCTCTACGGACCTCTTAAGTGAGGTCCACAGAAAACAATTTGTGACTAAAAGTGTGAAAATTTGTATATGAGACAACTGAATCAGGTAGAGCATTCCAGACTTTGACAACTCCATTAGAAATATAATAGTATAAGAGTTTGGTTCTTTTGAGGAACTACTAAGCACTTCTGGGTTGAAAAATAGCACATTAGTACTAGAATCACCCGTAGAGCTCAAGCCAACTATGTGGAATTGAAGGGCAGTTCTTCATTTTTCAATTTTCTATCCACTTATATTAAATGGGATTGGAGATGGCATAAACAATGCCAACAACAGACTGGCATAAGGAGGATCATGCTGCCTTTAAGAGGCAACCAAATAATTTTAGATCCTTCAGATCTCTACTTCTTTACTCACTTTTGTTCCATTTCTAGATGTCTCTAGGTTCAATGAGTTCTCTATAAAATCCATGTCTATCATTTTTTAACCACCTATAGCAGGTAATAAGGGATACTGTGGCTTAGTGGCTAAGACGCTGAGCTTGTCGATCAAAAGGTCGGCAGTTCAGCGGTTCGAATCCATAGTGCTGCATAACGGGGTGAGCTCCCATTACTTGTCCCAGCTTCTGCCAACCTAGGAGTTCGAAAGCATATAAAAAATGCAAGTAGAAAAATAGGAACCACCTTTGGTGGAAAGGTAACAGTGTTCCGTGTGCCTTTGGCGTTTAGTCATGCCAGCCACATGAGCACGCAGACGTCTTTGGACAGCGCTGGCTCTTTGGCTTTGAAATGGAGATGAGCACCGCCCCTGGAGTCGGGAATGACTAGCACATATGTACGAGGGAAACTTTTACTTTTACCTTTAGCAGGTAATATGAGGGTTTTTAGAATGATTTTCTTAGTTATCAAATACACTTTTTGACTTCCTTTAGGATGTGTCATATCTTCAAGACCTTTTAATCACATTTATCTCTGGAAGAATGTGTCCTATATATCTGCTTCAATTTAAAACATTGACTGAATTACGCAATTCATTAATTTTATTCTGTAATCTGTAAACCATTCCATATGTTATTTCAATAGACATGAGCAGAAGAAGAAAAGGATGTTTCAAAGGAGAACAGAACTTAAGAAAGTATCGTTCCATTAATTTATACTCTGTTCTGGATTTAGTAAAAACAATCAAGAATAATCACGAGATGTATTAAATGCTTTATATCATTCCTTAAATAGTCACAATTATAGACTGGATAAAGGATGTAGGAATTACATTGGGGAAAAGGATGTCCACACTATTTCATTTCTCTTTATATTATAGATTTGCGAATAAGGCGACAACATTCGTCTGAAAGTGTTGCCAGCATCAATAGTGGTACAAGCCATTCAAGCATGGGTAGCAGTAATGATGCTGATTCCAAAAAAAAGAAAAAGAAAAATTGGGTAAGTACTTGTTTAAGTAAAATTGACTGCCTGTCCTTTTGTATAATTCTTTATTTCATAAATAATATAATGAATGAACCATGTAAATCATTGTTTTAATGCCCTTCATAAATATAGTTGTTGATGCTGACCTAATGCTGATATACTAGATAGGTATAATTTTTTTTTGCATCTTGCTCTATTGTTTATGCATCAAGATCACATCATATTGTTGATGTAAATGAATATGACAACATAATAACAGGCTTCACAAGTTACTATATTTGTTCACTATATACAATATATTAATTGTCCAAAGTACTTTATAGGACGATCCATGAAATATGAAAAAAAAAAAGTAAAGATAGCAGCCACAAAAGTGCAATTGAAGTTTGTACTTGTTTTTTAATGTTTGTCATGCATTAAAAGTAGGCATAACTTTTTATCACATTCTTGCTATCTTTTTTTTAAAGACTCTGTAGACATTCTTGGTAGTTTATTGTTCCATGAAAGAAATGTAGTAAATATCTTTAAAACATAAAGAAAGATGAAGGTCTTGAATTGAGACACATACCTCAAGAACTCGAATTTTACTGACATAAAAGTAGGAAAATACTTTTTATTGTTTAAAATATGTTTATTACACAGGTAATATTTTAAAAATACTGATTCCAACGTCATTCCCTTGATTTGTAATTGCACACTCTTTCATGTTTCTGCAAGGTGAACTCTAGAGGAAGTGAGGTGAATATAAAATCCTGGAAAATTTGGCATGCATCTCAAAGAATTCTATCTTGGCATGATTGCTATTCATTTTGGCATTAGGCTTTTGTACCCTTCTGAAATATTATCCTTTATGTCTCCTTAATGTTTCTCTTCATTTTACCTCCAACTTTAAAATCTGGAAAGGGGAAGTGTCGCCAAAATCCATTTCTTTCTCATTAGAAAACATGAAACGGCGAAAAGAAATGCTGGATGATGGTTAACCAGCTCTTAGCCTCCCAGTTCTTGAACAGGGATGGAAGAGAAAGTTGATTCAACTTCATACAAACCAATCTGTGCTTTCCAAAGTAACATGCCAACTGGAATGCAATATTTTCCCTCTATTTTGGCCCTTCTCCAAATAGTGCAATGCAGTTTTTCAAACAAAATATCTACCAAAATACACACGTTAGACAAAACTGCATATGAAAAGGTGGATACTAGCCAGTGGTGGGTTTCAAATTTTTTTACTACCGGTTCTGTGGGTGTGGCTTGGTGGGTGTGGCATGGCTTGGTGGGTGTGGCTTGATGGGCATGGCAGGGGAAGGATACTGTAAAATCTCCATTCCCACCCCACTCCAGGGGAAGGATACTGTAAAATCTCCATTCCCTGCCCAATCCTGGGCAAGGTTACTGCAAAATCCCCATTTCCTCCCAATCAGCTGGGACTTGGAAGGCAGTGAATAGATGGGGGCGGGGCCAGTCAGAATTTTTACTACTGGCTCTCCGAACTACTCACAATTTCCGCTACCGGTTCTCCAGAACTGGTCAGAACCTGCTGAAACCCACCTCTGATACTAGCAGATATTATTACAAAAGTGAAGGTAATACTGGAAATCATATACAAAGTGTATATCTTAAGAAAAAATATACAAAATGATATTTTTACCAACAGAAGTCAAAAATTCTGATGAGAGAAATCTATATATACTTCAAATAAATTGAATTTCTAGCAAATAAAATAGTGACGTATATCCAGTTCTATTTTTGAACTGATTCTTATGAAAGAAAATATTCCAAAATTTAGATGAAGGTAATAAAAACAACTACTTGGGAACCATATTTTCCCCTTGGTTTAAGTAATCTGCTTGCTCATAAGAATCCTTTGACAGCTCAGACATAAAAGATATAGCGCTTATTAGAGACCTAGCTTTTGCCATCTCAACTATTGAAATAAATGGCTGTTTGGCTATTCTGAACCTTTCAATAATGGATAAGAGCTTTTAGACAATAAAGGTCATGCTTGCATACATGAACTTGCTTCTTTAAAAGAACTTAAGCAAATGCTTTCTGTTTCCCAACCCTTTCAGCTTCTTGTCAGTGGAAAAGCAAATACTGCAGCTTCACAATGCTTATTTCTGAACAGTGCTACTGTGGAAGTTATAATATCTAATATTTCTGGGACAAAATGTCTCCTCCCTCAAATAATGCACAATGTCATATTGATTGGAATTAAATGTATTTTATAAGCCAGTGACTTTTTTTTTTAAATTACTTATTTAAGACCGATCATCTTAAAGTGAATACCAGAAAGAAGGTGTTTCACAACAGGTGTGGGGTTTTAAATCAGTATCTGTTTATCAGTACAGTTCGATTATGTGTATTTCCTATAACACAGTCCTCAGTTAATTTTAAAAAGCACCCTGTCATGTTTCTAAAGATATGGTGTTGCACATGATAATGCCCTGCTTTGTCTATACACTTACCTCAGGTACTAGCTAGTTGGCCTCTGCAAACTAACCTCATACAAGAACTCTCTCAAAAATGAGGAGAGCTAAATTGTCAAAGATATTGATGTTCCTTTCTTTTCTCTTAGCTAAGGAGTTCATTTAAACAAGCTTTTGGAAAGAAGAAGTCACCAAAAGCTCCTTCCTCCCATTCTGACATAGAAGAAGTCACAGATTCATCTCTTCCATCCTCACCTAAATTACCTCATGGCTCTGGAGACTGTGGATCTACTTCAATCAGGCCATCCCAATCAACTTCACTGTATGTTTATTCTTTGAGAAATGTCTCTTTGCGAAAGTGTCAATTTTTATATGGGATAGTTTTGGAAAATAAGTCATTATTATTTCTGAAATATGGTCATGAGTTACCAAGAAGCATTGCCTCTTTTTAAAGATTCAAGCCATTTTAATTCTCTACAGGTAGTCCTTGCTTAATGACTATAACTGGAATCAGCAATTCTGTTGCTAAGCAACATGGTTGTTAAGCAAAACATCACATAACTGCACCTGATTTACAGTGCCACTTCCATGCTGTTGTTAGTTGAATTAGCCATGATTTTCAAGTGAGACATCATATAATTTGCAATTTTACTGCCGGCTTCTGCATTGCCTTTGCTTGTGAGAAACCAGCTAAGAAGCATGCAGATAGCAATCAGATAACTGCAGGATGTTAAAATGGTTATATGTGAGTGGACCGGTCATAAACTTACTTTTTTAGTACCATTGCAAGGTTGATAGTTGCTAAACAGGGCAATCATTAAGCGAAGTCTACTTATAATTATCTCATGGAAACAGTACCCTTTAATCCTTCCATTATTCTTACATTTCATATTAAGTTGTTGCTTTTTAAAATTAGCTGCCACTTTGCTATGCTTTCTTTTTTTAAAATCCAAATGTTCAGCTATTGTTATTTGTTGTTTTTTCTTTTCTGCTTTAAGTAATTTCTAACAGCTTGATTTACTCACATGGCTAAATGTGAAGCTAAAAATCTATAGGAAGAATAACTTCTATATATTAGATTTCCCCTCTACATTTTTTTACGGACACCTCTTTCCATTAATAAGCAAAAAAAGTCTTCAAACAATAATTCTCCTTGGTTTTCTCAAACCCAAGCAAATGAAGTCTGCTAAAACACATACAGTACTCATGAATGCACATGAATGTAAATGAAATCCAGTCAATAGGGTAGGAGGGAAGGAACCACTCCTGTTTAATAATGAATTGCCAAATTAAAATGAATTGTGTAAAAATAATGTGTTTCTCATAATAGCCTGCCAGTTTCTTGAATCACTAGACACATGCCTCCTTTTGTTCAATCCCAGACACTCTTTGGCCATGAATACAATAACTTTGATGATTGCTTCTAATAATGAAACTGGTGTAGCATGGCCCAGCAGTTCCCAAGCTAATAAGCACCATTATGACATATCCCAGCTGCCTTCTGTAACCAGTAAGAGAAAGCAGCTTAAAATGTAAACCTTGAAGCATTGGCATTTACATAGCTCTGACTATGGAATACTGAGGTAGGCTAGATCTGTTGTAATACCCTTCACCAGAGGTGAAATCCAGCAGGTTCTGACCGGTTCTGGAGAACTAGTAGAGGAAATTTTGAGTAGTTTGGAGAACCGGCAAATACCACCTCTGGCTGGCCCCAGAGTAGGGTGAGAATGGAGATTTTGCAATATCCTTCCCCCAGGAATGGGAGGGAATGGGGATTTTGCAGTATCCTTCCCCTGGAGTGGGGTGAGAATGGAGATTTTGCAGTATCCTTCCCTGCCACACTGACCAAGCCATGCCCACCAAGCCACACCACACCCACCAAGCCACGCCCACAGAACTGGTAGTAAAATTTTTGAATTTAACCACTGCCCTTCACTCTTGATTGCAATAAATATTTGTACAAACTAAGCCAAATAGATCAATTCCTGGACAGATGGAAGTTTATAGAGTTACAATTACAATCGTGCTGACATGAAACATGCCACTTGCCACTCTGCAAAACATTCTGCTTGTTGTGGATCAAGAAATGCTACCCATTTCAACACACACACACACACACACACACACACACACACATATAAAACTGCAGTGATGTGTTAAAAGGGACTTTCTTTCTGGTTCACAGTTATGCACCATAATAGTGCAATTGTGATTCCTCATGATACATCTGTTTGCTGAAGTGCAACATTTCAAATTACCAATTGGGCAGAGGCAGATATCAAATATCTGAATGTTTTGACATGCTGAAATAATATTTTTGCACATTGTGAATCAGCCTATCGGGAAAGATATCCTGTCTTAGCAGTTTCTCTTAAACTGGTAAATTAAACCTGCCTTAAATATATGACATAAAATAGCAATCTTGCCTGTAACGACTGCACTCCAAAGCATGCTGATAAAAATCACACTGAATACTGTAAAACCTTAAAATTGTACCTTAAGTCTTGTACCCGTAGATTTTGGTGATTTATATTGTTCCTACATTCAACATGATAATGAAAGGCATAAACAAGAGTTGTTTAAACTGTGACATAATCTTCATATTTAGTTATCATTCCCTCTTAAAGCTTTTACTTTTTCATTCTACTGCATTTTTTATTCTGTTTCTTTCTTGGTTTCTTATCTTCTAAACCATTTCCTTTACTTTCTTTCACTTGCATCTGTCTGTCTAATGCGTGTATATGCAGGTCATCTCTATTCTGGGCTCCAAAGAAAAGACAAAATGGTCCCGTGATCTACAAGCATAGATCCCGGTAAATTGGCACAAGGGGCTTGGAGTTATTTATCCAAGAACTAGACGGATGTTCTCTATTTTCTCCCTAAACGTCTTTGCAGGCATGCTTTGAAAATACAATATATAGATTATATGTTGTAGAAAAAAATGGAACTAAAAGAGTATTATGTGAACAATGGTGTGGTTGCTATTGTACATCAGTTTAATAATGACCAGAAAGGACATGTTTTTTTTTTATGCTCCAAAGGAAAGAATTAAAAATTGAATTTTCAGTTTTAATTCACTATTAAAGTGAATTTAATTCACTGTTAAAGTATTCTCGATTTCATCTTACGTGGTTTCAGAAACAGAAGCATGATGTCATGTATATGTATTTACTGCTCTCTGTTATGCCATGCACAAAGTTCCATATGGCATATACTCGGTGCAACTTATGGAAATTATTGAATATTAGCATGGAAATTATGGAAATTATTGAATATTAGCATTTTTGAAATCGTTACAGATTAAATTCTACAGTCATAGAATAGACATTTTGAACACCATAAAAAAGAAATCAATTAAGTCAGATCACATATACTGATATTTAATGTAAGTATTGTGTAACCTCATTATATATGAGTTGGACTGAAAGACAAATCATCTGAAAAATCATATCAAAAGAGAAAAATAATAGTTTAATAGTAGCAATGAAGTTTTAAATTATATTATTTTGGAAATCATTTACTTTTAATGAAAGCAGGGGTATTACTTAATATAGGAATGATTTGTAAAATGCAGTCCTATTGAATTTGGAGTATAAAACATCATTGTTCTTATAAAAGGAAATAAGTAGAAAAGTTATAGAAACATCCTTACAACTTTAACCTAGATACTGTTTCCCCTTTTCACTTTTTTCAATTGAATTGATTCATATTGCTTTGATGAAATTCTCCCTCCTGCTCCTAGGAATCAGCAGCAGAAACCTTTTCTGATTCTTGGATATACTATAATAATACACACACACACCCCTCCGGGAGAAGAGAACCTTCCTTTAATTTTCTGCCTCTTTACCTTCTCCTCTTTTTTTAGGATCTGTGAATGCACAGAAGCAGAGGCAGAAATAATTCTGCAGCTAAAAAATGAGCTCAGGGAGAAAGAGCTCAAGCTTACAGATATTCGTCTTGAAGCCCTCAGCTCTGCCCATCATCTTGACCAAATTCGTGAAGCCATGAACCGCATGCAGGTCAGTTCTGTGGAATAACTGATTAGGGCATTATTTTTTTAAAAAATAATAATGCTGTACTGTAATCACCCTGAACTGAACAGAGCCATGAAATGGTATCAAAGCCAGCAGTCAATATTGGGATTGAAAAATAATTAGATGAAAGACAAATTAGATCGAATCAATCCTTTCTAAAAAACAAAACAAAACATTATTTTGCATAGCATCCCTGTTGGTAGTTATTGGCAAAAAATCTCTATAATTGTCAATTCTTTTGCAAAATGTTACAACTTATTCAAAAAGCAGAAGGACTTCTGGGTATTTTAGAAGTATTCTGGTTGATTCAATCAAGAACTACATCAATTTAAGAAAATCTTCATAGTTGCTTATTTCAACTCTAACCACTCAATATTATCTTTTTGTTCTATGATTGTCTTGCTCATCAGATAAGGATATCTGTATATTTTACATTTACTTTACTTCATCTATTAATTTCAAGCATTTAATACGATGCTGCAATGCTGTGTTCAAAGCGCAAAATTGAAAGAGAGAGTACAATTTAGACCTACCTGAAATCAAGTTCCTAGAATTTGATAGACTGGTTCTTGTACTTGTGGAGTATGAGTCCTTTTGTATTGAAAAGCTGAAATGATGTGATTCAGTCTTCTAAACCAAGAAAATAAAATAATTCAGTGGGAGAAAAAGATAGAATGCAGTGCTTAATTTGTGAAATACCAGAATAAAAATAAAAATTCAGAACTAAAAGTTAAAACAATATAGATAGCAGTTAATATCAGTTGAAAGATGTAATAATAATTCATTAAATTTCTATGCTTCCCAAATCAACTCTGGTCTTCACAATCTCTATACTTGTATATTATTGAAAATATGTGCAGCAATTTTCAATGTACTACAAATACATTGAAATCTATATTTAAGATAGAGTGCAAAAAGAAAAGCTAAGAATATTTCTGAGGTAGAAGAGTTCAACTATAGGAACGATATGAAAGTTCTTATTCCAACCAAAGAACAAATTACATAATATTTACTGAAAGGGTAATTTATCCAAATTTATTTCTGCATTTGCCATATTCAGGGTTTTCTGATTCTGAAATTGCCAACAACTGCACATAAAGTAGGTAAATATGCAGAAAGATTTCATTATGTACAGACTCAGGTAAAATTCAATTTAGTAAAATTTTTGTATTCAAGTGTATTTTTATTAGGTCAGATCTTCTGCTTTCTATATTCTGTGATTACTTAGGGATTGGGTAAATTCTCCTTATGCTGTTTCCAACATTTACTTATAACATTTGTCTAGTTAAGTAATAGTTGCAATTGTCAAAATACCTGAATGACTGATTGCCAAATTAGGACCTTTGTATTTAACTTAGTCGTTAAAAAAAAAAAGCACTGGGATTAGTTTGATGAGTTAATGAATTTGTCATTGCAGGAAACTTAAAGAAAGAACTGAACTCTTTCTTTCTTTATCGTAATATAAAGAGGCAGCCTTCATCTGCAATTGATGTTTTCAATGGAAAGAAAGAGATCCTTAATTTGGTTTTGGTTTAGTTCTTTAAGTCTATCTTTAATTACCAGTACATGAAATCTCCCACAAAGACTACTACTTGGATGTATCTCAATAGTGCAATTAAATGTGAGATTAATTGTCATGATATTAGATAGATATTATTGTTATGATATTGTCATATTAGATAGATATTATTTTGCTCCATTGCTATAATTATTTGATATACTTCAAAAATATGATAGCCTCAAAGTTCCAGTTTATATACCAATGAAAATTCTTTCTATATTTTTGCACCTCTGTTGCAAAATTGTTTGGTCTTAATGGTTAAATTATTATTATCCATATTATACCAGAAAGATTAGAAATCTCTGCTTCATTTATTTAATTGTTTCTTACTTGTATTTTATATGTTAGAATGAAATTGAGATTTTGAAAGCTGAAAATGATCGTTTGAAGGCTGAGACTGGAAACACTAGCAAACCTATCAGGCCATGTTCAGAATCCTCAAGCAGCACATCTTCTTCCTCTTCGCGACAATCTCTAGGTCTCTCTCTGAATAATTTGAACATCACAGATTCAGTTACATCTGGTAAGTAAAAGCTTTATTCTGTTAAGAAATATTCTTGCATCAAGGAACACTTCTCTTTCTTTCTCCTCACAAATTGCCCCACACTTACAGACTTCTTGCCAAATATAATTTTATTGTCAAAGTACAGAGAAATGTAATTAAATTTGGAAAGGTGCTCATTATGTAAATGAGGTTTACAACTTTGAAAATTAATATAAAATGAAATAATCCTATGTTGTATTAAGGAAAATTGAAATACTATATTGTTGTTGATTCTTTCTATTGTATTGAATGCAGTAATAGCAATAGTAGTATTGGCTGGATGTTTCCTGTTTTCACTTGAGGAGGTTTTCTGTGAGGGAAAATATAAATCTATGTGTATACAATACCTTTACAGCAAAATACTGTATATAGAAATGGAATAATTAAATGTGCATTTATAATTTTTTTCTTATATATGTGTTATGTATGTTTGTCTATCAATGGTGGTATTCAAATTTTTCCCCACCAGTTCTGTGGGCATGGCTTGGTGGGCAGGTCATGTGACTGAGGAGCAGCACCTTGCTGTGAGAGACATCTAGTTGGCCACACCCACTCTATCCCCACCAAGCCATGCCCACAGAACCCGGTAGGAAAAAAAATTGAATTAATACCATATTTTTCCTTAACATCACCCATTCCCCAAGACCCTGGAGCCTTCTCCCACTAGCTGCCCGCTCTCCCTTAAGCATGATACGTTGCCCCATTTCCCCTCCTTCAGAGGCCCGAGCCCTTACTCAATCTCCCTTTTTCCTCCCCCACGACCGCCTGCTTCTTCGTCCCTTGGCAAGCCAGAACTGAGCCATCGCCGCTGGAGTTCCTGCCAGCCAGCATCTTGCCTCCCTTGTCAACAAGATGCCTGCAGCTGCCACCTCTTTTTTTCAGTGCAAGAAGCCTCCCAGCCGCTGCTTTGCCAGCCGGAACCAAGCCCACTGGCAAAGAAGGATTTGTCTAAAAGGATGGATGTTTCAAAAATACAAATGTTAAGGATTCAAATATTTGACATCATGCAAAATAGGCAACCAAAAATAAGGCCAAACATTTTTTTTGCCTAAAACAAATGGATAACTCTGATTCAGAGTCATTTTTATTCAAGAATATTGTAACCTTTTTGTCATACTTGAAAAATGATCTTGCTTTACTATGCTCCATACCAAACTGAAACTATATATGACTGTATTTTCATTTGATTCATCCTTGCTAAATACTAATTGATGAATTTTATTTGTATTATTGATTTCATCTTGCAGATGATTCTCATCTTTCTTCAGCGATGTAGTATCTGTTTAACAAAATTCTTCACTTTTTTCCCCTTATTTTCTACTCTCAGCCATATGAGAGTACCATTGAAATGTTGATTATTTTTGTCTTGGCACTCAATGCAACTCTGCAAATGGATGCAACATGCTGATTAGTATCTTAACACTGTAACCAGTTTGAACAATCAGTCACACAGGGAAATGGCTTTCAGTCCATTTATGATCCTCGTTAAGTAGATAAGTACTCAGGTAGAATTGGATGTGTTTCTTTACACATATTACATTCTGACATCCTGAGTTGGCATCTGACTCCAACTCACAGAATCCATATATTCAAAATATATATTCATTTTGCTTTTGCAAGCAAACAAACAAACAAAAAAATTCAGAGACAATTATAATCATAGCCTTTTGCAGACTATATTCACACAAATTTAACTTTATTTTTAAAGATTATTTATTTATTGTTTACTTGCTTAGATATTTTACTGGAAGATGTTGCAGATGGAACTCTCCATAAAGAAGGCCAGAACGTTAAGATCATTGTCACAATAAACAAGGGCTACGGTCGATCAAAGGTATTATTCTGGCTTCCAACTTTTATTGCCATACGATTATCTTAATTATCTTTCTATAAATGCTACTGTTGCTATAAAGGCTTTTCTGTTCTAATCAGCAGTTTATTCAGTTTAGACCGCAACAAATAATATTGCAAGAATTTATTTTTCTCATGCTGTACTTACATTGGCATCATTGACATTTATTGGCATTTTGGTATAATTATGTGTGATTTATAGAAATGTGGACATTCATAATTGTATCAGAAGAGCTGTGGTTAGAATGTAGCATTGCGGCTATTTCTATTGACTGCCAATTGCCAGCAATTTGGCAGTTCAAGTCTCATTGGCTCAAGGTTGACTCAGCATTCCATCCTTCAGAGGTCAGTAAAATAAGGACCCAGATTGTTGGGGGCAATATGCTGACTCTGTAAATTGTTTAGAAAAAACTGTAAAGCACTGTGAAGCAATATATAAGTCTAAGTATATAAGTGTTATTGCTATTGCTATCAATAAATATTTTAATATAAATCTGCAACATATTTGATATATCTGTAACATAAAAATACTATTTTTGTCTGCAGAAAAACACTCAGAGAAGCTTGACAAAATAATTTATCAGTATTGAAATGACTTCTTTCTTACCTCATTTATCTCCTCTCTTCATAGGACCAAAGAATACAGGCATATTTGATAGGTTCTATCAGGGTCAGTGGTAAAACAAAATGGGATGTATTAGACGGTGTAATTAGACGACTTTTTAAGGTAAGATTTTGCAAGTTTAATACAATGAGCAAGTTTTGCAAGTTTAATACAATACATCAAGCAGATTTTGTGAGAGATTTGGAGTTACCATATCCCAGCTGCAAAAATCCAAATGATTATGAGATGGCAGCAAAAAGACTCAGAAAACTCTACTTGTGGGCCAGGTTTTTAACAAACCAAATATGTTAGTCCTATATCTGCAACCAGTTTATAGGCTAGTTTACCTGTAAATAAAGGAAAACATATATGAGGAGCCAGGACATTCCCCACAATGAGTTAAATAAATTGATTTCACATCTTAGGCTGATTAGGGTCCGTGAGATTGGTGTTTGTGGGGGTCCTAGGTGTCTCTGAGTTTGGTTGTTTTCTTGCAGATAGTTCATTTCCAAACTAGGAAACATCATCAGTGATAGAAGGGAATGGGGTTTGCTCTCATTTTATATGCAAGTGGCTTGCCCTATCAGTGTTGGTGGGAGTGGTCTTGGTGGTTCCTTGATTTGATTGTTTACTGTTAATTAATTTGTCTGAGTTGGTAGTTCTTTGATTGGGATGTTATCCAAGGCCATGCTCTAGATCAGGGGTGTCAAATTCGTGGGCTGCGGGTCGGATGCATCACACACTGGCCATGTCCACCCCTGTTTTAGCGAAGGGGAAAAAAGTTACAATAAGTCACATGACGACAACATGACACCGGACGTTTGACACCCCTGCTCTAGATTAAAACTTGTTCCTTTCATAGAACTACCTAAATGCAGCTGGAGTAAATTGAGCTTCATTTGCACATGTGATAAACTGGCCAAATGCCCAGAACTATTTTTTTCTTCAAGAGTGAAGAAGATTGAAGTTTCTGGTTTTCTCTAGTTTTTAGTTTTTATGATGATGTTTTTTAAATACTTGTGTTTTATTATTATAAACTGCCCACAATCTAGGTAGCTGACAAGATAGAAATCAAAACAATTATAATTATGTCTTATAAAATCCAACAAGAAATACTAGACATTTTTGAGTTATTGTTTTTTGACATTCCCATTTAAGCTTAATGTATATTCTTGATCTACAAGTTGTGGTAATGAGAATGGCATATGAACCAGTAGATTGATAATTCATTCATTGATACTATAAACTATGAATGTTTTCATTTGTTGTTGTTTTTTATTATTTTAGGAATATGTTTTCCGAGTAGATCCAGCTACGAGCCTTGGTTTGAGCTCAGATTGTATAGCTAATTATTGCGTAGGTGATATAATTAGAGCCCATAACCAAGAAGTACCTGAATTGCTACCTTGTGGATATCTGGTTGGAGATAATAACATAATCACAGTGAATCTTAAAGGTAAAACACACCTTTAATTTATTCCCTTTTTCTTCTGCATACTCTGTAATGTTGTTTCCATAATATACTGTCCAAAAGAATAGAAAAAAATATAACTACATGATCAATTGCACTTTTAAGTTGCATAAAAGTCAGGTAAAAATAAAAGTAATAATTTAAAATAAAGTAATACAATTGTTGGATACCAGTTTGAAGGTATAGTCTGTTAGGAATAACAGACTATAAGTATTAAATGACCTGGTACAGATTAGAATAGTTTAAATATTAAACAACCTGGTATATCTGCCCTGGTATACCGTAGTTGAAATGGCTGCTTTTTAAAACAAGTCTGGAACAGATAATGCCCATTTTCTTCTACACATGATTTCCACCAATTAGTTTTCCAGTAGTAAATGTGATAACTGTAACTTATGTCAGTTTCATAAATTTAGGTTGGTTCATAAATGCATTCTAGCTTCATCAGTGACTAAATATACATACATAAACATAGAATGAATTTTAGTCTACAATTCATTATTACTTAGCTATTCAAACGAAAATAGACATTTCATTTCTAATACTTTCTTGTGACCTAAGAATCATATTGTAAAGGACAGAATCTTAGAATCCATATACTGATTTAGGAAATTCAAATAAAAATAACATTGACCAGTCCAAAGGTATATTTGGGACAACCACTGGCAAATATGTTTGCTGTTAGTGGACTGGATATAACCACGTAATATGAGACTGAGCTGATACATCCTTTACATTTCAAACTTAGGTCTTATCATCTCAACCACTTCACCACTGATGGTTCCTACTTTAGCATCACCTTTTTTTTTGGTAGCATCTAAAATTTCTTATTAATGTTAAATTAATTGTGAGAATCTCATATGTGCATAGTAATATTTGTATTATTATTTTTAAATGAAGACAAATTTATAAACAGAATAAATAAATGTTAAAGAATGAGGAATTAGGATTCTGAATTAAATATTTCAACCATGTAGAAAGTGTAGTGATTTCAACTATGTAGACAGTGTGGGGGCCTTCAAAGGAACTGTCTGTGATTTACAGCGATATTTCTGATCTGCTAACTCATTCTGTAATCAGTTTGACCTTTTTAAGTGTCTCAGACATTTCAGATATGCCTTGCTGCCTCACCTAGTTTTCACTTCACATTTGCTTTGATTGCAAGTACTTATCTAATCACGTTGCTACATTAATATTCAATGAATTGACTTTTTAAAAAAGTATGAAAAATTATTTCTCTAAATGATTCCATACTTTCTCCAAAACAACATAATCAATAGGAATTTTTTTCCCTGTTTTACTTCTTGTTTTTTGTTTTGTTTTTGTTGACAGGAGTAGAAGAAAATAGTTTGGATAGCTTTGTGTTTGATACATTAATTCCTAAACCAATTAGTCAACGGTACTTTAATTTACTGATGGAACATCACAGGATTATCCTATCAGGACCTAGTGGCACTGGAAAGACCTATTTAGCCAACAAGCTTGCTGAATATCTGATAACTAAATCTGGCCGGAAAAAAATGGAAGATGCCATTATTACTTTTACTGTTGATCACAAATCAAGCAAGGTAAGATCTCAGAAAAAGAGCCATCAATGTTATACATATTAAAGAATAGCATGTTTCATTCTTTATATTAGAATTAGGTAATAACTGAATTTTAAAATATTTTTACTGGATAATAACTGACATTTTACTTGCTACTTTCATATATTCATATCTTTAATGATTTGCCACAGTATATTTGTATTCATTTTGCCATTTTGTGCTAATTTTGTCCTTCTTATCTGACATGTTGCTTGGTTTGATACACCTAACACAAAATAGGGATATGATACATCTTTGCTGCTGCTGCTTTCTTGAGTATCCACGCTTATGCTTTACAACAAGATGTGATCCAGTTGGTTTATATTTGACTTTTTATATGGTTAGACATAGTACTATCTGGGTCACATAAGGAATGCATTGTCCTTGTAATCATCATGTCCCAACTAATCTTGGAAAATACAGAATAATAGAGTTGGAAGGTCTTCTAATCCTTGGAGATCTTCTAATCCAACCCCCTGCTCAAGCAGGGGACCCCATACCATTTCAGACAAGTAGCTGCTCAGTCTCTTCTTAAAAGCTTCCAGTGATAGAACAGTCACAACTTCTGAAGGCAAGCCATTCCACTGGTTGTTTTCACTGTTAGGAAGTTTCTCTTTAGTTCTAGATTGCTTCTCTCCTTGATTAGTTTCCATCCATTGCTTCTTGTCTTGCCTTCTGGTGCTTTGGAAAATAAGTTCACCCCCTCTTCTTTATGGCAGCCCCTTAAATATTGGAACACTGCTATCATGTTATCCCTAGTTCTTCTTTTCTCTAGACTAACCATATCCAATTCCTGCAACCATTCTTCATATGTTTTAGTCTCCAGGCCTTAATCATCTTAGTTGCTTTTCTCTGCACTCCAAAGTCTCAATATCTTTTTTATAATGATTTAACCAAAACTGGTTAAATCATTATAGGTATTCCAGATGTGCTCTTACTAAGGTTTTATAAAGTGATACTAATGCTTCACATGATCTATCCTCTGTTTATACAACCAAGGATTACATTACCTTTTTTGGCTGTTGCCGCACACTGCTGGCTCATATTTAAGTCCCTCTCACAGTTACTGCTTTTGAGCCAGGTTTCACCTACCCTGTCTTGTATATTTTGTTTTTACCTTACTTTTCTCTACATTAAATTTCATTTTGTTGGATATGGCTCATTGTTCAAGTCTATCAAAATCCATTTAGATCCTTAGCCTATAATCTGAGGTATTGGCTATTCTTGCCAGATTAGTGAAGTCTGGAGTTTATAATCAATTATTTAATAGTTATATATGGAGTTTTTACAAGGTTGTTTTTTTTTAATATATATATATATATATATATATATATATATATATATATATATATATATATATATATATATATATATATATATTTGTTTTCTCAGGTTTTCGCGGGTGTTTGTATGTAGGTCTTTGGTTATTCGGGTCTTCTCCCACGTAAAATTGGAAGTGTCTTGGCGACGTTTCGACAAAGTCTCATTCGTCATCTTCAGGCTGGTGTTCTCGGCTTCGTGCTTCCAGGAGCAATGTGAGATCGCAGCTGGAGGGTGGTCTGTGTTTCAGCTCTCCAGACGGCAAGTTGTTTGGATTTGTCCCAAAGTGCGGGGTGGATCTTGTTGCTGAGTTTGAGGTGAAGTGTGAGGAGATCCTTGTTGATTCGGTCTAGGAGGAATCTTTTTCTGTGGAGTTCATTTCTGATTAGGGCTAGTTCTGTTCTTTTCAGAATGCGTTTGGTGGCTGCAGAGTTGGAGTGGAATTTCAGTTGGAAGCCTGTGGGGATTAAATTTTGATCTCGGCAGTTGTGTAGGAATGCAAGGTCACATAAAATGGAAGCTCTTTGGACTTCAAGTTTTTCATAGGTCCTGGTCAGATGGTGGATTTCCTCCCCGTAGAGGTGCGATATTTGTTTTCTCAGGTTTTCGCGGGTGTTTGTATGTAGGTCTTTGGTTATTCGGGTCTTCTCCCACGTAAAATTGGAAGTGTCTTGGCGACGTTTCGACGAAGTCTCATTCGTCATCTTCAGGCTGGTGTTCTCGGCTTCGTGCTTCCAGGAGCAATGTGAGATCGCAGCTGTCTCTTCCTTTTAACTGCTAGTGGGGGTGTGAGCTGATTGGGTGGGAACTTGGCTGTGCTCTGATTGGATGGGGGGTTGGTTGTGCTCTGATTGGCTGGGGGTGTGTTCTGTTTGGGTGGGGGCTTGGTTGTGCTCAGCTTAGTCTGAGTTGCAGGGGGATTTGAGCTGGTGAGCTGCGTTGTTGTTGTTTGGCTTCGTGTTTGTGGCCGTGCGAGCTCTTCATGGTGGGTGTCAGTCTGCTTCATGTATGGATTGGAGGGGTTTAAAGTGGCTAATAATGCAGCTGCGGTCTGGCTTCTGGTCCTTGGTCATGGCTCATTATCAGTGTGGGTTTGAGTCTGCTTTCTGCATGGATGTGTGGTGGTGACATCCTCTGTGGCTCTCGTGAGTGTGGGTCTGGTGTCATTCGTCGTGTTAGGGACTTGTTTGTCAATAAGGGCGGGTTTCCAAATGGCTGGTAGGCGGGAGGTATCGTCTCGTTTGTTCATGCTGTGTGGGCGTTTTTCTATCTCGATGGCTTCTCTGATTATTCTGTTGTTAAAGTGTTCAGTTTTGGCGATAGTTCTGTTCTTTTTAAAGTCATGTCATATCATGTCCTGTGGCTTTAAGGTGTTGGACCAGGGAAGAAGTTGGTTCCTCTTTTCTGACTTAGTTCTTGTGTTCTTCTATGCGTGCACTTATTCTTCTGTTGGTTTGTCCGATGTATGTGGTGGGGCAGGCGGTGCATGGGATTTCATATACTCCTTGATTTTCTAACTCAATTTTGTCTTTGGGGTTCCTTAGGATGGTGGATGTTTTTCGGTTTGTGCAGAATGCTGTCCTGATGTTATGTTTGTGGAGGATTTTGCTTATTCTGTCTGTGGTGCCTTTTATGTATGGGAGGAAGGCTTTGCCGTTTTCTTGTTCTCTGTCTTGGATTTTAGTGGGGGTTTCTTTTGGATTAGGTTGGTGATCTTATTTCTTTGGAATCCATTGGATGCCACAAACACCACACATCCATGCAGAAAGCAGACTCAAACCCACACTGATAATGAGCCACGACCAAGGACCAGAAGCCAGACCGCAGCTGCATTATTAGCCACTTTAAACCCCTCCAATCCATACATGAAGCAGACTGACACCCACCATGAAGAGCTCGCACGGCCACAAACACGAAGCCAAACAACAACAACGCAGCTCACCAGCTCAAATCCCCCTGCAACTCAGACTAAGCTGAGCACAACCAAGCCCCCACCCAAACAGAACACACCCCCAGCCAATCAGAGCACAACCAACCCCCCATCCAATCAGAGCACAGCCAAGTTCCCACCCAATCAGCTCACACCCCCACTAGCAGTTAAAAGGAAGAGACCGCTGCGATCTCACATTGCTCCTGGAAGCACGAAGCCGAGAACACCAGCCTGAAGATGACGAATGAGACTTCATCGAAACGTCGCCAAGACACTTCCAATTTTACGTGGGAGAAGACCCGAATAACCAAAGACCTACATACAAACACCCGCGAAAACCTGAGAAAACAAATATCGCACCTCTACGGGGAGGAAATCCACCATCTGACCAGGACCTATGAAAAACTTGAAGTCCAAAGAGCTTCCATTTTATGTGACCTTGCATTCCTACGCAACTGCCGAGATCAAAATTTAATCCCCACAGGCTTCCAACTGAAATTCCACTCCAACTCTGCAGCCACCAAACGCATTCTGAAAAGAACAGAACTAGCCCTAATCAGAAATGAACTCCACAGAAAAAGATTCCTCCTAGACCGAATCAACAAGGATCTCCTCACACTTCACCTCAAACTCAGCAACAAGATCCACCCCGCACTTTGGGACAAATCCAAACAACTTGCCGTCTGGAGAGCTGAAACACAGACCACCCTCAAGACAGACACACACACCAACAAACTCCGAAGACTACAAGAACGCCAGAAACAATCCCCTCCACCCTCACAGCCACACATGAAACAAACAGTGCATAACATCTCAGATAGGATCCTCACCAAAGCCGAAACCAATGTCCTTTCCAAAGGATTCAACTTTGCAGTCGCTCCCAAAAGCATCCCCACTGAAACCATTATATGCGGAGTTGAAACCAGCCTGACCAAAATCAACCCCGACGACGCAAACAGAATCAGACTCGAAATCACCAACATCCTCTGCACCAGCAAGCCACCCAAAAGTAACTTACCCAAAGAGGAACAGACAGCACTACTTAACCTGAAAGAAGACACCAGCATAATAATCCTACCAGCAGACAAGGGCAATGCCACGGTGGTTATGAACACATCTGACTACCAAACCAAATTAACCAACCTACTCCAAGACTCCATATACAAACCCCTAAACACAGACCCCACCACCTACCTGGAAAAAAACCACCAGATCCAAAATAAAAGCCTCCCCCATCAGCGAAGAGATTCAGCAAAGAATCTTTCCCAGAGAGAAATCATCCAGATGCCCTAAGCTTTATGGTCTCCCCAAGATACACAAAGAAGGAACCCCACTTAGACCCATAGTCAGCTCCATAGGCTCACCTCTACAAAACCTAGCCAAATTTCTCGCCAAACAACTACAGCCCTATGCAGAATCCATCACCTCATACGTAAAAAACTCATTCCAGTTCATAGACATCATAAAGCAACAAAACTTACAGCCCAGTGACCTACTCGTGAGCTTCGATGTCATATCCCTCTTCACCCAAGTACCTATCAAAGAAGCCTTGACAGTTATCCAAAACAAATATAACCCCCCAAAGCACATCTTAGATCTGACCAACCACTGCCTATCCAACACATACTTCATCTATAATGGACAGAAATACAAACAAACAGAAGGAGCACCCATGGGATCACCCCTCTCACCTGTCATTGCCAACCTCTATATGGAATACTTTGAAACCCAAGCTCTAGAAAAATCTGATCATAAACCCAAACTCTGGCTCAGATATGTGGACGACACCTTCATAATCTGGATAACTGGATAACTTCCTCACACACCTCAACAGCCTACACCCCAAAATACAGTTCACCATGGAAACAGAAGCGAACAACCAACTTCCCTTCCTGGATGTCTTAGTCTACAGAAAATCCAATGGCTCCCTAGGACACACTATCTACCAGAAGAAAACACACACAAACCGCTATCTGCATGCACTCTCACACCACCACCCTGCCCAGATCAACTCTGTAGCCAAGACACTCATTTCCAGAACAAAACGCTTAGCTGACGAACAACACCTAAAAACCGAACTACACACTCTTACTAACGTACTAACATCCAATGGATTCCAAAGAAATAAGATCACCAACCTAATCCAAAAAGAAACCCCCACTAAAATCCAAGACAGAGAACAAGAAAACGGCAAAGCCCTCCTCCCATACATAAAAGGCACCACAGACAGAATAAGCAAAATCCTCCACAAACATAACATCAGGACAGCATTCTGCACAAACCGAAAAATATCCACCATCCTAAGGAACCCCAAAGACAAAATTGAGTTAGAAAATCAAGGAGTATATGAAATCCCATGCACCGCCTGCCCCACCACATACATCGGACAAACCAACAGACGAATAAGTGCACGCATAGAAGAACACAAGAACTCAGTCAGAAAAGAGGAACCAACTTCTTCCCTGGTCCAACACCTTAAAGCCACAGGACATGATATTGACTTTAAAAAGACCAGAACTATCGCCAAAACTGAACACTTTAACAACAGAATAATCAGAGAAGCCATCGAGATAGAAAAACGCCCACACAGCATGAACAAACGAGACGATACCTCCCGCCTACCAGCCATTTGGAAACCCGCCCTTATTGACAAACGAGTCCCTAACATGACGAATGACACCAGACCCACACTCACGAGAGCCACACAGGATGTCACCACCACACATCCATGCAGAAAGCAGACTCAAACCCACACTGATAATGAGCCACGACCAAGGACCAGAAGCCAGACCGCAGCTGCATCATTAGCCACTTTAAACCCCTCCAATCCATACATGAAGCAGACTGACACCCACCATGAAGAGCTCGCACGGCCACAAACACGAAGCCAAACAACAACAACGCAGCTCACCAGCTCAAATCCCCCTGCAACTCAGACTAAGCTGAGCACAACCAAGCCCCCACCCAAACAGAACACACCCCCAGCCAATCAGAGCACAACCAACCCCCCATCCAATCAGAGCACAGCCAAGTTCCCACCCAATCAGCTCACACCCCCACTAGCAGTTAAAAGGAAGAGACAGCTGCGATCTCACATTGCTCCTGGAAGCACGAAGCCGAGAACACCAGCCTGAAGATGACGAATGAGACTTCATCGAAACGTCGCCAAGACACTTCCAATTTTACGTGGGAGAAGACCCGAATAACCAAAGATCTATATATATATATATATATATATATATATATATATATATATATATATATATATATATATATATATATATACACATACATACACACATACATACATACACACATACATACATACATACATACTAAAAATTATTGAAAATTACTGAAATAAATTTTTTATAGGGATTTGGAGTAAGGTATTGGAGTCAATTGTATATCTTTCTCACATTGGATTAAGATGTAGCAGTTATCTGCCTGAGATACTGCAGTAGACTGGATGAGGGTGAATAAACTAAAGGCCATCTACAGTATAAGACAAAATTGCTTATGATGAGTGAATGAAGAACTCAAGAAGTTGAGGATTTACTTTAAAAAGAGGCACATTCTCCTAAAATGTAATTTACCTCACTTGGTAATTTAGGATCCAATTGTAATCTCAGATTTTCAGATATAGTAGTTGCCTTGATTTAGATTGTAGGAGATTAAAAAGTTTAAATAACAACCCAGAGCTACACTTCTTCCATATGTTGTTTAATGTCTATATATAATATGGTATTGTTAATTCTTCAGAAACCTAAATCAAATAGGTTTAGCAAGTTATCTTCATTTCTATGTGGGGTGATCCTTGAAAAGTATCCAGAAATTGTAGTTGTTGAAAAATTTAGCAGCTAGGTTGCTAATTATTGCAAGTACTGTGCAGGAATCATATTATGCCTGTACTGAATTTCTTTCCAGTTGCCTACAGCTCCCGATTGACCTTTAAAATATTAGATTAGATTAATTAGATTACATTGGATTAGGTATTGATTACTTGAGAGTTCCATTCCCCCTCATAGCAACTTGCCTGATTATTCAAATTAGAAGAAAAAGCTTGAAGATCCCTCATATCCATAAACTCACTTACTTGGTATGCCCAAAACTAGAAAATGTTCTTTCCAAAAGACTGAAGGATAAAATCTTTGTTGCAAACTGTCAGTTTTAGTTGAATTTTTATTTTAATGATTCTGACTTTAATTTTGATTCTAAGTAATACTGGTTTTCTATTTTGTATATTTAAATGCTGTGAGGTGCTACCAGGTGCTACCAAGTTTATACACTACCAAATAGTGTATAAACAAAAAAGTGTGGAAAGAAAGAAAGGAAAGAAGGAGGGAGGGAGAGAGAGAGGGAAGGAAGGAGAAAAGAAAGACAAAGACACACAAAAAGAAAAATAGAGAGAAAGAAAGAGAGAGAGAAAGAGAAAGAAAGAAGAAGAAAGAAAGAAGAAGAAAGAAAGAAAGAAAGAAAGAAGAAAGAAAGAAAGAAAGAAAGAAAGAAAGAAAGAAAGAAAGAAAGAAAGAAAGAAAGAAAGAAAGAAAGAAAGATCAGATTAGAATTCTTGAAATAATGGAATAAATATGCAGCTTAGGTATATAGATTCTTCTATCCATTCGGAAAAACCTCATGATCAGGATTTGCTGATCACATGAAATAGCCTTCCTGCATTTGAATAAAATCAAATAAAAGCTCCTATTTTATTAAATTTGTGAAACCAAGGAAATCAGATTAGTACAAATCTATTGTATGCATTCAACAATATATTGTAAATATAAGCTTTGGATAAAGAAGATGCTTAGGAAAAACTGCTTTGCTTGAGACTGCCAAAATAATTTCATGACACTTAGTTTTAACAATGATACATAAATGTGAAGTTGGCAATAGAAAATATACCTGTCTTATTACATTCTTCTCCCTTTTTTGAAGGATGTTCAACAATATCTTGTTAATTTGGCTGAACAGTGCAATGCTGATAATAGTAGTTCTGACCTTCCTGTGGTAATAATTCTTGACAACCTGCACCATGTTGATTCTTTGAGTGACATCTTCAATGGTTTCCTTAACTGTAAATATAACAAATGGTAGGTTGATTCTTTAGTCATTGGTATTATGCAGCCTCTCCCAATCTGGCAATCTTCAAAGATATTGAATTGAAGCTTTCAGAATTCCAGGTTCTTATGACCTGTTTATAAACGCAGGAAGTTGCATTTATACAGTTCATATACAGGGGGCTACGTTGAAAATAGGGAGTGGAAGAATATGAGATGAATTTATGAATAGACCCAATGAGGTTTGAGAAATATTTTGATTTCATATTTTAATGCAGCTGAATAGTCTTTTATTATACATTAAATGTATTTTTGCTCCTCCAGCCTTCCACTCCTCAAAATTGGTGATGTTACAAAACCAGTTTAAACCCAAAACATAAAGTAGAAATAAACATTTTATCATATCAATTTCAACAGAATTGCACACAGTAGTCTGCAGTTGCTTTAGTCTTGCATGTTTTAGTAATAAGTTTTAGTAATAAGTCTAGTCTTTATAACACACATATCCCTTTGTGATTTTAAGAAAAAAGGAAACTGCATGAATCTGTGCATTGAGTTTTCATAAATAGGTTCCTATAAACAGATATGTAATTTTTGTTATTCTTTGTGTGCATAAAATATGCTATTTTAGCCAAGAATTGTACTAATGAATATATAATATATTGTATTAATCTGGAAAAGTGAAAAGTTTATTAATAAGCAGACTTAGTAAAATTCTACTTATTTATACATTTATACATTTTTACATATAGCCCCATGCTTAAGTAAGAATATTTTATTACAAAATGGCTAAATTGCTTTGAGTAAATATTTCATCTTTCTCAATAAAGTAATAATTTCATATCATACCTACAGAATCATTGAAATAAACTTTAAAAAAATCACCCATCTGAAGAATTTATAGAAAGCTATGCTAATCTTGAAAGAAACAAAAATTAATAAGTGTCAAAGTTAAACTGAGAGCCAGTTTGGTCTAGTAGTTAAGGCACTGGACTAGAAACTAGTGTAAACTAAGGTGGAATTCTAGTCTCGAAAGCCAGCTGAGTGACATAGGGTCAGTCGGTCTCTCTCAGCCCCAAGAGCTTTTTAAAAAACCTTGCCCAAAAAGCTGAAGAGACTATGCCAGGCAATTGCCAGAAGTTCAAAATCTGATCTGAAGGGGCGCGCACACACATACACACACACACACAAACAGAGAGAGAGAGAGAGAGAGAGAGAGAGAGAGAGAGAGAGAGAGACCACACACATGAAAGAGCTTCAGTTTAATATCTGACACTTCCTCTAATGGTATCTACAGCTTAGTTCAAGAATACATTTAAGCAAACATTTGAGACCTAGCATAAGTGCGTTCAAAAGGGCTTTTCTGAAATATAAATATACATTATTTTATATTAAAACAATGTTAAAATTAGTTTTCTTAAATGTCAGTTTACTTTGGCATTATGATTACTTCATAAGTTCTTCTTTTTATATATTCAGAAATTAACGGAGTAAAGTTTTATTTTTTATTTTTTTTCTTTCTTTTGTGGTCATCCTTGCTGATTTTAATGCTGCTTTTATGTTTTTTTGTTAATATTTTCTTCTTATTCAATTTTCCTGGATAGTTTTTTAAATCCATGTTTGTTTGTTTTAAGTCCCTATATTATTGGAACAATGAACCAAGGAGTTTCATCATCACCTAATCTAGAACTGCATCAAAACTTCAGGTAAAGATTATTTCTCTTTCATTTCTATCATATGACTCAAGTTCAGGCTAAAGTTTCTTAGTTTTAATAAGTTCATAATTGTTGCACATTTGGTTATATAAAATCAGAAAGCATATGTCTTTTTTTTTAATGAGTCAAATGGAATGAAAATATAATATCACCACATTTAAGATTGTTTCTGTTACCATTGCAAAAGTGATGTGCAATTTGGCTTTTGTCATAAGATAGCAGAAAAGGCTAAATATATTAAGTTCTAATAGCAATTTTCTTCATCATTGGCCTCAAGACATACAGTTGAAAAGAAACAATGTATTATTAGCTAGAGATATAAATGTAATCCTGTGACAGAAAATAATCTAGCTCAAAGTCTATTTACTGATAACAGCTAGCCAAATGCCAAAGGCAAGTTCACAAACAGGACATACAGTCATTATCCATCTTCAGTGATTAATTGCTAACTTCAGGCACTGAGAGAAATGGTCTGTAAACAAAGAAGATTTTCTTTGGCCTTATAAAAGACTATGTATATCTTAAATGCAGCAAATATCTTTAAGATGCACTGCATCTTAAATGCAGTGATCAAATATTTCATTTTTAGCAATTTATGATGGTTGCTGTCACATCAGCTCATGGAAACAGTTGCTGTAGGTTAACAATAGGTTTTAACAAGCACATTTTTGTTTGGCTCAACTATAAGACTTCATTGGATGACTGCAACCTTTACATTTGGATTCCATTATTTTATTGTTTTGTGTTTAGATGGGTGCTGTGTGCTAATCACACAGAGCCTGTTAAAGGGCTGTTATCCAGATATTTGAGAAGGAAACTGATTGAAACAGAGCTGGAGAAGAATACCCGCAATAATGATCTCATCAAAATTATTGACTGGATTCCCAAGATATGGCATCATCTCAACAGCTTCTTAGAAACCCACAGTTCTTCTGATATAACCATTGGTAAGACGTTTTACAGTTAAGAATGCAAATTAAGAGTTAAAACTGACCTTTGAAGCTTATCTTACCATGTAAGTTTACTATGAATGTATCCAGCAAAGTAACTAGTATCTTTTAGGCCCAAAGGAGAAAAAAAAGAGTTGTGTTTGCAAACATGGTATTGTTGGATATGAATTGGATTTCTGGAATGAAATTTGTACTTAAAGAAGAACCAAAAAGCATTTAATGTCATTGATCTTAGTGTACTTTAGCCTTGAACTTATACTTTCTTATCCCATTCCACTGTCAAAAGACTTAGTTCTAACTGTGAAGAGAAAATTCAGAACAAAACAAGAATATTTCAAAATAAAAATAAAATAAAATGCATATGCTTGGAGAGCATTTTCCGTCACAGTTTTTACTTTTTTTAAAAAAAATCTGGATTTTCACATTTCTTGATCCCATTAATAATGTACATTCTAATGTGGCATCAGATCAGCAAGCAGCAGTTATAAGAAGCAGAGAAGGCAGAGAGGTCTAAAACTCTTTCAGATCTCTCAAGAAATCCAAGATCAGGTATTACTGTTTCAAAAACCCTCTTCCTTCACGACAAATCTCTGTTAAGTAATCTTGTGAGAAATGGTGCCCTAAGAGCAGTGGAAACTCCATCTGCATGTTTTGCAAAAAAAAAAAAAAAAAACACCCTCCCTCAAGAAGAGATCAAAGAATCTTTCAGATAATTTTATGTTTCAAAAAGATTTCTTTTAATTGCTTTTTTTTCTACAAACATCCCTAAGTGGCACAACTTGTTTTGGCAGTTGCCACATAACAGCTGGCAGTTGTTACAACATTGACAAGCAAGGCAGAGAGCTGGGGTTTAAGTGTATCTAAGAAACAGTCACCTTGTTTACAGATGAAATGTCTTCAGAATTATTTCTGCCATTTAAACAAAGGCCATCTGGAACCAATGAAGTAATTGGTCTTTAGAAATACATTACCCATATTTCTCTGTCTCAGCATTCACAAAATGCCAGATGTTATAAATGTATTTTTCTAAATCCTGTGGCTGAAAAGGCTAATGCAAAAAAAAAAAAAAAATGTCATTGTGCTTTGTGAAAAAATGGCTGCCATCACTAACATGCAGTGAATAGCATACAAACAGTATATCTGTTGTATCTATCTGACATAAAAAAAAAACTTGAATTAGATGTGCACTTTCCACTATCCAATTTTTTTTTATATGAGGAAGACATAATGTAGAAAATAACATTATGTTTCTGTACATTACACTGAGCTGTGGTGACGCAGTAGTTAGAATGCAGTACTGCAGGCTACTTCTGCTGACTGCCGGCTGACTGCAATTGGCAGTTCAAATCTCATCAGGCTCAAGGTTGACTCAGCCTTCCATCCTTCCGAGGTGGGTAAAATGAGGACTCAAATTGTTGGGGGCAATATGCTGACTCTGTAAAACCACTTAAAGGGGCTGTAAAGCACAATTAGGGTTGCCGGGTGTCCACTATTTGAGCGGACAGTCCACTTTTTTCACATTATGTTCATTATTTTTTTTTCACAAAATAGTGGACATTTTTTTTATTCAAAAGCTTTATGATGAAATGGTACGTAATCTAAAGCTGTACAGTCTAAGAGAATAAGGATAGGAGAATCGCGTTTTTTTTTTCATAAGTTAGAATGAGACAAAGATCGAATGCTCATTGCAATAATCACATTTTACACAACAGCGCAAAAAATGCATTAAAGCAGTTATCTTTTGATATCGAAAATGTAGTGCTGAAGGTTTTTGCCGAATTTTTGAATTCTGCAAAGAAACGAGAAGAGTTGAAATCATTTTTTGAGTTTTGCGAGTCAGAATTCCATGAAGTTTTGTGCCATGTTCCAACACGTTGGTTAAGTTTGTTTAAAGTGGTCGAAAGACTTCTTTTAAACTGGATACCTCTAAATTCGTATTTTATTTCTCTTGGATCTGATGTGTGCCATAAGGTTATCTGGAACCTTATTTCGGATCAGGAAAATGAACTCGCAAAGGATGATGAACCAACAATTTCAGAATTGTATTTATATTTCATACACTTCTTCATGTCAATAATATAAGACACCCTACTGAAGCTGGAAAGCAAGAAAATTCTTGCATGTGATCTTCACATTATCATGCGTAAGCTACGTGATTCTTTGCAAAAAATACGATGAGCAGTTTTTTGGAATGAAAGTTTTATTTGCCTTACGTAAAAAACATTTGCCTGAGAATGCCGTGCAAAAGTTCAAGAAAGAAGCCATCAAAGTGTATCAAAGAGCCATTGCGTACTTAGAAAAGTGGTATAATTTCACCGATTCAGTATATGAGACGCTAAATTGTTTCAATCTAATTGATTGCAATAATCCTCCAACTTTAGAAGAAATGACGAACATCCGGTTATTATCACCATGGTGAAAAGAACTTCCACCCAACACTCTCTTTGATGAAATTTCTGCCTTAGAAGAAGTTTATGTTCATCTGCAGGGCGATTCATCCCTTGATAAGTGGACGTACTTTTTCAAGAAAGAGCCAGCTCCGAGTTTACTGAAACTGTTCCAGTATTGTGCATCAATTCCGGTATCAAATGCAAACGTTGAACAAATTTTCAGTGTCATGGGAAATTTGTGGACTGACGAACGTAACCGACTGCTTGTATCAGTTCGAAGTGAACTTTGTATATTTTTTAATATTTCTCAACATTGTACTGAAATTAAAGAATTATTCCTTAAACACAAAGAATTGATCAAAGCTGCGCAGTCAAATAAAAAATACACACGACAGTAAAGTAAAATGTAATTTAATATTTTACATATTATTATAATAAATTTGATGTTTTGAATTTTAAGTAAAGTTTTGAAGTGATTATTTTAATACGTGTTAAAATGTTTGTAAGAAAATATATAATTTAATTGTACATTTTTTTTAATTTTTTTACTACTTAACCCCCCCTCCCCCCTGGCTTGTCCGCTATTTTTTGGAAGCAGACCTGGCAATCCTAAAAGCACTATATAAGTCTATGTGCTATTGCTATTGCTATTGCTATTATGTCTCCCTCATATAAAGGGAGCAAAAAAACTACTTAAGATACTGAATGTAATCTCTCTCTCTCTCTCTCTCTCTCTCTCTCTCTCTCTCTCTCTCTCTCTCTCTCTCTCTCTCTCTCTCTCTCTTAAAAAATCTTATTTTAGGTCCTCGCCTTTTTCTACCTTGTCCTATTGATGTTGAGGGTTCTAGGGTGTGGTTTATTGATCTCTGGAATTATTCTTTGGTGCCATATATAATGGAAGCTGTGAGAGAAGGACTTCAGGTAGGATTCTAGTCAAACAGATAATAATGCCCCAAGTCTGAATCCTTGGGGCATTATTATTCATTATTGTTTCTAAGAATTGATTTACAGAAACAATCATCATTTGCCATGAAAGGGAAGTTTAATCTAATTTTTAAATCTTCCTATAATCTGTGCCCTATTATTGCAACCATGGACATCACTGTGCCTATAAATAATTTCCTTCGATCTGAAAAATGCCAAAGGAATGCAAACATATTCTGGATATTTAATATTCAGTGGGATTCTCACTTGTAGAATTTTGCAATTCATTAATAGAAATACCTCACTTGAATGTTGCTAATCAGTGAACCAAATTAGTATAACCTTGTTATATATTGTCAAGTGGAATACATAAATTGGAGGAGGGGGTAAACCAGTTACAATGGCTAAGAGTCTATGAAGCAAACACCAAAAACATATGTGTCTTAATCATTTCTTGGTATCACTGTAACTTATATAAATCCAAAATTTTTTGACCAGATGTTATTCTTATAAACTGAACAGATTATTATGTTATTCGTAACTTATTTTGTAGCATGATGGGGCATTCAGGGTGAATACTTTCTAATAACTTGGTTCATCATGGCCATTCTAAAATGTCTTTTAATAAAATAAGTGTAGACATTTTTACTTTTCTTTTGGTATATATATTTAGATGTATGGTAAACGTGCACCTTGGGAAGACCCCTCAAAGTGGATAGCAGAGACTTGTCCATGGAGTTCACTGCAACATGATTGGTCATCATTACTTCAGTTAAGACCTGAAGATGTTGGTTATGAAGGTTATGCATCTGCCAAAGAAGGAACCACTTCAAAGCACATTCCACAGATGGAATCAGAAGGAGATCCTTTGGTAAAATAAATGAATGCTTATTGCTTTTTTAATATGCTTTATTCAGTGATGCTTTTTAATTCTAATGGTTTATTATATGCAACAGCTGAATGTAATTTAGTTACATTTATTCTACTTGCTGCTTTGGCTGCTCAGGTAAATTGGTACCAGTTTGCATGTACCCTTATACTACAATGAAAAAAAAATCCTTAATGTATAATCCCATAGTATTAAATTTAAGACTCTCCTTAGATTAGCATTAATTCACTGAGTATGTACAATAAATCAGTGTATGAATTAGATTAAGAAGCTATCACTTCAGAATATATGAGCAAATTTATATGCCAGTCCTAAATTCTGACCCACTCTTAACTTTCAATCACACTTCATACTGAGCAAGAAAGAGAATATTTTGTTGGGATCATAAATATCTGGGCATTCATTTACCTTAATGGTATCCCTGAATAGATTTCATTACTTTCACTGACAAAAGTGAATAGCTATGAATGAGAAAGAGGGCTCATATATTAGGAGTGTAAGGAGACACAGGCAAAAAAACAGAAGAAAATTAGAGATATGTGCATGTGAAGTGAAGATATAAAAAAGATTTATCCAGGAAAATATTTAGAAAACAGAAAACCTACAGAATAAAGAGATAGGTTTACAGGTTTAAGCCCTTCCTCCATTAGATCCTAAAAAGGTCCATGCTACATCAAGTCACAAAAGCATTTTATTGCCAGCAGGATATATCTGGAGTGCCCAGAAGTCTCGACTGGAGGATGAGCTCCTTTCCATGACCAAGACTAGTAACTAACTATCTATGGTTCAACAGGTTGTAGACAGCTACCTAGCATGAGTAGCAGCTACTAGTTTGACCTTTCATAAATGTCAACAGTATCTTTTAAAAGCTGTTGTGATGCTGTTACTAATATCACCACACTTTTAACTATGTGCTATTTTTAAAAAATCTGAATCTTCCTGCATTTACTTTCAGTTGCTAAACTGAACTTTGAACACTGTTAGGAAGACATAGAAAATATTTTACTATGTTGTCTATGCTATTCATGATTTAATATCCCACTACCATGTCTCCCCATACATTCTTCCCTTCAGGCTGAGCTACAGAGTTCCAATTGCTATAGTCTTTCCTCATAGGAAATTGCTTAATTTTAACTGATTTTTTCTTCTCTCTATCCCTACTAAGATGCATTGAGCAAATTTGTGTACAAGCTTCTCACTCTTCTCCATACATTTTTGCTGCTATTGTAAGCAAGGCTTCTTCAAGCAACCATTTTCAACTTAATGAAATGAGGCTAAATGCCTATATGACAGTAATAAAGCTACCTTGATTTTTCAAGGTTTAGTTAAATATGAAAAGTTGTCACAACATGATTTATTCTGGTTTTCCTTTTTTAAAAAAAAACATATTTTGGATCAGAGAAACTATAGATTTGCATTGTAAAATTAGGTTATTTTAAAATGCCACCAACAAAGCCCATTCCCTGAACACCAGTAAGAGGAAAGTTTTATAAATTCCATTATTTCAGTATGTAAACATCTTAGAAATTTCCAGTGCTCTTGAAGTTAAGTAAGATGTGCTTAAGGTTCTTCTGGAATCCAGCCTCACAGCAGTAACACAATAATATGGCATTGTTTTGTGAAGGTCAGCTCCTGGACAGCAGATGGTGCTATTGCATTCAGCCATTGACTTTCACTCATTCCACTCAATATGTATGCAAAACAGATTAGGCTTCTTTTTCTACTCCTATCATGCCAAAAAAAAAAAAAAAAGCCTGTTTGTTTATTTCCTTATCGTTGACTAGAAAAATGAATCATGGTTTAAATAATCCATTCTCCTTTATACTTTGAAGGTCTTACCTATTGTTTTTCCCATCCATTTAATTGTTTCTCTGCTTTTAAAGACTTAATCATAATTCAGCAGGTATTTTGATATTATGTCTGCTCATCCTTATGATGTGGAAATGGTATGTTTCTTAAAACACACACACAAAGGCTAACATAACAATACTGGATGGAATCTGGTAGCATCTCTTTGCCTCCATGCAAAATAGCACCAAAATGTTTGTGAAACATGTATTCAAAAATATGCATGATGAGCTTTAAAAGAGCTTAAGGCAGGAATTTCTCATAACAATGGATAATCATATAGTTATAGAAGCAAATATTCAAAGGGTGGGGAAAGCTCATGTATAAAGCTACGTAAATCAGAAGAAATTTCCTTACAAAGGAAAACATTTTCAGTAAATGTTTTCTAAAACTGGCTCTAACAAAGGACTTGAAAACATAAATAGTTGCACATTTTTGTTTGGTTAAATTAAAAACAAGAGGTGAAATTCATTACAGTATTGCTTTGCAAATGTGAACAGTAAAATGGACTGGATTATTATTATTCTAAATCATCTTAACTCTTGTACCAATAACACACCATACTGTATTTCTTTCTCAGATGAACATGCTATTGAGGCTGAAAGAAGCTGCCACTTACTCAAGTGCCCAGAGCTGTGACAGTGATACTGCCAGCCACCATGACGATATGCTGGACCCTTCACTTGAATCAACGCTCTAAGGGGGGCGTGACTTTGGTTAGAAGATGCTGATAAACCTATACCCGTGTTAAGGGCTGCTGAGGTGGTGTGTATCTGTGCTGAAATAGCATGTGTGTGCTGTGTCATATATGGAGGCACCTGATTTAAGCAGTAAAGCAAATCAGAAATGAAAGTTGGATTTGTTCAGTTTCAAGTGGAAAGAACCTTTAACAGGGAGGCTATGATGCAGATTGCACACATAGTAGTCAAACTGGAATCACTTAGAGTCTTTTATTTTCTATCCCTGTCTTGAAAGTTTACAGTGGAAGCATTTTATGTGATACTTCAATATACTTGGAGGTGCTGCATTCATAGTTCTCCTGCTCCTCCTCCTCCTCCTCTTCCTCCTCTAACCTCTGTGGTGCCTCACAGCACATATTCCAGATTATATTCTGCTGTCCTTTCCAAAATGAGGTGGATGCAAAATAAAATAATCAGAGGGCGTATAGACTCAATAAGCACAAAACAGTATTGTGCAATTACCTTATACAAACAATACTGTGATATGCTGGATAAGTGCCAATTTGATACTAAACTGCCATATTTGCAGTGATGTGGTTCACCAAGTTTTCTGTTTGTGTGTGTGCGTGTGTGTGCGTGTGTGTGTGTGTATTGAAAAAAAAGTCACCCGTTTTTATATCCAAATTGTTTTTAACCACAGTGGTATTTTTTAAACACCTGCCCACCTCTTAAGGTTGTTGCTGTTGTTGTTAGGCAATTCTGATGCTGACTAAAGGTTTTGGTTAGGACTTTGTTTTGAGTCTTTTGGGAGGGGGAAAAAAGAGATCATTTCCTATGGTGCTGTCTCACTGCCTTAAAACCGATTTCTAGACAATGTTACACTTGGTTTAATTTGTTTAAACCATTGGTTATTTACACTGTTTCCTTTCTTCATTTTACTAATGAGAGAGCATCAGTGAACACAGTAGCCTTGTGTTTATATATCAGATTTTTTTTAATTAGGTGGCTAGAAGGATGAATTATTAATATAGATATAGATATATTATTTTTAATCTTCTGTGAATCAATGACCTACCATCCTAAAACATTCAAATGACCCAGAAGCTACCCCTAGTTAACTATGAATGGAAAAAAAAAAAGTCCAACATAGTTATTTCTATCCCATTAGGAAAAGAACTTAATTAAGACAGAAACAGAGATGTGTGACATTTTATCCAGCAGAGCTGGGTGTGCACCTGAGTTAGCATGAGCACAAATCATTCTTGGTTTTCGTCCCTTCTCTTCCTTCCCCCATTTGGAGCATGCTATTTTAATTGCAGTTGTTGTACATGAAGAAAGTCAGCATTACAAAAACACTGACACAGTGCTATTCACTGTGCAAGACAGAAATGTTTTTACTGTAAGAAGGGAAAGTGGGGGGTGATTTTGCACAGTTTATTGGGAGGGTATTGTAAATACTGGAAAAAAAAAGTGTTGCACAAATAAAAGCAAACATAACAGCGACAGCAGCAAAAATACAAAATTATACTTTATTCTATTGATGTGAAGAAATGTTTCATTTATGGAGAATACCCATATGTTGTAAACAAAGCAAGAGGGCAATCAGTACTATCTGTTTTTTTAAAAAAGACAGATAAGCCAGGTATGTTTGTCCTGTATTTAGAACTGCCATCACAAGTCCTGAGCTATCCTTGCTACAATGAATATTTGCACTCTTTAAACCAATCTAACTTTGCAGGAAAAAAATAGACATTATCTATCCTGGCGGGATATACTAAAAACCCAATCAGAGTAATTGGAGATATTGGTTAAAATTAACATAAAATATCTAAGGGCTATAGCATTCTATAGGCACATACTTCAACCCTTGTCTTGAAAGGGCTCATGTGGAGCACATCTACTCATAACCATAGGACATACGCCAATGAAATACTTTCAGGATACATATAGCCAGTGGATAACTTCAGGACACGTAAGTGGTGCTACTAACTCTTGCAAGAATATATTTTGCAAAACAAATATTAAAAAATCAATGCAATTTTCCTTCTTGCATCAGCCGCAGGTCTCCTGCATGGTGCTATTGCCCTAATAAGAAAGTCTGCTTTTATGCACAAAAAATGTACTCAGATTGATTTCCAGCAGCAAATATTAGCTGACTGTCTCATACTGTTAAGCAGCATGCCACTCTGGAAAATGACTAAAACAAAAGCTGCTCCTTAAGATTGATGTATTCTAAAACAACATCTAAGCCCAGGAATTCCTGCCATTTTCAATACACATGCACACATCCTGTATGTATATACTACATAATACAATTTTCCCTGCAATACATTTCAGTGAATCCACCTAGTTTACAACTTTAACAAATTTGTTTGTGAAGCATTTGTCTGTATACATTTTATATTTTGTACATTTTTAATGTAACATATTGTGTAAATAGACAGAAACAGTGAGATAAATCATCTGAAAAGTTTTGTAGTCTTTGTAAAGCCCTAATAATAAGTATTTGGTGTCATCAGACTTAACTGGATGATGTATTTTATATTGATTTATTGTTCTTCTAGCTTGTAAACCAGCTTGCATATATTTTTTGCAGGTGTGCACACTGTATCTGTCTAAATTATTACTTTGCCATTAAAGTGGAATTATTTATTGACAACTGAGTCTGCTGTTTTTAAACTCCAGAGGAAATCAGCCTTTGATTCCATTGTTAGGGGTAGGCTATGGGAATAACTTGAGAAAACCATTACAAATATTAGACACATCAGATTATTTATTTATTGAATTGCTTTCTTACCTTACTACAAGAATATGAGCTAGCCAACTGGGGATCCTTATCTGACCCTATTTTAATAAATGGATCAGTCAAACAGGTCTATTTATTTGCTCCTATCACATTTAATTTGCATATCAATTATAGTGTTTCAGCCATGGAATGAAAATCATTTTGTCTCCTGGCTTAATAGGTACAGAACACTCAATTTAATGTAGGTTGATAATATATGGTGTTTATATCATGATATATGTTGAAATTTAGAAAATTGTGGGTTAGGCTGGCTGATTATTATGAGAGGAAAAAGCTGAGGATTAACTACAAGCAAGCTACACAGCAGAACCGAACATACATTGTCAGTTAATATCCAGTATTGCCTGTTCCTTAAATATAATATTTGGATGTCCCTTTCTAGAAGCCATTAACTGGAAGGTAAATCTTAATCCAGTTTTAACTCATTGGGTATATTCTAAAGTTTTTCTATTTTAGTGGAGATCAGGAGTTAAATTACTCCTGCAATCAAAATATGCCAGGAAAATAAAATTCCACAGTTTCTGTATTGGAAGGAGTTTTTGGAATGGAATTAGAATATATTTGTGTAACTGGAAATAGTCCAGAATATGTTAAGGAAAATTCCAAGTCTTTGACAGGGCTGTCTTGCCACACATCTAAAACTCATATCTGTCAATCTCTATAAGAGCACCGTTTATAATACACATTTTTTAAAAACTGCCAGGTTCCCAGAGAGTTATTTTGTTAATTTTTTCTACTGGCAAATGAAGGGTAAATATGTCATATTGTGATATTATACTTCTTTCTATCTAGAGGAATTAAATCCTTGAATAAAGGATTTCTCAATGACTTTTGGAATGGAATGCTATCAAAGACACAACGTTGTTCCAATGCTCAGGATTCTACCTTTGATATCCTCAGTTTAAGCAGATATTTTTTTGCAGGTCTTAGACTCACCAGCAGACCATTATATTTCCAAACTATGTCCTTAAATCTAAATTCCACAAAAGTCTGGGAAGGGATTTATATGTAGCAAGCACACACACAAAAAAAATAGAATTTGGACTATGACATTCTTTCTGTGGCTGAATTGGACAAGAAATTGCTACAAATAACATATAATCTGTCATTTTAACAGCACTTTAAAAAAAAGCTGGTTTTAGGCAAGGAACATTGCTCTGTCTGGTATCATCACTGCTAAGACAAAAGTGACATTCTTATCTCTGTCTTTTTTCCGACATTGCTCAGTGACAATAATTGTACAATAAGGAACAGGGAGTTAATCAATTTAGAGTCCCCATCCCATTCAAATTGGAATCGGACATTTTCTGTATCTTGTCTTTTCTTTCAAAATTAAACTACTACCAATATCAATGATTGAAAATATTTCAAATTTCAAATGCATGTCCACATTTTTATTTACATTTATTAGAAGTTTTTCAAAAAGTAAAAATCCAATCAAAATTTTAAAAATAATGGAAGGAAAGACATACAAGAAACAAAGAGGAGAAAGAAAAAACATTTAATTGAAGAAATATTATGATTTGCTACCTTATTTTCAACAGATAATTACAATTGAGTATTCCTTCCTCTCGGTCAGATATTATCTAAGTTCCTTCTGCCCTTCATTTAGTCTACATCTTTATTAACCTTCAACCTGTAAATCTTCCAGTCATTTTTTCTTCTTTCAGCAAAATGTTATTTCCATGACCAGACAGGCTTGTTTGCCATTCTGCAAATTATATATACAATTTTTAAAATTTGTTTTGTTTTCTAGTACTCAAGTTTTGTATTAGTTTCAGGGTATATTGTTTCAGTTCTGTTGTACTTTATTTGTCTCTCATTTTATTTTGTTTTTAGCTCATTTTATTTCTGCTCTAAATCATGCAATTCCATTCTTTAGGCATTCACTTTTGGAGTCTGCAAAGCTTGTACTCTTCAAAAACATAACAAGAACTGTATTGTTGTCTAAAATAGACATATTTCTGATAAGTGTCAAGAAAAACCAAGGATGCCAGAGTTACTAGTTGAGATGCAAGTACATAGAACACAAGAAAGTACAAAAACAATAGCTAATCACTTGACTTCAGAGGGGTCTTGCAAGTGGTAATAAGTTATTCTTTTTCCTGCAGAGTATATAAACCTTAACAAATTAAAATAATATTTAGTAACAATTCATATTGCAGCTCTTAGGTAGAGTGTATTCCTAGTGAAAGATACTTAAAAGCAAGTTGAACACATTCATAGTCTTTTGATTCCAACACTTCATAGCTGAAAGCAGATCACAAGCAATTTATGTTACTTTTCAAAAAAATAAGTTATGGCAAAATTATACGGCTAAATGCCCTCAGGTATTTTAGACTTCAACTGCCAAAAGTGCCAACCAATTTATGAGAGGTGTAATTTAGTTGTTTGCTAGAAAGCCCCCACACAAATCTTATCAACATTAATACTAGCAACAATGAAACTTGGACTTCTACACTCAAAAAATTGGAAAGGCTGTGAAATGCATTAATCAGAAATCAGGAAAGAAAGATGGAAACTTTTATATCTGAAATTTGGGCCAATAAAAAATAGTTGGTTGACAAGATAGCTCATATTTTATTATTGCTATTTTCAGAAAAGTTAAGGAGGTGCTCCAATAACTGGACAGCAAATGATCAGTTTTCTGAGAAATAGCAAAATGAAGAGATTTATCAAAAAGGAAAGAAAAAAACACCTAAATTAGCTCAATCACTGACAATTACAAGAAATTGCAATCTATGAAATGGGGGAAAACCCTTGAACTAGATTTGGACATTATGTATTTTTTATCTCAGTGTTATAAAAAATGTGATTCTTTTAACCTATATGTTGTTGACAAGCTCATTATATCACTACAATTTCAGTACAAGTTGGGGAAGAAATTACAGCTAAGGACTTTAATGTGATGTTGAAATGTTTGAAATGTAGGGCGGTATAGAAATTTGATTAATAATAATAATAATAATAATAATAATAATAATAATAATAATAATGTTGAAAATTGTCATTTCATAAATTGCTTTGTGAGCCTGTGGCACAGGAAATATATATAATTAGAAAGTAAGTTCTCTCCTGATTTTGAGGAATGGCTCCAGGATGTGAGTCTATTATTTATTTTTGAAAAATCTGTGTGTTCTAAAAACAAAAGATAATGCTATTGTTGGTATATAGTTTTAATGGTACGCTTTAAAGATTGAATAGGCTTTTCATTATTTGTATTTATATTGTTATTTTTCTATTTATTTTCTTTAACACACATAAACACATATATAAGCATATATACATGCATACACACACACCTATACTGTATATATAGTGTGCATGTGTATGTATGTATATGAGCATGTGTGTGTATATATATATATTTCACTTTACGATGTCTACAAATATGTATTTTTCTGTTGATATTTTTTATTGGTAACTTTTAAAAAATGTAATATAGATAAAGGAACATACCGTACATGTTGCTAATGTCTCTTTACAGCTTCTCTAAAATGTTACAGTTCAATAGCCAATTGTCCAATTGCATTTGTATAACTGCATATCTACCTTGTTACTTATTTTCCTGTTTCTGTATATTTGTCTGATATTGCACATATTGCAAATTCATCTATAATCTGGATACTGGACAATAAAAGTATTTTTCTACAAAATAAATATGTCAATTTTTTTTTGTTCTCAGATTTGCATATTCTGCCAGAATTAAACATAGTTCCCTAGATGATGGGACAGTCTTTTTAATAATTACATGTTTTCAGTGTTAAATATTGTTTCAACATGCTGTAGCTAATAAATATATTCTGCTCATGTAAATGTATTTTTTGCAAAAAAAAAAAAGGAATCAGAAAATGGAATCTATCATAGAAAATAAAGTAAGTGAGGAGTAGGCCATGCAAAATACTTATTACTTTGAATTGCTTTTCTATATTCCTCATTTAATTGTATTTCAAAATGAACACTGACAAATATTTCTAAAGCATATTGTTGCCAAGGGTAGGTATACCATATCTGGGCTGGATAAAAAAACCACCATTAGATAGTAGCAAAAATATTAAGAAGCTAGATAATGGTAGTCCTAACCAAGAGCATTCTTCTTCTAGGTCTCTGATTGCTCAAGCAATATAGCAATCAGATACGGAAGCATTTTCAGTTTTAAAAATTGGTCAATTAGTTCTAATTTATAAAGTTACTAGAATAAATCAGTGAAAGGGGCATAAATAAAGTTATAAAAGACATAAAGAGTCAATGCTGGCAACTTTCCGGTCTACAGATCAAATCTGGCTGCTCAAACTTTGATAATTCATTATCCTATATTACTTGACATAAATATTGTAGCCCTCAATAATCTTTATATTGTTTCCATACTCAATATAGTATAGGTACCCTCTAAATTGAAGTTTCACTCTCTGATCTTAGACAACAAATTTGTAGCTGTCATAACTTATAAATTTTGTTTCCATCAACTATAATAAATGCACTTCTTTGAGACTGGACTACTATTACTGTGGAGGTCCACATGTAAATTTGTCACTTGAAATAGGATCTAAAGCTACATTTCTGGGTTGGGCTTTTGTTTCCATTAATTCTTTCCTAAAAATTTACTTCCTCCTAAGGAAAAAATATAGCCTCAAACTGATCTCACAGCAGAGGCTTAGCACAATCTCTTTTAATGTCTGGACCAGAAAAAGTCATAGTAAAAGTAAAACAGTGAGTCCTTGAGTTGGATATGCAGAACAATGAACCCAAATCTCAACTTTGTACATAGAAGCCAATGTAGCAGAGCTTTTGCTATATCTAATTATCTTTACACCATTCTTTTTGTTCCATACAGAGGAGCATTTATGTTGGTAAGGCTTAAATATTTTCAAGCATATTGGACAGAAAGTTAGATACATTTCTATGTTCAAATGAGATCAATGAGAAAATTCTACATGTATTAGTTATGCCTTTATACTATACTTGGTATTCTGGATGAATCCATCTCTTCCTTACAAAATGCATGGGTTGGTCTGAAATTGAGTTTGTGTGCTCTTTTGTTAGGAGATTGATCTAGAGAGGTTGTATGAAAGGCCCAGTTCCTAAGTCTACCATGAAAGCTTATCAATAGTAGCCATAAAAGAAAGAGAGCCATTGCAAAAGCAACTACAAGGAATCGTATATGTTCCCTCACTCTGTGTCTTCAAAAGAGCTTTGAAAACTGTTTTTCTTCACAGCATCTACATTGGAGCCCCTTTGAACCCTAACTTTTTAAAAGGAGGCAGGAAATGTGACACTTTCATGGTTTCAAGATGTGGGCAAAATATAATAATGTTGTTAATAAGCTTTTGGAACATTAAAACTGCATAATCAGTCAAACATTTTAAACAATTCACATTTATTTGATAAGAGGTGGTGCAGACTCCAGAGTGATTGTTGCTGTGGGGTTTGAAAAGAAGATTGAGAGATTATTTGAGATCATTGCAAGTTGTTGATCTTCTTCTTTAGACTTCACAATGCCAGAGCAAAATCAATGAATGCTACCTAACAATACCAGGAAAGTACCAATGCTTCTGTTCCAGCAACACAAGCATTTTACATTCTTACATTTACTCTTTTGGTCATTCAGATCACACACACAAAAAGACTTTTCTTGTCATTGTCTAAAAATTGCAGTGTCACATTAATTTTGTTGGAGTGATAGGCAAGACTTATCTCTAATTCACTTTTATAAGCAAGTAGACAGCCTGTAACCTACTTTGTTATTGTTTCAGGGATATTTTCTTACCTAAATAGAGAAACAAATAACCATGGGTGGGGGGAAGAAATGATAGAAGCAGGACGGACTTCCAACTTCCTATTAGAGTTCCCCATGGGAATTTTCTTGTGGAAAGTTGGCAGGGAGCATCAGAAATCTTTTCCTTCCTTCCTTCCTTCCTTCCTTCCTTCCTTCCTTCCTTCCTTCCTTCCTTACATACATACATACATACATACATACATTACATACATACATAAATTCTCTTTTGCATTTATAGGTTGTATTTGTTTAGGAACCTATTTTTCATAGACGCTCGAGGACAAAAAAAAAGTGGGTGTTGTATGTTTTAATTGCAAAATAAGTGGAATCTATTCACCATCACCTATAAAATGACCCAAAGAAATTAATGTGTTTTATTATTTGAATAAAAAAGCTATTGTTGAAAGTCTTGACTGAAGGACTATTCAGAATTTGGATTCTTTAGGCCATGTTATGTTTAATCTTTACTTTTTTGTCTCTCCCTTAGGTGATATAAATATAGTGGTGGTGGTGGAGTGTGTGTGTGTGTGTGTGACATGAACACATATGTAAGAGGAACTGAATAATGTATGATAATCAAATTTTATATAAATAAATACAACTTTGTATATATGGGGCCAATTGCAAATACACGTTTATATTTGCAACATACTTCTGCAATCTATGCAAATATCCAGCCAAATATCTGGAAGCTTATTTATTACCAAGCTCCTTTTGTGATAAATTTTAAATGGAAAGGGCAAAATTGTTTGATTATATAGTTATAAGACCTTGGCCAAAAATAATAAAATATGGTACTGTACTTGAACCTCTAGGTACAGAATCTCTAACACATATTGGAAAAGTAGGTATTAGCAGTGATTTTTTTTTTCTTAAAAAATCAGCCTGGTGGAAGAAATTACCTATTAAAATGATAATTCAAGTTTAGTCATGCTGGACAAATGTCTTCAATCCAAGCTACTATGATTATTTCCCAGCGTAAATATTTCGTGATCAATTTCATTTATACAAATCTTCTTCATGATACTTCCATACAGGTTATGTTTTGTAATGTTAAAGTTGACCTTCAAAGTGCTCATTTGAATTGCTTTTCTTGATGAACTGAGGCCCACAACTGAATTAATCCATCTCTTAATCCTCACTCTTATTTTTCTATATTATCAGCTTGCAAGATATAGAAGGTACTAATACTGAAATTTAAAACCTTAGGTTTAATATTTTGCATTTCCCTGGTTTCCTTGGTTTCTTGGTGAAGAAACAAAAAGAGACAAAAGGTTATAAAAACAGAGTGAAAGTAAAGGAATTAAATGCAATAAAGGCAGTCGTGCAGTTTTTCACTTAAGAAACTAAATCAAACATGCAAGTACAGAAGAGAAGGTACCTCACTTGTTACCATATTTGAAGAGAGAGGAAGAATTGCAACCAGCCTGCTTTCCATAGAAGGTCTGTATATTGCACGGGTCAGAAGGAGAACTGAGAAGGTATCTGCAGATTCCTCACATCCTGGACATAAACAATTTCAATTCCTCTCCTCAGGAGAGCTCTATAGGGCATTGCATGCCAAAATACAGGTAGTCCTCGATTTACAATAGTTTGTTTAGTGACTTTTCAAAGTCACAACGGCACTGAAAAATGTAACTTCTGACCATTTTTCACACTTATCGCCATTGCAGCATCCCCAGGGTCATGTGATCCAAATCCCTACGCTTGGCAATTGACTCATATTTATGACGGTTACAATGTCTCAGAGTCATTTTTGTGACCTTCTGATAAGCAAATTCAATGGGGAAGCCAGATTCACTTAACAACAGTTTGACTAATTTAATAACTGCAGTGATTCATTTAACAACTCTGGCAAGAAAGGTCGTAAAATGGGGCAAACTCACTTAACAAATGTTTCTCTTAGCAACAAAACTTTTGGGCTCAATTGTGATTGTAAGTCAAGGACTACCTGTAACTAGAAATAGGGACAGTTTTTTCCCTTGTGCCATCACTTCGCTGCATACTTAATTCTCAAAGTGCTGTTTAATGTCTATGTATATTTATCCCTGTAGTGTGGCTGTAACATTATTATTTATCTTCCTTATTACTTTATTTAGTCTATCTATTTATTGACATGATGATGATTCTGTTGCTCTGCATGTACACTGAGTGCTTCTAATACCAAAGACAAATTCCTTGTGTGTCTAATCACACTTGGCAAAATAAAGTTCAATTCAATTCAAGAAATAGTATTTGACTGGAAATATGAAACAGAAATAAAACTACAAAACATGGCAGAAATAATGTTAGGCTGCATCAAAGTACAATTTCCAAATGATGGGAAGTGGTCTTTTCACTTTATTCTGTTTTAGTCAGCCCCCCACCACAAAAACTAAATATAATTCCTGATAACTATATCCTAAAATTTTAGAAACCTGGCACAGTTTCAAAGAAAGTCTAGGATAATCAGGGACTATAAAGTTATATGAAGAAAGGTTGGATGGATGTAGGAATGTAGTTAGCCTTGAAAAAAGATGGTTGACAGAGGAATGATAACATGCTTCTACTACCTCAAAGGTTGTTATACAGAAGGCAGTTGAGATCTGATCTTCTATTCTATTCCAGAATAGAAAAAACACACACAGTGAATTTCAGTTATAGGATTTTATGATTAATGATTGTACCTAATAATACAATACTATACTAACAATTAGAACATTTTAAAAGTGGACTTAATTACCCAGGGACATAACAGGTTCTCCAATCACACTGTCTAGAGTGCTTTGATTCCTACATTGAGGTCTAAATAGGCCCACTCAATTCAATTACTTTAAATTTGACTTGTGTTAGTCTCTTCAAAGGCTTATGAAACTGCTATAGGAATCATTTAAGGCAAGCTTTTTATATTGTAATAGCAGTGATGGAAAAATATCAGCGAGAGAGACCCAGAGACCTAAACGATCCTCTCCAGCTTCAAGGTTCTCTGATACATTGTAAATATTTATTTAAGTGTCTGGACATTTAAGGGGCAGGGTTAGGGTCAGGGTTAGCATTAGGTATGGTACAAGCTTGCTTGTTTTTATTTTCAGCTTCTAAGTAAGGCAGTTTAAACATTAAAACCAATACCTATTCAAGTAACTTTAAGTAGAAACTTAATAATATTTCTAAATCATATTTTTGAAACCATGTTACAATGTTAAAATAAGAAGCCGATAGTTGAAATATTAGGGTTATAATTTATTAAAACTAGGTCAGAATTTTTTGAATCTGTTAGTAGGAGAATGCAAATTAGTCATTATTATTTTTTATTGTTTAGGTTCATGGTTGAGAAATTGTTTTTTTTAGAACCTTCTAATGATCATTGATCCCTAGTAACAGTGTGAGTTCCTGTTACTTGTCCCAGCTTCTGCCAAGCTAGCAGTTCCAAAAGGATGTAAAAAATGCAAGTAGAAAAATAGGGACCACCTTTGGTGGAAGATAACAGCATTCTGTGCGCCTTTGGCATTTAGTCATGCCGGCCACATGGCTATGGAGACGTCTTCGGACAGTGCTGACACTTCAGCTTTGAAACAGAGATGAGCACCGTCCCCTAGAGTTGGAAACAACTAGCACATATGTGCAAGGGGAACCTTTATATTTACCTTTTCATTGATCATTTCTTTTGGAAGTTCTGGACATGGAATTATGGTATCACTTCTGTGGCTGATGCTGGTTTAAGAGAAAGTCCATTAAGAGAAAGCTCATCTTCAAAATAATATATACAAGAAGCTAGCTGTATCAATATTGCTAGACAGCTACTAGGAATAAATATTGTTCAGATCTGTGGTTTTGATAGTGGACAGGAGAAATAATTTGTACAAGGATAAACATCTGCTGATTAGTCATCCAGAACAGAAGTTGCTACGGGCATAGAATTAAATTCATCTAGGGATACATGATTGGAGTATTGATGGAGAAAGATCAGAATCAGGTATAGAAATCACAATAATAAAGAACAAATTGTAAGATGCTTTAACAGATCAAAAGAAGAAAGAAAGAAAGAAAGAAAGAAAGAAAGAAAGAAAGAAAGAAAGAAAGAAAGAAAGAAAGAAAGAAAGAAAGAAAGAAAGAAAGAAAGAAAGACGGGAGGGAGTGAGGGAGGGAGGGGAGGGAGGGAGGGAAAGATTTCATGTCAAACTAAAAGTCTCCATTATTAGATTAGATTCAGTTTTCTGTGCAGACTCGGCTGATTGCCAGAACGTAAATTAGATGATCAATATGCCACAACCAGAGATAAGTAGGCTCAGGCAGTTTCACCATGAGTAAAGAATAAGCAACTTTGAAAAAGAAGTATCTAGGGACTGGATGGCACTCATGATCAAACAGGTCAAGCATCAAGCAAGACCACAAAATAATCAAACAACAAGCCCATAAGAGAAGCAAGGCACGACATAACTAGGTCCAAGACATGGTAAAGCAACATTCATGCAGGTCAGAACTGAGTTTTGAACAGTTATTTTCATCACTTTTTCCAAGAAGAGAGTACAATAAATTTCCTGAATTTCCACCCAGTGCCATATGAAAAACACTACATAGGAGTTGCACAATCTATTCTCTTGTTAGCATTCCTATTCTTTTTAGTTATCCTCTCAGATTTATGAAGTTCTGCTAGTTAATCTTCACTATGCCTTACACTTAGATTTAGACTTCGAATAACTTTATTGTCACTTTGAATGTACACTAATTGGCATACATTAAAATGAAATTTCATTGCATTCAGCTCTCAAAGGGTCTCCATCTCTAATATACACTACATAAACATGACAAGGTAAATAAGTAAGTAAGTAAGTAAGTAAGTACCCATATATATGACATGGAGAAACAACATAGTCTAGTTCAGATGTATACAAAGTACATGGCAAGAGAAACAAATCTTGAGAGTTTACCATATGGATGGCATGAGGAACAAAGCTGTTCCAGAATCTGGAAGTCCTGCTAGAAATACTTCAAAACCTCCTCCCAGAGAGGACCAACAGAAACAGACTGTGAAGTGGGTGTGTAAGGTCTCTAACAATGCTTTGAGCTCTAAGCACTTATAAGCAGTATCCTGAATAACAGGAAGAAAGCTTCTTATAATCTTCTCGGCTGTCCTTACCACTCTCTGAGTGGACTTTCTATCTGAGGCACTGTAAACAGTGATGCAGTTTGTTAAAACATCTCAGTCATGCCTCTGTAAAAAGTGGCCAGGAGAGAAGAAGAAAGATGTGCTCACCTCATCAGACACAGGAAATGCAGACCCTGGTTTGCATGCTTCACTAAGGATGATGTATGGAAAGACCAGTTCAGATTGTTAGTTATCTGCACCTCCAGATACTTAATACTGTTGACCACCTCTACATCTGCATCCTTGATACTGAGTGGAGTGTGATGATGCTGACACCATGTGCCTTTGCTACTGCCAAGGGACTACATCCCAGAATATCAGTGATGTGTGGTTCTGGAAACTTGCTGTTAGAGTTGAGTAACTAGCTAAACAGTGTTGAGTCTCCAGGAACAGGTCTTCTATGAAATGCTACTCCTTCTCATGTCCTCCAGCAGGGTCATTCTCATATGCATAAAAAAATATCCACAATTCTTATCAAAATAGTACAAGATAAACAATGAATAAAATTTGGGAAGTGTCTTTATGCCAGTCAGAGGATGTACTTTTCTGGATCACCGATCTGTATGAATTTGATAAAAATGTTGTTTCTTCATTGATCTACAGAAAGTGTATGATAAAAAGGCTTTATTTATACAATAAATGTATTATATTGTATTATAAAAGCATTTGTTGCCAGAAATGATAAGAATAGTAAGAAGTACAGTGAGATCATTTTTTTAAAAAAAATTGATTTATATGCCGCCCTTCTCCGGAGACTCAGGGCGGCTTACAATGCGTTAAGCAATAGCCTTCATACTTTAGTATATTTATACAAAGTCAGCTTATTGCCCCCACAAACTGGGTCCTCAATTTACCTACCTTAGAAAGGATGGAAGGCTGAGTCAACCTTGAGCCTGGGGAGATTTGAACTTGCAGTAATTGCAGGCAGCTGAATGTTAATAATAGGCTATTAGACTGCTGCGCCACCAGGTTCTCTATTTGATATTATTAACAGAATGAATGATGATTAGTGCAAAACAAATATAAAAATGAAGAATTAATGGATAGAGAAGAACAAAACAAATGTTTCTTAGTACAGTAGAATTAATGATATCTTCACAAGCAACACAGCTTAGCATGTCAATAGAATGATTGTATATTTGTATGTATATGTGTGTATATGTATTATTATTATTTAGCATATGATGAGAACATGACAGAAGACAAGTAAACATATACTTGTATATGTATGTATGTATGCATGCATGTATGATATACATACCATCCTCTGAAGTCCATGCGAGCTCACGCCTACTGCTTCAGTGACTCCATCCAGCCACCTCATTCTCTGTTGTCCCATTCTTCTTTTGCCCTCAATCATTCCCAGCATTTGGCTCTTCTCCAGTGAGTCCTTCCTTCCTTCTCACAGGGTGGCCAAAATATTTGAGTTTCATCTTCAGGATCTGGCCTTCTAAAGACCAGTCAAGGTTGATCGCCTCTAGGACTGACCAGTTTGATCGCCTTGCAGTCCAAGGGACTCTCAGGAGTCTTCTCCAGCACCATAGTTCAAAGGTCTCAATTCTTTGGCGCTCAGCCTTTCTTATGGTCCACCTTTCACAGCCATACATTGCAACTGGGAAAACCATAGCCTTGACTATACGCACTTTTGTTGGCAGGGTGATGTCTCTGCTTTTTAGTATGCTGTCTAGATTTGCCATAGCCTCTCGCCCCAGGAACAAGCGTCTTTTAATTTCTTGGCTGCAGTCCCCATCTGCAGTGATCTTGGAGCCCAGGAAAATAAAATTTGTCACTACCTCCATTTCTTCCCCATCTATTTGCCAAGAATTGAGAGGACTGGATGCCATGATCTTAGTTTTCTTAATGTTGAGTTTCAAGCCAACTTTTGTACTCTCTTTCTTTTTCTTTTTATTATTATTTTTTTTTATTGCAAAAGTTTTACAATTACATTTTCACCCCATTTTTCCCCCCAACCCACCCCAAACTCCCCAACCTAACCCTCCCAAACCCCCCCTAACCCTCCCCCCCCGACTTCCACAGAATATAATCCCATCAAAATCCCCTTTTTATAAAACCTGAACCCCTCAATCCCCTATATAATTTTTCATCTTCACAAAATTCAAATATTTCTGTTTTTATATAATACTTTCAATAAAAAGCTATTTGAAACTTCCTAGTTTGATATTTGTTCTGCACATAATCTATCCATTTTTTCCATTCCCATTCATACGTCTCTTGTGAGCAATCTTTTAGATATGCTGAAATCTTCGCCATCTCTGCAAAGCTGGCCATCTTCAAAGTCCATTCTTCAATAGTGGGCAAAGCTTCATTTTTCCAGTATTTACCTATCAATAATCTCGCTGCTGTTATCATATACAATATCAACTTAATTTCATCCAATGTAAAACCCTTTACTATACCCAGTAAAAACAATTGTGGAGAAAATTGAATTTTTTTCTTCAAAACATTCTGCATAACCCACCATATTTTTATCCAAAAAGTCTTAACTTTCTTACAGGTCCACCAAACATGATAATATGTGGCATCTAAACAATCACATCTCCAACATTTTGGCTGAACATTAGGGTATATACACGACAATTTCTTGGGATCTAAATGCCATCTATAAAACATTTTATAAAAATTTTCCCTCAAATTCTGCGATTGTGTAAATTTAACATTCTGAACCCATATTTTTTCCCATGTTTCCAACATCACTGGTTCTGTAAAATTTTGTGCCCACTTAATCATACAATCTTTAACCAATTTAGTTTCTGAATCCCTTTCTAACAAAACATTGTATAGCCTTTTAATATGCATTGGACCTTTCTCTTTTATATGTCTAACCAATTCTTCCTCATGCAACATAATACCGGTTTTTTGGTCCTCTTTCCATCTCAGTTGAAGTTGATTATACTGTAACCAAGTTAAATTAATCCCTTCGTCCAACAGTGTCTCTAATGTCTTCAGTTGCCATCTGCCCGCATCTGCAAAAAGAACTTCTTTATATAACCCCCCCCGAGTGACATTATATTTGTATTCCACATAATATGACCAAGATCCAGCCATAACAGTATTTTATAATCCCATTTGAATCGTTGCTTCTTCCAAACTCTCATCAAGGAATCTCTAAGTATATGGCTTTTAAATACTTTATCCACTTTATCTTCATAAAATAAGTAAGCATGCCATCCAAATTCAAGGTCAAAACTTTCTATATTCAATATTCCAGTCTTTTTCTTTCCAAACCAATCGCTTGCTTGAGTCAAAGCTGCTGCTTCATAATATAACTGTAGGTTTGGAAGTTTAAGACCTCCCCTTTCTGGAACATCTTGCATAATTTTCAGTTTCACTCTCGGTTTTTTCTCGTTCCAGACAAACTTATTCAGTCCTCTTTGCCATTCTTTCAGTTGTTTATCACTTTTAAGCACCGGAATCATTTGAAACAAAAAAAGAAATCTTGGCAAAATGTTCATCTTAACAGCTGCTATTCTTCCAAGTAAAGACAGCTGCAGTTTTTTCCAAGTCTCCATATCTTTCTGTACATCTCGCCACAACACCTCATAATTATTTTGAAACAATTTCATATTCGATTCTGCAACCTGAACTCCTAGATATTTAACCTTTGGTACAATCTCAAAACCTGCCCTCCTTTCAAGTTTGTGTTTTCAATCTTGTGTCATATTTTTAACTATCAGCTTAGTTTTTTTCTGATTCAATCTAAATCCTGATACTGTACCATAGTCTTTTATAATGTCTTTCATCTGGATTATTGATTCCATTGGCTGTGTTAGGGTAACAACCAGATCATCTGCAAATGCCCTTATTCTGTAGTCCTCTTGCCTTATCACTATTCCTTTCAAGGTACTCGAATCCCGTATTGCATTCAACAAGACTTCTAGTGTTAAAATAAATAACAATGGGGATAACGGACAACCTTGTCTTGTTCCTTTCTCAATATTAAAATCTGTTGTCAAATTTCCATTAACAATAATCTGTGCCTTTTGTTCTTGATAAATTGCTGAAACCGCCTGTATAAATTGATCCCCAAAGTCCATCTTTTTTAAAGTCTTTAATAGAAAATTCCAATCCACTCTATCAAAGGCCTTCTCCGCATCCAGGAAAACCAGCACTGCAGGGATCTGTTTATTCTTCTCAAGATATTCCAATAAGTCTATAACTTGCCTTACATTGTCCTTCATATATCTGCCTTCTATAAATCCCGCTTGATCATCATGAATCACCTCTTGAATTACTGGCATCAACCTGTTGGCTAATACTTTTGCATAAATTTTATAATCATTATTCAGAAGATATATTGGTCTATAGTTCTAAGGTTTTTTAGGACCTACTTGCTCTTTTGGTATCAAAGAAATGTAAGCTGTTTTCCATGATGGGGGTATTTTACCCCCTTGTTGTATATTACAAAACAAGTCTCTGAGTTGTTCCACCATTTCTGCTTGCAAAGTTTTATAATACACTGCAGTCAAGCCATCAGTTCCGGGAGCTTTAGCTGTTTTCAATTGTTTAATTGCTACAATTATCTCCTCAACTGTTATAGGGTGATTCATTCTTTCCTTTTGTTGTTTAGTAATTTTTGTAACTCTTTTATTTTCTAAATATTTTTCTATAAGTCCATTCTGTATGTCATTTTTAGCATATAATTTGGTGTAATAATCTACAAAAGCTTCTTTAATTAATTTTTGTTGAAAAATTTATTTCCCTCCAATATCGATACTATCAATAGTCCGCATACTCTGCTTCTTCCTTAATGTATAGGCCAACCATCTGCCCGGTTTATTGGCATTGCAAAATGTATTATGCTTCGCATATTGTAAATTTGTTGCAGCTTGTTCCGCCATAAACATTTGGAATTGATCTTTCAAAAGTTTTATAGCACCACTTATTCTTTCGTCTGTTGGATTTTTAATAAGTAACTGTTCTTTATTCTTTATTTCTACTTCCAGTTCAAATCTTTTCTTTTGTCGATTCAGTTTATGTTTAGAGTTCATATGAATGAGTACCCCTCTCATGTACGCTTTACTCGCATCCCACACAATTTCCATTGGGGTACCCTTATTCAAATTTATTTCAAAAAATTCTTTAATCTGTTTTTTAAGTTCGGTTATGTTTTTTTCATATCTAAACAAATTTTCATTTAATCTCCATGATCTTCTATCAGTCTTTCCAGTCTCAATTTCTATCCATACTGGACTATGATCGGATAAAGTTCTTGGAAAAATCTTAGTTCTTTTTGTTTTAACAAGTAAATCATTTGATAATAAAATAAAATCAATCCTAGAAAAAGATCTATGTCTATCAGAGAAAAAAGTATAGTCCAAGTCTTTTGAGTTATGTATTCTCCATACGTCTTTTAATTCCAAATCTTCTTTCATATCAAAAAAGGTTTGTGGTAGTCTGATCCTTGACTTCGCCAGACTCTTTTTATCTAATTTGGAATCAATTACTCCATTCCAATCTCCCATAATCAAAATAGATCTGTAATCCCATTGCAATATTTTGGTATGCAAAATTTTATAAAAATGATCCTGTTGTTGGTTAGGAGCATAAATTCCAATCACAAGAATTTGGCCATATACAGTGTGCAGTTCAATTGCTATAAACCTGCCACCTTCATCTGCTTCTATAATTTTAGCTGATAGTCTTTTATTTATGTAAATAACCACACCATTCTTTTTTTCCAAATTTGAAGCTATAAAATGTATTCCTAATTTTGAATTTGTCAAATATTTTTGATCTTGTGTTCTAACATGAGTTTCTTGTAAGCAAATTATATCATTATTAAATTGTCTTAAATATGTAAATATCTTCTTCCTTTTCTGTGGTGAGTTCAATCCATTCACATTCCAAGATAAAAACTTAACCGTCATGTATACCTTTTTGAAGCGACGAGCAGAATTGCCGGATATCTTCCGAGATCTTCGGCTTTGCTCCCCCCATGGCTTCACTTTCTTGTGTAGTACTCTTGACTCCTTTTTTATATTGTTGTGCCTTAGCTCTTTCCTGTAATTGTTTTTCTTTGAGTTGTTTAGAGACTGCTTGAGTTATACGCTGGTCTTTGGCTTCAGCCATTCGAGCTAGGTCCAAGGCCACATCTCTTGTAGTCAAAATTGGAGAAGATTCTAACAGGGGCTCCTCCAGAAAACCTCCTGTAGCATCCTGCATTTCCACTGGCTCTGATTCAACCCTGCTTAGGCTGCTCTTCCAGCTCTTGCTGAGGTTGCTTCTCCTTATCACTCTCCTTTATCTCCAACCCAGTAGATGTACGTGGGGATGGTGATCTCTCTTTAAAAACAGTATAATAGAAATGTTCCGCCTTTTCAACAGTATTCAATCGATATCTTTCTCCATTGTACTTCTCTTTCTTCATCTGTATCAAGAGGCTCTTTAGTTTGTCTTCGCTTTCTGCCATTAGAGTGGTATCTTCTGGTATCTGATGTTGTTGATATTTCTCTCCAACTTTTGATTCATCTAGCCCCGCCTTTCTCATGATGTGCTCTGCATATAAGTTAAATAAGCAGGGTGACAGTATACAGACTTGCCGGACTTCTTTCCCAATTTTGAACCATCAGTGGTTCCATGTCCAGTTCTCACTGTTGCTTCTTGACCCGCATATAGGTTTCTCAAGAGACAAATAAGATGGTCTGGTATTCCCATCTCTTTAAGAATGTGCCACAATTTGTTATGATCCATACAATCAAAGGCTTTAGCATAGTCAATGAAGCAGAAGTAGATGTTTTTCTGGAACTCCCTAGCTTTCTCCATGATCCAGCGTATGTTGGCAATTTGATCTCTAGTTCCTCTGCCTCTTTGAAATCCTGCCTGTACTTCTGGTAGTTCTCGATCCACATACAGCCTAGTTTGTAGGATTTTAAGCATAACCTTACTAGCATGTGAAATGAGTGCAATAGTGTGATAGATTGAACATTTTTTAGCATTGCCTTTCTTTGGAATTGGAATGTAAACCAATCCTGTGGCCACTGTTGAGTTTTCCAAATTTGCTGGCAAATTGGGTATAGCACTTTTACTGCATTGTCTTTTAAGATTTTGAATAGCTCAGCTGGAATACTGTCTCCTCCACTAGCTTTGTTGTTGCTCAGATTTCCTAAGGCCCATTTATTTATTTATTGGTACGATTTATATGCCGCCCTTCTCCGGAGACTCACATTCTAGATATCTGGCTTGAGGTCAGTGACCACCCCATTGTGGTTATCAGGGATGTTAAGCTCATTCTTGTATAGTTCTTCTGTGTAATTTTGCCACCTCTTCTTAATCTCTTCTGCCTCTGTTAGATCCCTGCCATTTTGGTCCTTTATCATGCCCATCTTTGCATGAAATGTTTCCTTCATATATCCAATTTTCTTTAAGAGATCTCTGATCCTCCCTATTCTATTGTTTTCTTCTATTTCTTTGAACTGTTCATTTAAGAACGCATTCTTTTCTAACTATTCTCTGGAAATCTGCATTCAACTGGGTGTATCTTTCTCTTTCTTTGCCTTTCGCTTCCCTTCTTTCCTCAGCTATTTGCAAAGCTTCCTCAAACAACCATTTTGCTTTCTTGCCTTTCTTTTTCTTTGGGATGGTTTTAGTTGCTACCTCTTGTACAATATTGCGAATCTCCGTCCATAGTTCAGGCACCCTGTCTATCTGATCTAATTCCTTAAATCTATTTGTCACCTCTACTGTATATTCATCAGGGATATGATTTAGTTCGTACCTGGGTGGTCTAGTGCTTTTCCCTACTTTCTTCAATTTAAGTCTAAATTTTGCAACGAGAAGCTCATGATCTGAGCCATAGTCAGCTCCTGATCTTGTTTTTAACTGACTGTATAGAGCTTCTCCATAAGGACACTATTTTTTGATATTAATTCTATAAGGTGCTGTAGGGCTTCATAGAACTGGTCAATTTCATCCTCTTCAGCACCAGTGGTTCAGCAATATATATATATATATATATGTGTGTGTGTGTGTGTGTGTGTGTGTGTGTGTGTGTGTGTGTGTGTGTGTGTCAGGTTTCAATATCGTCTTCAAATAAAATAAATTGTATTTCCAAACAGATAGTCTTTGAAGAAATCTTTCATTTTATTAAGCACGACAATCTGTCCCCGATCGTGGCGTAGCCAACTCTGGCTTCCTGACCCCAAACCCTCCCTTTCCGTTCCCCAAATCTCTGCGTCTCATTGGCCTTCTTCCAAATCACTCTCCCCATATCTACTACCTAAGCTCCCAGGAATGTCCCCCCTCCTTCTTATCTCCTAGGGCATATTATCTTCAAGGAAAATAAGTAGGTGAAATGTCAAGCATCCTCTTGCCAGCTGCCCCTTCTTCTCCTTCTTATGTCAGCACTAGAGTAAATGCAGGTTGAAGTGCTGACAATATATATATATATATTAACTGTACACACACACACACACACACACACACACACACACATATGTGTGTGTGTGTGTGTATGTATATGTATATGTATATGTATATGTATATGTATATGTATATGTATATGTATTTCTCTTTAGCCAGATTCTACCTACGTAAACCAAGATATTATGCAGCCCTAGTTCAGTGAAATCACAATTCACTAGGACTAGGGCCCTATACACACACACACACACACACACACACACACGTGTGTGTGTGTGTGTGTGTGTGTGTGTGTACAGTTAATATTTCAGGTTTCTTCCTGTGTAATTGTGAGCATATCCCTTAGAGGGTAGAAGCGACGTTTCAACAGAATCTCATCTGCCATCATCAGGCTTACATAGACATATATATATATAGACATATATATATATATATATATATATATATATATATATATATATATATATATATATACATACATACATACATACATACATACATACATACATACATATATATGGATAAAAGGACCGAAAAGAAATGGAGACAATAACTTGAGTGCTTCTGTCAAGACAGAAAATACCCAAATAATCCTGGATGCTCTCAATTCAAACTCTAATAACTAAAACAGCACAATACTTTAGAATTCCTTGGGAAGAGGTATCTTATAACACCTTCAAGAAACCTATCTCTTCAAGAAACAAAATAAAATCTCAGGAATCAAGAAGGAGGATAGGAGGAAGGAAGCACTGGAATAAAATATGTATCCCCATAAACACTGTATGGCTGTCTTCCTAAAGTATGATCAGAAATGGGAATTTTAAACCCTATTTTAAAATTGTTTCCCTGCTAAGAAATTGAACAATGGCTCTCACCTGAAGCAGATCTGACAGAGAACAGCTTTATTTGCTGGTGATAGGATATCTTTAATTGCTATTTAGTATAAGAATTTGGATTGTTATATGGACACTATTCTTTTTTTAAAAAAAAAAAGGTTCAAAAGTCTCATTTCTGAAAAATGAATTTTATCTATACTTATCTATAAAACATACAAACTCATCATTACAAAGTTCCAAAGCACTCTACTGGGCCATTTCAATAAATCTAAATTTACCCTATCAATTTAGATTTAAGAAATGTAAGAAATGTTCCTGTGAATTATTTCTTGATCATAAACTTAATCCAAAGATACTTCCAAAGTTAAGATAAAATTTGTGCTTCATTGTATCTAGAAAGTTCACCTTACAAAAAGAAGGCTGTCATAGGTAGATGACAAACAAATACAAGATTAAAGAGACCCATAAGTACAATTTCATAAGATTGTTCAAATGAAGGCTTGTTCTGTTCCCCAGGCCTCTGGCTCCACTGGGAACAGGCAGATAAACTCTAGCAAACAGGTTTTCATACAGATCGTTTATTAGGGTATCCTCAAACATAGACTTACAATCATGATGAGTCATGGTGAGTCATGGTGAGATTCATCCTTATTTCATAATCTGTCCCATTTCCTAGTGTAAAATGACGGTAGTTCTGTCCCCCTGTTCAGAAAGCATGCTTCTCTCTCCTGTGGTAGTTCAAAATGGCCAGGTCTTTGTTCTGCACCCAGGCAGAGAGCCTCAGTGGCCAATCAGACACACAGATGTGGTCACATGTCATGGACTACATTTCCCATAATGCAATCTCTCTATACATCTCCCAAAATGCAATCTCTTAAGGAGACAGTTCTTAATTCTTAAGGTAACTAATTCACTATAACTCACTATCTGAAACAGCACAAGGCTGGACAGCCGTCTATCTGAAGTGCTTTAATTTTTAATTTCTTCCGTGAACAAAGATTGGAAACAATGATCTAAATGACCCTTTCCACTCAATGATTCCATGTTTTATGATTTAAATTTGGAACCAGTGATAGCAGTGATTTATTTGTTATGGAAATGCTTGCCAGAACAGAAAAATAGAATATGATTTATTAAATATTCTCTCTCCATTTTCTCTAGGCAGTCAAGGCAGGATACGTCATACCATTTTATATTCACAACAATGTGTTGCATGGGCAAGATTGATAGCTGCTAGCCCAGATGATACAGGGGGCTTCTAAGGCTAAGTCTTGAATCTAAGTCTCCCAATAAAATGCACACTTGGAAACAGGTGTAACTTTATGCATGAAGTCTTTTCTACTGCTGAAACAATACTGATACTTTTTACTTTTTTCTTCAAAAAAAGGGGGGGGGGTAGGGGAATGGATCCAGGAAACTATAGACATATCAGCCTGACATCAATACTGGGATGTCAATACTTTTCCATTGCTTGATTATCTTTTCTAGATTATCTTCTGGAAAAGTTAATCAAGCAATGAATCTGTGAACACCTAGAGGCAAACAAAGTCATAACCAGAAGACAACATAATTGTCAAAAGCAGATCATACCAGATAAATCTTATTATGTTCTTTCACAAAATGGGAAAATTAGTGCACCAGTGAAATGCTGTGGGTATAATTTACTTGGACTTCAATAAGGCATTTGAAAAAGTAGACCACAACCTACTACTTGATTCGATAGAAAAATGTTGGTAGGACAGTATCACCAACAGATGGATTCATAACTGGCTGACCAAGCACATTCAGCTTGTAGTTCTTAATAGAACTGCATCTACATGGAGGGAGGTATGCAGTAGCTCTGCCTTAGGTCCAATACTCTTCAATATCTTCATCAATGATTTAGATCGGGGTGTCAAACTTGATTTCATTGAGGACTGGATCAGCATTGTGGTTATCCTCTGGGGGCCAGGGGCAAGGGGCATGGCCAGGGTGGTAACAGTAGACTGGCCAACTTGATGTCGCTCGTGTAGGTGGTGCTGGTGGCAGCCAGCCAGGATTAGGGAGGGAATCCAGGTGTCTCTGGTGAGTTGGGCAGTGGGTGGGAGGCTCGTCCCAGCAGGATGAGGTGAGGCGAGGCAGGGGTGAGGCCAGCTGCAGCTGGAAACTTTGTGTGCAGAGTGCACCGTCCTTTGTGTGTCAAGGGTGATGGTTTCTGGTCACAGCCTACATCCAGAAACCATCACCCTCCACACACAAAGGATGGTGCACTCTCTGCACACAAAGTTTCCAGCTGCAGCTGGTGCACACTGCATCAGTTGGTGCACACTGCACCAACTGCATTAGTTGGTGCACACTGCAGCTCCAGAGCCCGCTGCTACCACTGGGCTGGCTGTCCAAGCAGCAGGTGGAGGCGGGGAGGAGGCATGTGATGGAGACCGCTGGATGCACTTATTCTGTCCCATTGTCTATTTTGGCTTGCCTCCTATGCACATATGCACCTGCCAGGATGGGGTGGGCCAGGCTAAAGCAATGGGGGCCATCCCCCTTACAGTTTCCAGGATGACTGTGTGGGACGGATATGACCATATCACGGGCCGGATCTGGCCCCCCTGGCCTTGAGTTTGACACCCCTGATTTAGATGATAAAAGGGGAACTCATCAAATCTGCAGATGACACCAAGCTTGCAGAAATAGCCAACACTTCAGAAGGTAGGCTTAAGATATAGAAGAATCTTGACAGACTGGAACACTGGGTCCTATCTAAAAGAAATGAAATTCAATGGTGAGAAAAGTAAAGTTCTATATTTAGGCAAGAAAAACCAAATGCACAAGTATAGAATAGGTGGTACCTAGCTTGATAGTAGTAACTGCAAGAGGAATCTTGGAGTCTTGGTGGACAATCACTTAAATATGAGCCAGCAGTGTGCTGCAGTTGCCAAAAAAGCCAAGGCAATCTTAGGCTGCATTAACAGAAGGATAGAATCAAGATCACGTGAAGTGTTAATACCACTTTATAATACCTTTGTAAGACTACACTTGGAATATTGCATCCAGTTTTGGTTACCATAATGTAAAAAAGTTGTTGAGACTCTAGAAAGAGTGCAGAGAAGAGAACAAAGATGATTAGGGGACTGGAGGCTAAAACATATGGTTGCTGGAATTAGGTAAAAAGGTATGTGCTAGTCGTTCCTGACTCTAGGGGGCAGTGCCTATCTCCCTTTCAAAGCTGAAGAGCCAGCGCTGTCTGAAGACGTCTCCGTGGCCATGTGGCCGGCATGACTAAATACCAAAGGCACACACAACGCTGTTACCTTCCCACCAAAGGTGGGCCCTATTTTTCTACTTGCATTTTTTACGTGCTTTCGAACTACTAGGTTGGAAGAAGCTGGGGCAAGTAACGGGAACTCACCCTGTTACACAGCACTAGGGATTGAGTATGAATAGTTTAATAAAAAAAAGGACTAGCATCACATGATAGTAGTATTCCATTATCTAAGAGACTGCCACAAAGAAGAGGGGTCAACCTCTTCTCCAAAGCCTGAAGGCAGAACAAAAAGCAATGGATGGAAACTAATCAAGCAGAGAAGTTAGAACCTAGAACTAAGGAGAAATTTTCTGACAGTTAGAACAATTGATAAGTGGAATGACTTGCCCCCAGAAATTGTGAATGCTCCAACACTGGAAGTTTTTAAAAAGAGATTAGACAACCATTTGTCTGAAATGGTATAGGGCAGTGATGGCTAACCTTTTTGCCATCGTGTGCCAGGAGAGGGGGGGCGGAGGAGGGTCGCACACACATGTGCCCACGTGCATGCGTGCGCAACCCCCTCCCCCCTCCCCCCCGCTCCTGGCACATGATGGCCTGCTAAGCCCGTTTTTCTTTCTTACCTGGTTCCAGATCCTCTCTGTGTATCTGGGAACAGCGAAAACAGCCTTTCCCACTCCCTTGGAGGCCCTACGGAGGCTGAAAAGGCCCATTTCCCAAGTCTCTAGGAGTCTCTCTAGGAGTCTCTGGAGGCTGGGGACAGGAAAAAATGTCACTTCCTGTCCCACCGGGAGTGGGGAAATGGGCCCTTTGAGCCTCCGTAGGGCCTCCAAGGGAGTGGGAAAGGCTGTTTTCGCCATTCCCAGATACACAGAGAGGATCTGGAGCCAGGTAAGAAAGAAAAACGAGCCTTCCCCACCCCCCCAGGCCCTCCAGAGGCAGGAAACAGCCTGTTTCCCTACTTCTGGTGGGCCCAGAAGGCCCGAAAATCAGCTGGCCGGTGCGCACATGCACCCCAGAGGTGAGCTGGCGTGCCCACTAATATGGCTCCGTGTGCCACCTGTGGCACGCGTGCCATAGGTTCGCCATCACGGGTATAGGGTTTCCTTTCTGAGATGGGTTGGACTAGAAGACCTCCAAGGTCCCTTCCAACTCTCTTATTCTGTTATTCTGATAAATGCATTTCTCAATTTCTTCTCCTTGCATTCCATAGAACTGGGACACCACAAGATCAAGAAAGAGAGAAATCAATTCTGATTTTATTTTATTTTTTATTTATTTATGTAATTTGCATGCCGCCCTTCTCCCAAAGGACTCAGGGTGGCTTACAAAAGAAACATAAAAAATTACATAAACATTAAAATCAGTTTAAAATTGATTAAAATAAATTCAAATTCAAATTTTTAAAAATCACCCCTACGAATTCAGCCCATTTGGTGAAAAAGCCACATCTTCAATTTGCGGTGGAAGGAGAGGAGGTCAGGGGCTGTCCTGAGGCCAGTGGGCAGCCCATTCCAGAGGGTCAACGCTCCCACAGAGAATGCTCTCCCCCTGGGGGCCGCCAGCCGACATTGTCTGGCTGACGGCACCCTGAGGAGGCCCGATCTGTGTGAGCACACCAGACTGGGAGGATGGCAGGAGATGATCCTGCAGGTACCCTGGGCCTAAGTCATGTAGGGCTTTATAGGTGAGTATAAATGAACCTTGAAATGAACCCGAAGAATCACCAGTAGCCAGTGCACCTCACGCAGGAGAGGTGTCACACAGGAATACCGAGAAGCCCCCATAACCACCCGTGCAGCCGCATTCTGGACTATCTGTAGTCTCCGGGTGCATCCCAAGGGCAGCCCCATGTAGAGGGCATTACAGTAGTCCAACCGAGACGTAACAAGGGCATGCGTGACCGTGGCAAGGGCATCCCGATCTAGGAAAGGGCGCAACTGGCGCACCAGGCATACCTGTGCAAAGGCCCCCCTGGTCACGGCCGTCAAATGATCTTCTAAAGATAGCTGTGAGTCCAGGAGGACACCCAGATTGCGGACCCTTTCTGAGGGAGCAAGAACCTCCCCTCCCATCACTAGTGATGGGCCCACTAGATCGCGAGATGCCGGTATTCACAGCCACTCAGTCTTGGATGGGTTGGATTTCATTCAGACATTAAAAAAAATCAAAATCTTGATACATAAGATAACGTATCCATATTTTGTTTAATAGAAAACGGTTTAGACAAAGATAAAACCTCAAACATTTAGCTGTAATTCCACACCAGGAATAACCATGTTTTCTCTCCTTTTCCTCCTGGAGAAGTATAACTAACAGGATAGATGAGCCTAAGTGTGTGCCTTTCTGTTTGCAAAATGTAGTTTGCTTTGGAGGCAAACTGCTTTGAAATAAGCAGATATGACATATTCTCCTTGCCGAGAGGGGTTATGGAAGATCAGCCATGCATATATGCTACTGTGAAAAGAGATGGGAGCAAATGTTTCTAGGGAGGGCATCCCCAGACTACTTTAGGTAACAAAAAGAAAACAACTGCAAAAACAGCAAGCCGCCTATTAATCCAGTGGGCTACAGCAATTCTCTGGAACAAAATAGCTTTCTTCCAGAGTACTTCTGCAGGAGGCAGGAAGAAAACTATATAGACAGAGATTCTGGTGAGTTTTCAGCTATTTATTTAGGCACATACATATTGTTATAAACATGAGCAAATGCAAATCAATATTTGTCTTTCTTGTGACTCATCTCAACACTTCTGTCATTTCTTTTTCTTTCAGAAAGAAGAAAAATTGTAAAACAACAACAACCAAAAAGCTACATAAAGCCTGCTGCCCAAAGCATCCCTGCAAGCAGACAAACCGGACAAATCACTTAGTAAATATGTACAGGACTGTACTCTGAGATCCCAGCTGAACACAATGGAATGTCCTTCTGAGTGAATATAGTTAAAACTGCACTATAGCAAGGATGGTTAAAACTATAATTTTTTTCATTTGGAGTACAGTTTTTTTCATTTCATAATGCTTGAATATATTATAAATCAAATGTAATGCTATAGGATTATCTCCTCCTTTTGTTTCCAAAATTAAGCAAAACTCCCTGTGTAAAGTGGCAGCAGTCAAATGTCCTCCAGTGTTAATTCTTCTAAGTAGTTGCTATAAGATTAGATGTTAAAACCATCTTTGGCACAGTATTTTCTCTATATGGTCAAGTTGAACTTCAATAAGAGCTGCTTCTGATGTCTTCACTGAGCTCTCATTGCATAACTTGGAATTACACAATTTTGTTCTTTCAGTATAATAGAAAATCTGATTGATTTTCTTCCTAACTATGTATGTGATTGTTTTAAAGTTTTCGGTTAAATTTGGGGCTTCACAAAATTTAGGCACCTTTAGAAACCATTCAAATGCCATACTAATACCGTATTTTGCCGAAAATAAGACCCTGTCTTATATTTTTTTGGACCCTGAAATAAGCACTTGGCCTTATTTTTGGGGAGGTCTTATTATTTTGGGGCATGTGGAGCAAGATGGGGCTCCTCTTGCCGTCTTACCTGATTTCCAGTGCTGCTTTAAATATTTTTGGGGGGAGGCCTTATTTTTGGGTGAAGGTTTATTTTAGCGCATGCGCTCAAAAGCCCAATTGGGCTTATTATCAGGTGATGTCTTATTTTGGGGAAAACAGGGTATCACATTTAGAAAACATTTAAAAACATCAATTGTGTATAGGTAGTCCTTGACTTACGACCACAATTGAGTCCAGAATTTATGTTGCTAAGTGAGAAATCTGTTAAGTGAGTTTTGTCCCATTTTACGACATTCCTTACCACATTTGTTAAGTGAATCATCGCAGTTGTTAAATTAGTAATATGGTTGTTAAGTGAATCTGTCTCCTCTATTGACTTTGCTTGTCAGAAGGTTGCAGAATATGTTCACATGACCCAAGGACATGCAACCGTCATAAATATGAACCAGTTATTAAGAATCTTAATGTAAATCATGTGACAAACCTGTATAACTATTGTTTGGATACACAATTTTAGCAAAGTTAATTACATGCTTGTTCATGTTTCAGGAATTTATAAGCAGACTGGCTGCTTATAAATGGTTTATATTGCTGAAGCATGAAAAAGCATGTAATTAACACCCTCCGATGGTATCTATCCTTAAATATTCAAGTCAAAATCTAATATATATTATATTTGAAAGAAAATATTTTTTTTAAAAAAAGGTTTGGTAGTTGAACTTGTTACCCAGAAATCTATATTAGAAAATTTAGAAAATCTATATTAGAAAATTTGTTTACAAACATGGTTATTTTAGGAAAAGTTCTGTTTGATGATATCCACAAACATGAAATCCTTGACTAAATGGATTAATTTAGAATGTCAACTAATGCTGGTACATTTAAATAATTTTAGGCCTTGGTTTACATTCTTTTTCAAGGATTGAGAAAGCAGATTTCAGAGGCCACATATGTTATTTCATTTGTAAAGCAACATAATTTTAAAGTTCTACTTTTTTCCCTACTGCAATTTCAAACTTCAAAATTATTTCCTATTTTGTAATTTCAGACTTCATAACTTTGTATTAGGGAAAAAATAATCGCAAACCCTTAGTTTTAAAAAAGAAAATACTCTCAGCATGTGTATGTGTATTTTTAGAATTTTTATAAATTATAGCACCATCCTGATTAAGGAAATAAAATGGAGCTTATTTCTGAATGATTTTATGGTTTCTCATACAGTCAGCCAGATGTTTAGACTGGACATCTATTGAGTCTTTCAAAAGACCTAGGACAGGCAGATGTTGTTGCTTGATGGTGTTAAAGATATCGCTGCAGGATAGAAGGTGTTCCAAGCGAAGCTGCCTTTTGCAATTGACTTGTGGTTATTTTGTCAGTGCTGATTGTGTTCAAGTGGTGCTTCAGATGTTTTTGGATTGCACCCAACAGGCTTTTTATTATTGTTATCATGGTTCATCACACAGTCAGTCAGATGTTCAGATTGGAACTGGCATTTTTGTCCCTCTATTGAGTCCTTCCAAGAATCTGAGATAGGCAGATGCAGATATTTGAGGGTCTTAAAGTTATTGTTGCAGGATGTAAACTGTTCTGAGCAAAGCTGTCTTTTGCAATTGACTGATGGTGATTTTTTTTCTCAATGCCAGTGGTGTTTAAGTGATGCTCAAGCTGTTTTGGAATTGTACCCAAAGTGCCTATTATTATTGGTACTCCCTTTGCTTTCCCCCCCAATCTTTCTGTTTTATCTGCAGATAAAATTTTGTTATCTTATGTTTATTTGCAGATAAAAAATTGTTTGACTATTCTTTCTGTTCTATTGTGCTGTCTTCAGGTACTGCCATATCCACTATCCAGACTTTTTTGTCTTTCTTATCTAGAATTGTTAAGTCTAGGTTGTTATGTGGCAAGTGCTTGTGTGTCTGAACAATAAAGTTCCAGAATACTTTAGCTACTTCATTTTTTTATTTCTCTATTTTGGTCCTACCACTTCTTGCTTGAAGCCCATGATATTGTTATATATACAACAATGTGAAACCATAGTTACTGTAGCTGGTGTTGGCCTTCATATGCATTGAGCTCCTCCCAAGGAACTCCCCTGTCAGCAATGGATCTGCAGCAACTCCCCTCCCCATGCTATGTTGAGACGGCTTGAATCTCGACACTAAGTATGTCATGTATCGGTATACTATGTATATACCAAGATGTGTAGTCTTTTGTAATTCACAGATGAAAAAGTTGGCAATGTGCAAATTTTCTAAGTGACATCAAAGATTTTTTAATACTGATAACCACTGGGACTACCACTGCTGGTTATGCCATAATCTTTCAATTTCCAGATCTTGATACTTTGGATCAAGAATTGGATCTTCTCCAATTCTTTGTCTTCTATTCTACTTTCCCCTGGTATTGCCATATTAATTATCCACACATTTCTTATTCCAATCATAGTTACATTTATTATGCTTTGAGCCAAGACTTTGGTCGGTTTGCATTCAGAAATATTTTAATCTGGTTGTTTTTAATTATTTTTTGAACTCTAGGTTCCCAACAATTTTTCCTTACCTGCACATGATAATTTTTGCAGATATTCCAGTGAATCATTTTGGCAAATGTATATATTTATAATCAGATTGTGCAATCTTTTTGCATGAGCTGAGTATATGATGTACTATTTCTTCTGTTTTATTAGATGTTTAAAGCAAAAAATAATATGAACATATAGATTGCCATGTATAACATGGTGTCGAGTCCTACCGGAGCTCGCCATCGATGGGGGGTGTGGGAGATGAAGGAGTGGAGATAAGCAGCCGCAGCGAACACACAAACAGTTCCTGGATAGCAGCATTCAGGGCGATGATTGATGACGTTGCCGGGCCTCTCCGATTCTGCTGTCCTCGCTGCTCTGGTGCTCGCAGCTGTTACTGTTAAGGGAGTGGGGGGTGCTTGATTGATAATCACCGGATGTATGTTTAAGGGGCTGAGTTTTTGTTAAATAGCGCTGTGGTGTGGTTACACCCAGTGCTGACTTTGAACCAAAACACTGACTTGTACTTTACTTTTGACTGCAAGCTTATCATTGCCAAAGTAAACCCTGATTCTCTGTGTGTTACTGGTGATTATTTCCTATCGCAGTTCTGAACGAACGACAAGCCGAGAGAAAGTCAGCGCTTGGTTCCTTTTCGTAAGAGGTGAGGATTCCCTGTGGCTTTGCAGCAAAGGGGGATATGGCAGAAGGGACGGCCTTGGAAGAGCAGGAGTGTGGTGGAGATGTGGAGGGGGAGGAACCACTGATAGAGGAGGTGAAGGAGAGTGTGGAACAGTTGGCAGTGAAACCAAAAGTCAAGCAACCCAAGAGTGCCCCGCCCCGGCCGGAGGAGGAGAGTTTTCCAGGACAACGGGCTCGGACGGGGGATTGGTGGCACAGCTCTGTTCTCCTCGGGCCGCGGATGCCAACGCCCCCTTGCTTGGGAGCGTCTTTCCAGGGCTGGAGGGAAAGATGATGGACTGATGAGGATGAAGGGGATTGGGGGTATCCTGCCTCATCCGGTCCCAGCACCATGGATATGCTACGTGAGCGTTTTGGGGAATCTGGATTTCGTGACGCCCCATCCTGGCAGCCCTGGGTTGCAGGGCTGGAGCCTCCAGGTTCTTCTTGGCAGGATACAGGGGTGACCACTTCGGAGACCCAATTCCGGCTCAGAAGTCCTAAATGGAGGTATGGACGGACCATAAAAACTTAGAAGCCTTACAAACGCCCAGGCGACTATCTCCCAAACAGATAAGGTGGGCACAATATTTCCAGCGTTTCTCTTTCCGGTTGCGGTATGTTCCTGCTGGGAAAAACTTCCTGGCTGATGCGCTGTCCCGGATGCCACAGTATAATAGCAAGCAAGAGGAAGTGATAGAACCTCTAATTGCACCTTCCCAAACCCTATTAAGACTTACAGAAGTAGATGGTCACTTACGTACCGAGTTTAAAACAGCTTTACAACAGGATCAATGGGTAATCCAAAACCCCTCTATGGTTAGCTATAATGATGGAATAGTGTGGAGGGAGAATAGAATATATGTTCCAGAACGTTTACGGAACGTAGTGTTATGCAGGTGCCATGATGCCAAATCAGCAGGCCATTTTGGGTACTTAAAAACTCTACACCTTGTGAGGAGGCAATTCTGGTGGCCACGAATGCGTAAGGACATAGAAACATACGTAAAAGGTTGCACAACCTGTGCAACCACCAAACCCTGGTCTGGACGACTGTTAGGACTATTACAGACAGTCGTGAATCCTAGCAGGCCTTGGGAAGAGATCGCTATGGATTTCATAGTCGATCTCCCCCCTAGCCATGGCCACACTGTAATTTGGACGGTGGTAGATCTGTTTTCGAAACAGGCCCACTTTGTGCCATGTAAAAGCATACCATCTGCGCGACAATTAACCGAACTCTTTTTGCAACATATCTATCATCTCCATGGAGCACCTAAGAGGATTATATCTGACCGCGGTGTTCAATTCACCTCTAAATTTTGGAGACGATTTGTCCGTTTAATTGGGTCCTCTCAAGGGTTAAGTTCAGCATTCCACCCGAGCACTAACGGGGCGGCTGAACGGGCCAATGCCGTGGTCGAAAGATATATCAGATGCTACGTTTCTTACCAGCAGACGAATTGGTCAGGACTCCTGCCTTTTGCCGAAGTGGCATATAACAACATACCCCACCGCAGTACTGGGTTCTCCCCTTTCCAAGTAATATATGGCCGAGAGTTTTCAGCCATTCCAGAGTTAGATCCCCCTATGACAGACGGTGACACGCCACGCGGTTGGGCTGATAAAATTAGTCATGTATGGCCAAGTGTAAAAACAGCATTACAAAAGGCAGCAGACGAGTACAAAAAATATGCAGACAAGAAAAGAGCTGATCCAAAACCATTCCGGATAGGAGACAAAGTATACTTATCTACGAAATACCTTAAACTCCGACTGCCCAGTAAAAAATTAGGACCTAAATATATAGGACCATTTCCCATAACACAAGTCATCAATCCCGTAACCGTAGCTCTTAAACTTCCCCCTCTGTTCAGTAGGATACATCCCGTATTCCATAGCAGTTTGGTGAAACCGGTGACGATAGAAAGGCCAGGTACCTCGACTACTCCACCGGGTCCCGTGCATACCAACCAATATGAGATAGACCGAATATTGGACTCCAGGGTTCGTAGGGGGATGTTACAATATCTTGTGCGGTGGAAAAGATACCCTGTAACACAGGCCTTGTGGGTGGCAGCACCCGATGTTCACACTGCCCGATTGATACAACGGTTCCATCGGAAATACCCAGACAAACCTAATGCAGGATCATAACAGTGACTAACATTTGTATGCTTTCTATTTATAGGTGAGCTCCTGGTAGGGGGGGCCGCCTGTCGAGTCCTACCGGAGCTCACCATCGATGGGGGGTGTGGGAGATGAAGGAGTGGAGATAAGCAGCCGCAGCGAACACACAAACAGTTCCTGGATAGCAGCATTCAGGGCGATGATTGATGATGTTGCCGGGCCTCTCCGATTCTGCTGTCCTCACTGCTCTGGTGCTCGCAGCTGTTACTGTTAAGGGAGTGAGAGGTGCTTGATTGATAATCACCGGATGTATGTTTAAGGGGCTGAGTTTTTGTTAAATAGCGCTGTGGTGTGGTTACACCCAGCGCTGACTTTGAACCAAAACACCGACTTGTACTTTACTTTTGACTGCAAGCTTATCATTGCCAAAGTAAATCCTGATTCTCTGTGCGTTACTGGTGATTATTTCCTATCGCAGTTCTGAATGAATGACAAGCCGAGACATGGGCTCCTTGCTCCTACCAATCACCTGTGTCTGGGGTAAGCCAGATACTGTTAGAGAATTTAAATAGGGCATCATTTAAGGAAAGTATATATAGAAGAATATTATGTAAATTCATTCAAGTACATTCAAGAAAGTTGTGGAGAGTCTTATCACTTAAAACAGGGTGTCAAACTTGCGTTGTCACATCGTCACGTGACCTATTGCAACTTTTTTCCCCTTCATTAAAATAGGGGTCGGTGTGGCCAGCACATGATGCTTCCAACCTGCAGGCCACAAGTTTAACACCCCTGACTTAAAACGTCAACAGTGAAAACTGTGACTTCTTATGATAACCTGATTTCATGATGGAAACCATGAAATAATTGTATTTGCATATTTTTGATATAACATTTTAGGTTACAATCTATTAAGAGTCCTTCACTCAGTCAATTTTCTTGGGGTAGACCATATTTGATTAAATGTTTATGGTTTGCATTTGCTGAATAGACATACAGTATTAGTGATTATTTTCTTCCTCTGTTTAGCTGGAGCAGCTGCTGAGCAAGAAACAAATATCAGGAAATTATTATTTTTGTGACAATATCGCTCTTAAAAACTGATTTGGTCTCACTTTAGAGATGAAGCCATATCTTCCTATTCCTGTACTAGATTATTATTCTGACAATAAGCAGGTTGTGTTGTTGTTTTTTAAGTAACAGTTTGCATCCATTTTCTTTCTGTGATATTAAAAGTTATGCGAGAGAGAGAGAGAGAGGGGGGGGGGGGAGGGAGGGAGAAGGAGAAGGAGAAGAGAGAGAGAAAAAAAAGAAAAAGAAAGTTAATGCAGTGGGGTTTTTTCAGGATATGCTCCCACTAAATTTTTGGATGCTGCTTTTTGAACGAGGTCTGTTCACGTGGAAAAAAACACTCAGTGTTCATGATTTCTTATGGTAGTAATTAGAGTCTGGTAGAAAAGGTGATCAAACATCTGGAGTGGGATAACCTGTTTATTCATATAGGGTCACTAAACATCCCTTTCTTAATTATATTCAGTTACCGGGATTTTGGTAACCTAATTATACTGAACAGAAAGAAGATAACAATAAATATATATATAGAAACAATAAAACGATGCCTCAGCTGGGGCACAAAATATTTCAAATACACAATTTGCCACAAAAGAGAGCAGATGTTAGGATGAAATATTCAAATACATTATCAGAAAAACTGAAAGTTTTCCAGTAAAAGACAAATGCAATGATAAAGTAGGCCTTCGATTTCTGATGCTCTTTTCTTCCTTGATGTAAATATTATACTTAAGAAAACTTTGTATAGTCTATGTGACTTAGACACAATAAATTTAGGTAATTTATTTTTAACATCTAAAAGTAGAATCTTTAACTTTGCAATGCTACTGGTTTCATTAAAATGGCAGTATTCTAGTAACTTATATTTGACCATGATTAAAAATCTATCTGATCATAAAAGCCAGGAGGCCAAGTGAAGTCTTTAATTTCCTGAGCCATTCACGTTCAATGTTGAGCAGAATTATCTGGAAAAATGCTACTGAAATCAGTCTGGCTGTTCAGTCTGAGCATAAATGTATAGATTTGCATCCATAAAAGCAAAAACTTAGATTAAAGAAAAGAATATTACAGATTTTTATACTTGAAAGGGATATTAAGTCCCACTTTGCTCTTGGAACTAAAATGCTATTATGTTATTCTTGAAAACTGACCATGCAATTTTACAATTTTTAAATGATAAGGTTCCATGTCAATCAGCATCTTTATCAACCAATTTATACATATTTTCCCTAAAGTTTAATCAAAACCATATTTCTTATAAAAAGAATGCATTATACAAACCCTACCTGCCTTAAAATATTCCCCTCATATTTATTTCCTTGAGTTTATAATGAGTTACTTCGAAGTTTTGTTTGATGTTGTGGATAAATGACTTGTGAGCCTGATGGATATTCTCACCCATGATGGAAGGAAAGAAATCATGCAAAAAATAAAATAAAATGTAGCCAGGGTGTAATGAAGTATGCAATTATACCTGGAATTTCATTCTTCTGCAGCTCTTAAAAGTACAGAGAGTTCTAAAAGCAAAATCTGGAAACCAAGTTCCCTTGACCCAATTTCAGAGTTTGCTTGGCCATTCGCTTCTTTTTTACAAAATTCTCAAAGCATTTTTTCCCCTTAGCAATACAGTAGAGTTTTCCCAAGTTTTGTTTTCTTTATCAAACCCCATGAAGAGGCATGGTGGCTAGTGATGATGGAGATGATCTCAGCTCCGGTGGTTTGAGCCCTAGTTCTGTGTGGCAGGGTGAGATCCTGCCATTCGCCTCAGCTTCTGTCCACCTAAGAGTTTGAAAGCATATTCTAGGCAAGTAGATAGATATGTGGCACTTCGGTGGGGAGATGAGCTGGTGCTCTGTGCAAGCAGTCAGATTTCTGATGGCTCTTTTTTATTTAAGCATAGTATATTTTAAAGACCCATACACCTAAAGGATCAATAGTCCAATCTATTAAAACCATGTGAGTGCTTTATTTGGAGTTGTTTCTGCTATTTCCAAAGTCTGGTGAACCACAACTGAATTTACTGACAGAAACTTAGTGTTCAGAGTTCTTGTCTAGATCCATATCACTTTTTAAACATCCCTCTCCCCCACCTTTTCCTTGCCTACAAGCAGTGATGCATTCAAACAAGCTGCTTCTTTTGGTTTCCTTTGCTAAATGATTCTGTAGCACCATCTGTCAGACCATCTGCTCAAACTACATTAACAAATCTGAGATCATCTTTGCTTTTTAAGTGATCTGTACTTTTCAAAAAACCCACAAAACCCACAAAAAGGTCAATATCTTAGTCAAGTGGTTGCCATGCAACCTTGAGCCAAGGTGGCGCAGTGGTTAGGGTGCAGTACTGCAGCTACTTCAGCTGACTGCTAGTTCAGCAAATCAGCGGATCAAATCTCACCGGCTCAAGGTTGACTCAGCCTTCCATCCTTCCAAGGTGAGTAAAATGAGGACCCAGATTGTTGGGGGCAATATGCTATTTAGTATACCGTCTTTGGTGTAAGTTGCCCAGAGTCCTCGGAGAGTGGGCGGCATAGAAATATGATAATAAAACAAATGCAATTTCAAATATGGAGTAAAACATTTCAGAAAGCAGCTAACTTTCTATTCCTACTGTTAAGGAAAATTGGATTGTCAATAAATGATTTCCAGGGATATTTTCATTATGCCTATAAGAGAAACATAATAATTTGTTTCATACTTAGAATCACAAATTTCTGATATTGAATCAAACTTTTTTTATATGACAATTTTTTTATATGACACAAGAACAGTTTTTTTTTTCCGAATGCCATCTCTCCGCTAAACAAATAATTCCCTCAACACTGTCAAACTAGTTACTAAGTCTGCATTAATTAATTAATCTTCTCATCGTTGCTATCACCCATCTCCTCCCACTTATGACTGTATGACTGTAACCTTGTTGCTGGTCTCCTTAAGATTTACTTACTTATTTGCTCCCTATGACTATCATTAAGTGTTGTACCTTATGCTTCTTGATGAATGTATCTTTTCTTTTATGTACACGAGAGCATATGCACCAAGACAAATTCCTTGTGTGTCCAATCACACTTGGCCAATAAAATTCTATTCTATTCTATTCTATTCTATTCTATTCTATTCTATTCTATTCTATTCTATTCTATTCTATTCTATTCTATTCTATTCTATTCTATTCTTATCCCAACCCCTTTAATTTTGTTTTTAAATGAATGGCATTTAAATGAATGGTTGGTGTAATAATAAACAGTTATTTTATAAACAGCACTATAAACAGCACTGAATGTGGTAGCCCTGAAGATCCAAAGAAAAGGTGGCTTCCAGGGCTGACACAGTTTGGACTGAAATGGGGGAGACCTGTATTCAAATTCTGCTCAGTTGTTGCACTTGTAGAGTTGTTGACACAATAACATTAGGAAGGATATTTTGCCTTAAGCTCCTAAATCATGGGTGAACAAGCCTTGATCTCCCAGATGTTCTACTTTCAGCAAATCTGATCATAATCATACAATACTCATGCTTATATATTCACTCATATCAGTGATGAGGAATGTGTCTGAAAGGCCATAGATTGTCCATGCTTCACTCAGAGGAGAAGAAGGATAAAAGTATAGCAAATATTTCTTTGAGTAAAGAGAAAAGGCAATGGTGAATAGGTAATGCAGTTAATAATTAGTCATAAATGGCTTCTTAAAATCCTTCAATATTCTGCAAGACATTCTGCTGTTAGCAGCAGCTGTAGCTAAATTCTGTTTGAATTGGAATTTTTTGCCCACTCTTATCTGCACATTGTAATTTATTGAGAAATTTTTCAAGGTAATCTAAAGAGTCATTACTCCCGTCTTTCCATGTCTTTTGAAATCCACTATTCAGTTTCATACATGGATAATTATAATTCATGGAACTTAGTAAAATAAATGAAAATACTGATTGCCATAAAAAAGCCATAACTGAGAAACATGAAAGCATGTTCTTTTTAAATAATATATATTAAGGAAGAAAGAAAGTGGCATTCGGAGTATATGAGAAAAAGTAAGGCTGATGAGTGTGATTATGAGGTCACAGTCCCATCCCTAGTTTTACATGTATTACAATTTGTTAAATGTTCATGAAAGGAAGATAGACAACCAATCTCATTTTAACACTTGTTGAAGGAACTAATAGGTATAAAACAGAACTTTTTGATAAATTTATCACTTATGAAATATTTAAGCATTTTTTAAAACATGAGATCATTGATGTTTCTAAAAAGAAAAGTCGGTTCTCTATTCCAAATTTCTTTTAAATTACTGATACTCCTTTGGTTCTCAGTAAAACTGAATTGTTAATCTTTTTTAAAAAATCTTTTTTAAAATATTGATAAAAAAAGAAAAATACATTGTTAAAAAAATGAAAACATAGAAAGTGCTTTTTTTAAAAAAAGTGAAAAATACAAAAAGAGAAAAGGAAAAAAGCATATCATTTCACTTATAAATTACAATTCTATTTATAGTTATTTAAAACAATGATTAAAGTACACACATATAATGCACTTATATATCTTTTTTATGTTTTTATTTTATTCAAAACAAAGTTAAAATACAAAACTCAAAAAAAATTCCAAAAGGACAAAAAGGAAAAAAAAAATCACAAATATTATTTTAACTTATCTCATTTTGGGTAAATGAATTCCATATTTCATTATATTTGTACACAAAATCTTTAGTAAACCATTCATAAGTGGCAAATGTAATCAAATCCTGAATCCATTGAGTGATCCATTGATCCATACAGTATATAATTAATGGTTTCAGTAAAAATATGGAATGGATATTCCTTAAATAGATGGTAACCAAATTTTCACCAATAGGCATCAGTTCAAATTTGGATTGGTTAACAGAGTATCCTGCTATTTTACTAAAACCATCAACACTGTGATAGTAGTATGAGCTTCAGAAATAAAGAAAAGAATGACATCTGTAACGTGTTCAACTGAGCTATGTACTGTTCCATTTATCTCCCTCTGTTGTCTAATAGAACAAGCCAGTAGTTCCATGCAGATATTAAAAACGAAGGTTGAAAGTGGACAACATTGCTTAGTTCCTGTAAATAGTGGAAAAGTAGGAGAACCCATGCGATTAGCTTTCACTTTAGATGTGGGCTATTCATATAGTATCTTAATTCATTTTATGAATTGATGAGGCCAAAAAGAGAAATCACCCAGCTCCTATTCATACCAAATCCTGTCATCAATGTGTCAATGTTGACTTTGACAGACTTTCCTGATTCCATGAGGGCTTTAAATTCTCCAAATGTGGCACCTTGTGACCTTCTAATAAAATTTTGCTACCAAATATCAGATGCAGGAAATAGGTGGTTCTGGAATATTTCTGCAGTTATTCTAGTTCAGGGGTGAAATCAGGCAGGTTCTGACAGGTTTTGGAGAACCAGTGGCAGAAATTTTGAGTAGTTCGGAGAACCGTTAAATACCACCTCTGGCTGGCCCCAGAGTGGGGTGGGAATGGAGATTTTGCAATATCCTTCCCCCAAGAGTGGGGAGGGAATGGGGATTTTGCAGTATCCTTCCCCTGGAGTGGGGTGGGAATGGAGATTTTTCAGTATCCTTCCCCTGCCATGTCCACCAAGCCACGCCCACCGAGCCACACCATGCCCACCAAGCCACATGAACAGAACCGGTAGTAAAAAAAATTGGATTTCATCACTGTTCTAGTCCATTTCAATTATCCATTTAATGCATACACACAGACAGACAGACACACATAGAGACACAGGCACACACACCACACACACACACACACACACACACACACATTCCACATAGCTTCTTAAAAGTATAGAAGATGGTAAGGCCATTGCAAGAGTATGAAGCATTTATTGCTGCAAGATCCACAAAACTTCAAAAACGTCAATGCTATTCTGCTTCATGCTAAAGGAAAGAATGCTACAAATTGGTGGAAATGTCAATGATATTTTTAATGAAGCAGAGTTGTTGGTCAATACTAGAATTTCTTTCTACTGGTCTTAGATCAACATATTTTCGAAACAGATAATACTGTACTAAATGTCATGTCTAGACACAGTGAGCTGTTTTGATTTGTTTCTCCAAATCAATAGGAAACATTGCTCTGCTAAGTGCGACAGAAATGAGAGATAGAAATTCCCTTTCCTAGGAATCTCTCTGAGAAATCAGAGCCAAAAGTGAAGGTGGATTGTTGTGCAAGTCATGGCAATCAAACGTACAGATTGCCAGTTTCCCTCCAACACACATACTACAAAGCATAAAATACACATTTTTCCAAGAATTAAATAATTTTGCTGAAACAAATGATGCCAAAAAATTTGAAGTTTAGTTGTTTTGAAAACTTCAGAATCCAAAGAATAGAAGTATTACACTAAAATAGAAGTATATATTAGAGGACAGTTATTCATTTTCTCATATAGTTCATATAAAGACTAAATATAAATATTTTAAGAAAAACCCTGATTTTTTTTTAAGGAATAGAGATTGTTTTTGAAGATTCTAAAACAGAGTAAAATGTATTAGTTAAGTTACCTATTTACAATATTATATGTGACATAAAATGACTGCAATTCTAGCCAGATTTAAAGGTATGACTTGCTAATGCACTCAGTTAAAAGTCTGTCTGATGCTACACTGTATAACCTAGGTTGATAGGGTTTTTTTTACAGATTGCATGCTAGACCTGTTCACTGCTTAATATTATTTAAAGGGGGATTAGAGAATGCCAAAAATAACTTACATAGTTGTGAGCGTTTTTTTCCTCTATATCTCTACAATTCTTTTAATAAATTATACAAATATCCAGGAAAGATGTTAGGGTATTTTAAATCTCTGTTATAAGAATTGAATTGTTACCTTGAACATTAACCAATATTAAAAAGCAACACTAACAAATCAAGACCCACATAATTCTTTCTGTTTGTGGAGTCTGCTGTAACTCAGAAATATAAGGGGCTCCTCTTCCACACTTTTTTTGTGTGGTCCAATAAAAAAAAAAGATCCCACCGCTAGTTTTGAACTTTTTATAGCATTACATATAGCATTCATTACATACAGCACACAGGAACAGTAAAACATAGCTGTAACATGAACTAAAAACACTCAACTATTGAATTCAGTGGAAATGATGCCTTTGTGCCCTGCAGGGAAGTGTGTTCACAGTTATTAGTTGGCTTCTCATACAATACTGCACAGACTCCATAAAGGTGCAATACATTTCTAAAGTACTATACATACCGTGTTTCCCCGAAAATAAGAACCTGTTTTATATTTTTTTTGAACCCCGAAATAAGTGCTTGGCCTTATTTTCGGGGAGGTCTTATTATTTTGGGGCACATGGAGCAAGATGGGGTTCCTCTTGCCATCTTGTCTGATTTCCAGCTCTGCGTTTAAATATTTTCCGGGGGGAGGGTTATTTTAGTGCATGTGCTCAAAAGCACATTTTATTGTATGATAAGAAAATAGATAAGACCTTTAAAAGTCATATATTAAGAAATGCTCTATTGCGTGTCTGGAAAAAGTATCAATATAAATTAAACGATAATTTATCATTTAATTTATTAAATGATAAGTTACCAATATGGACAGTACCCAGACACGCGATAGAGAATATAAATTTGGAGAAAAAGCAGGATAAGACTACATACAAGGAACTCCTTTATAAAGAAGGAGTTAGATTACAATTAAAATCTATGGAGCAATTAAGAGAAGAAGGAATAATTAGAACTTGGTTTCAGTATGGGCAGCTGCAGGCCAGATGAAGATCAAAAAATTGGTATTTTGCAGCAGGATGAGAATTTGATAAAACAAATAAGAGACAAAAGTCAAACGCATATAAAAAGGTTGTATAATGTGTTAGTGGAAATAGATTCAGAAACAGAGCTAGTCAAGGATTGTATGATAAAATGGGCACAAAATATAGGAGAACCAATAATGATGGAAACATGGGAAAAGATATGGGTTAGAAATGTAAGATTTACACAAGCTCAAAACTTAAGAGAGAACTTTTATAAAATGTTTTATAGATGGCATTTAGATCCAAAAAAACTAGCCTGTATGTATCCAAACTTACAACCTAAGTGTTGGCGATGCGAGTGTGAAGATGCTACGTATTTTCATATATGGTGGACATGTAAAAAAATTAAGGCTTTTTGGATGAAAATATGGTGGATTATTCAAAATATTTTAAAGAAAAAGATTAAATTTACACCACAGTTTTTTTTTTGTTAGGAATAGTTACGGATTGTACTGTAATAGAGACTAAGTTGGTTTTGAATTTAATAACAGCTGCCAGGTTACTGGTGGCACAGTATTGGAAGAAGGAAGATCCACCTACTATTGAGGAATGGACACTAAAAGTCGTGCATTTGGCAGAAATGGCAAAAATTTCATCATATCTTAAAGACCATTCAAACGAAAGATACATATTGGAATGGAGAAGATGGATCGACTATATTCAAAACAAGTATCAGACTAAGAAGATTCATATAGCTTATGAATGAAACATTTTCCATCTTTAGTTTATGTTTATAGGGTTTTGAGCTATAAGGAGTTAAAGACCTAGAGAGAATCTGAAGTCAATAATTTGTTAGCATATTTTAGTTTTATGTTTGTGAATGCTATACCCTGTGCTTGTTCTGGGAAGTCTAGGGAGGGGGGTGGGGGGGTAAGGGAGAGGGGGAAAAGGATGGGTGGGAGGGCAAGGGGGGAGGGATGGGGTGAGGGGGGAAGGGGGGAGAAAATGTTTGTATTTCCTATAAAACTTTTCAATAATAATAATAAAAAAAAGCCCGATTGGGCTTATTATCAGGGATGTCTTATTTTCAGGAAAACAGGGTACTAAACCAAGGGTGGGCAACTATGGCAACTTTACGACTTGTGGACTTCAACTCCCAGAATTCCTGAGTCAGAATGAGGTGCCATAGTTGTCCAGCCCTGTACAAAACCAAGCCAATTCTCCCTATCTTTCAAATGTCAACACTCTCTGCACAAGGTCACACAGCTGTTATTCTCTCATTGTCTTTTTGGCATCTACCCTCTGGCCCTTATGAATCCAGTCTGTTTTTTTTTCAGTTCTTAACTTTCTAAGATTTGATTCATTTCCAGTTGATCAACTGGACAACTGCTTTATGGGCAAAATTTCTAACTACTCACATTTCACATTATCCAAATTGTCAGTTTCTGCTCTGGAATTCTTTGCACCCCATGCTCTTCCCCTCCACCTCTTGTTTACTTATGATCTGCCAGAAGAACTTCCTACTTTGCTGAGTCAAATGCTCTTTCATTCATCTTCCCTTCTTCTGCCTGGCCACACCTAAAGTTAGGCTCCAAATATGTTTCTGAGCTAACTTCTTCTTTCTTAAATATACTTTCTCCTCTCAATTTATGCTCCCAACTTTTAAATATCAGAGCTGGTTAAACTCTAATCTGGGTATTAAATGATCTCTCATTTCCTCCCACAATCTCTACATCATTTACCTGCTGTCTCCAAGAATTTTACATTCTTCAGTTTTTAGTACTTAGCCACGAAATCTTTACCTTTACTGCCTCTTACTCACTGCCCTGCAACCACTGGCTTATTTGTTTTACAGACTGTATAATGTCTCAACTGATACTTATTTCTACATTATTAAAGATGTATATCTGTTTTATATTTCTTCAAGCAATCTGGTCTTTCTATACCTTGGTTTAGAGTCTTACATATTAAATGTCTCAGTGGTATCTATATTGCAAAATTATGGATGTTATTAAGATGATTCTGGCAGCAGTGGCCATTATCTCCATTTTTGTAAATACAGAGACTGCCTAGTTGCCTTTTGTTTCACTTCCTATAAGTACAGGTCTTATCTCATGTAGGATGGAAGCAAGTGGATTTTGGCTACTATAATTTCAGCCTTATAGTATTAAACGCACATATGTTTGCCCCCAGCAGTTTGCCAGCAGATCTTTACTATGTTTTAATGTCTCTTTGATTTAATATAATACCTATGTAGGCTATCTCCCCCCCCCCCCTTTTATTCACTCATGCCGGATTTTCAGAAATTGCCTGGACAAGGCCTTGAAATTTTCTTGGAAGATTTTTCAGAAATTGTTTCCCATTGTGTCCTTTCTAGGGCTGAGAGAAAGTGACTGACCCAAGGTTACCCAGCTGGGTTTATGCTTCAAATGGGACAAGAACATATGTTTCTAGCTGGATACCTTAACCATGACCCCAATCTGGCTCCCAGGTTCTCTTTGCATTGGCAACCAGTATTTCAATGAAATATAATATCAACCAACAGTTTTAGCTAATCCTAATCTCATTTTTCCGATTTTTGAAAAACTACCTCACTGGATGGAAAGATAAAATATGTTCAGAAGCTTATAACTATTAAAAAGAACTACTGATATTCTGTTAAAGGTATTGGCTCTGTGAATGTTCGACTTCAAATTTCTACCATCATATTTTTTTTAGTTGAAGCTAATGTCTTAACATTAGGATCTTTCCTCTTGGAGCTGTATTTTGCTTTAATTTGCTTTTGCCATAGCAGCTGGTATAATTTTCTTGAATCTTTTCAATACCTTTTCCTCTGCTGGACTGTTCCAGCTATAATTTGCTCACTCACTGATTGTCACTGAGGAAAGAAATACGACAATGAAATCCATATATAAGAGCAGCCAAAGTAAAATACGTTGCTACAGTAGAGAAAGTAATTATTGTTAGCCACATGTTGCATGTATGCCTTTTATCCCATTAAGGAATTGATAAAATAAGAGAAGATAAAATGATAAGAATGTTGGAGACAGAGGAGCAATGTAATACTTAGGCAACCTGTTGATACCAAATTGCTTCTATGTTCTGAGCAAGATTTTGATATCTACTTGAACAGCCTTCTCCAAACTGGTTTTCCAGTTGGCTGACTGGGAATGTTAGACTCCTTAATCCCAATACATCCTGTGGACACCAGGTTGGAGGAAGTTAGTCTACAAATTTGGGAAGCTTTTTAAAACATTCTTTCTTTGTTTATACCTTCTTAGAAATCTTTCACTAAAAAGATTGCAAAAAGAAAAACATTATTTACTGTTGATGTTGATAAAACGTTCCCACTTTCCTTTGGAGAAAAAGAAGAAACTTGAAAAAAATTGCAGTGGTCAAAATTGTTACAGCATATGCCTTTTATATAAGAAAAATAATAAAAATCACATCCAATTCTGTTCCAATCTGTATCAATCTAATCCAGTTTCCAGTTTCAATAATGTCTGAAAAGATAAGCCCACGATAGTCAATGTCTTTTTCTGGTGCTTCCATTAGATGGTAAATTTAATTTAAAAAGGGAAATTGTATTGGATAGATAAAACGTTGACTTAAGTACAACTAATATTATTGCCAAATGTGGACCAGTAGAACATATTACAAAAATACAGATGTCATCTATATTTATTTGAGCCCAGATTTCTTAACCCTAGTAGTAGTCTCTCTTTTGCAATCACAAACATTAGCTTAAAGAAATAAGAAAAATGTATAATAAGCTCTGTGCGGATTTCATATCACATCATGGTCTTTTTATGTGCTCATTACTCAGAATATATGAAGACCTGAGGAAATACATTATGGTATATTAACATGGAGAACACAAATCTTTTGGTTGGTAAAAGTCAACACTGAGTTGATGGCAATAATCACTCAGAACATGTAGGCCAAATTAATGGATTTTTGTTTTAGATTTATATCCCATTGTTCAATTGAGGGTTCAAAGTAGTATATATATAGCACTCCTTTCCCTTATCCTTCCCTTAATTTCCCTGCAAAAAAGAATCATGTGAGGGAGTGGGCTGTATGACCAAAAGTCATCCAGTGAATTCCATGGATGTTTCATGTTAAATACTTCTCACTAGCAATACATAAGGCACCAACCCTGGTTAAAACAGTCATTTAAATCTGAGTTAGCTCTTACATCAGAAATAGTTCTTTCAGCTTATAAATAAAAGAGAATGTTTTAATGAAAACTATACATGATTTGCATTGTAATGGTAATGACCAAGTCTTTTTTAAAAAAGAAAATTCATCTTTATCTGTCTTCTGAGATTGCATATTTAATAATAAAGACAATTATATGCACTATCAGGTAGGTAGATTATCACTCAAGTATTGGACTTAAAAGTATTGAAGAAAAAAACAATTCTAAACTAACTGATAGAAGAAACAGTAATGTTCAACAGAATTGTGAGCAATGTGGACAATTATTTTTGTTGTTGTATTTATAAGATAATTTTCTTATAAATACAACTTTAACTTTCATGTCCCCCACTTTTATTATTGTTATGATTAATTTTAAAGTGTTAATGGCATAGCAATTACTCTTCCCCCCCCCCATTCTTGCCTACTCCCTCCAATCCTCTGAATCTCTTTTGGGGAAAAAAAAACATTCAATGGGAATCTTTGTCCTAGACTCATTGGCTCAGCTAATTAGATTGTGGTTTCAACACTGTACCCATATGCGTTTTCACATTTTGAGACTTGGAATTGGTTTATATACAGGCTACATTTAGAATGCATGTAAGTGAGTGGTAGGATTCAGCCAGTTCGCACCACTTTGGGAGAACCAGTTGTTAACCTTCTGAGCAGTTTGATGAACTGGTTGTTGGAAAAAATCATTAGGGCAGAGAACCGGTTGTTAAATTATTTGAATCCCACCATTGATGTAAGTATAAGGGGAAAGTGACTTTTTAGTATGGATTTTTGTCTTATTTTTCTGCCTATGTTTAAGATGGCATTCCTGGGAAAACAACAACAAATCACATTGCCTACTTAAGAAAAGATAATTTGTTTCTGAATTTTTTTCAGGCCCATTAATTTAGCTGTCCATTGAAGAATATCCAGTACTACAGATTTTGCTAAATTTTCCTTTGAAGATAGCTCCTATTTCATTACAGGTCAGAAATAGCAGAGACTCTAGGCAACACAGATTTAGCTGACCTATTTCTCAACGCTCAGAACTAGCAGCAATACTATTACTCAGATTCAAAAGAAAATCTTTAATTTTTCTTTTTGAAGGATTGCATTAAAAATGGTGGCTTTGATGTGTGTGTGTGTGTGTGTGTGTGTGTGTGTGTGTGTGTGTGTGTGAGTGTGAGTGTGTATACACTATAGTCTTCATCAGCCTTGGCTTTATGCTTCCAGAATTGGTAGATTCTGATTTAAAATAGCACAAGATTATACCTGTTATTATTTTTCCTTCTTGCAGTGAAAATTATCGCGGAGTATATAATAGCTAGTACAGTGACTAAGTGACTGCTTGTCAATCAGATAATCCCTGCTGGCATTCCTTCTTGCACAGAATAAGTAGGAATAACAATGCAGAAAGTATACTAAAATAGCTGTCACAAGGATCCAGGTCTGAATTCTTTTATTAGGACAAAATAGGGTTCACAATGTATTTATGGTCAGCAAAAGTAATGATTAGATAATTATTGAAGGCTGACATTTGGAAAACATACTTCCCAAAATAAATAGATGTATAGTACACTTAGCAACAAATATATGAAAATGCGTCTTTGAAGTCCTGGAAAAGAGAGTACATATTTAAAAAAGAGTAAAGGTACGTTTGGTGAGTGTTTCACCTATCAATCCAAAATTTGTCCCAGATGGGATTTCATGTATTTTATAGTGGAGAAATGTAGTCACAAACATACATAGGGGAGATTAGAAAGACAAAGATACAATGTGACATATATAATTTCATCAGGCATTGTGACAAATAAATATTTGTATATGTATGATATGCAGACATTATTGTAGCTTGTTACATTCTATACATCTTTTGAAAACATTGGGTGCAACTCCAAAGATCATTCAACATATTATAATCAAATTGTAATCTTTAATGTAGTAGAAGAGAAAAAATATCAAATACAAGGTAAATTATCTTGTTCAGCTTAATTAATACTCATGTGAATATTCTGAGTATATAAAAAGTAAACTTTCCAATTTTATGATATTCTGATTTGATAACAATCTTTTCTAATTCTTTGACCTACCGTATTTTTCAGAGTATAAGATGCTCTGGACTATAAGACGCACCTACCTTTTTTGGGGAGGAAAACAAGAAAAAGAAATCTGCCTCTGCCTCCCAGCAATTTTGCCTCGTTGCTGCAAACAGCAAACAGCCTGCTTTACTTTCATTTTTGTTTTCAGCATAGCTTGATTAGCACAAGAAAAAAAAAATCTGCTCCCAGCAATTTACCTCCCTGCAGCAAGCAACAGAGGCCAGCGCAAAACAGCTGAGAGTCGGGAGGCCGATCCAATCAACTTGTGCTAATTAGGCTGTGCAGATGCTGAAATGAGCTGTTTCTTGCTGCTTGCTTCAAGGAGGTAAACTGCTGGGAGGCAGAGGCCAAAGGGTGGGGGCCAGTGGGTGAGCGGGTCTACATTCAGTGTATAAAACACACCCAAATTTTTATCCCCTTTTAGGGGGGGGGGAAAGGTGCGCCTTATACTCCAAAAAATATGGTAAGTCAGGATTGTATGGTTTGAATTTGTATGTTATCCCACGGAGCTTTGAATGTGCTTCCCTGAGCCCTACAAATATTGCTATTAAGTACATATTAAGTGACATCAATTTCAATTAAATTAAATTTAGTTTTGATCCATGACTCCAGTTCCACCTACTTTGAGAGATGAAATTAATATTGTTGACAGTCCACTGGATATAAATCCACTGGAATTCAGAAAAGGTTTTTTGGGGTTTTTTTTTGAAGAAACTATGCTCACAGCAAGGTTGCATGCTGCAATGGTTTGCTGAAAGGAACTTGATGAAGCAGAGCATATCAACCAGCCATGTATTAACAGAATGCATGTTACCAAAATTAACACTTTAAGAGAAAGAAATACAAATAAAAGGAATATGTGATCAGTTGCAGGCTGGAACTGTGAGTGTTATGTTGGAAGATTTTGCTTCTAGGGCAATAGAACTTAGTACATTTGTAAATTTACTAAATTTGCATGTTTAAATCACACTAAATATGAGGACTGTAAAATAAGATTAAACTCCGAGAAGGGCAAGAGAAAATAGACTTGGATTTAAACTGTAGTGGGAAGTAATGAGATGGCATTGCAGCCCCTTGTCATATTGACAAAGGGCAATGAATTGTTTTAAGTGGTGTCAGAGTAGTATGTGATAAAGATTGTTAACTACTCATGCCATGTCATATGACTGGGTTGATTTTACAAATCACAAGCCAGTCAAAAGAGGGAATCTGATAGAGAATAGATGAGTGTGAGAATAGATGAATTTTTAAATGGTGTGTGTCTAATCTAGTAAATGTGATCTTCTTGTCTTCTGAAACTTGTGCTTGTGTTGTACGTAGATTTGATTTTAGTGTGTTATTGGTCTGGCATTTGAGGTAGGATACTATTGTTTGTAAGTGATACTGATTTCATAGTCCTAGCAATGCTCAAACTTTCTAATTTTGTTTCTAACTTGTGTCCTGTTTTAGTACGTAATGTAAGCTTTATTTCCAACACAAAATTATGTTTTTAAAAATAAACATAATTTTAATCACTTTATATATAGAATATCTTATTCTATTATATGCTAGAAAGATCTATCAAATGAATAGCCATAGCCAAAACATTTAGACTTATATACTGCTTCATAGTACTTTACCGCCATCTCTAAGCTGTTTACAGAGTCAGCATATTCCCCCAGCAATATGGGTCCTCATTTTATCAACCTCAAAAGGATGGAAGGCTAAGTCAACCTTGAGCCAGTCAGGATCAAGCTTCTAGCTATAGACAGAATTAGCCTGCACTCTAACCACTATGCCACCATTGCTGCAGTAGCCTGCTTTCTTCAGCTTCATTATTCCTGTCCCATGCAGTAATGAGTGGAGGTGGATATTGTATTTTGAAATGATTTCAAAAAAGGAAAATGCAGTTCTTTTACTATGCTCCCACCTGATTGACAGGTATTTCTCTAAGACTACTTAAAGAAGTTTCTGTTTTGGCTAATAAAACCTATTGCTAAATCTAGCAAGTAGTGGTGGAAGCAGAACCTCTCTTGAATTTTGTCTGAAATATAGACTAGCATGGCAGGCAATATAGGAAAGCATATATGACAGTGGGATTCAAAAAAATTTACTACTGCTTCTGTGGGCATGGCTTGGTGGGCGTGGCAGGGGAAGGATACTGTAAATTCTCCATTTCCTTCCAATCAGCTGGGACTCAGGAGGCTGAGAATAGAAGGGGGCGGGACCAGTAAGAAATTACTACTACTCAAAATTTCCACTACCGGTTCTCCAGAACTGATCAAACCTGCTGAATACCACCTCTAATATATGAACACATTTATTGTAATGTCATTATGCAAATCAATCTCTGGGGAATAGCCTACTAAAGATGGCTCCAAAAAGTGGAGCCAATGATCAGGAAAAAGTGACCTCCCCATAATTCCTCTCAGGATAAGTAGAGAAGTTAGAATCCCTGAGAAATACTCCAGAAAAGCTATTGTTCATGAGGTAAAAGGAGTCCCTATGTATTTTATGTGGCTAATCATTGCTAACTATAGAGGACGGTGTTCATCTCTATTTCAAGGCCATTGAGCCAGTGTTGTCCAAAGACATTTTCATTGTCATGTTGCCCAACATGACATCAGGGAGCACTGTTACCTTCCCACCAGACTGGTACCTATTTATCTACTCACATTTGCATGCTTTTGAACTGCTAGGTGGGCAGGAGCTGGGGCAAGTTATGGGAATGCAACCTGTTGTGTGGAGCTCAGGTCTTGAACCCAGACTTACAGCTTTTCCAATCAACAAGTCAGTGTCTTAACCACTGAGCGTTGCCCTCCCCATTTATGAGGAGGCCATGATAAAAGTTTCAGGCTGATTTAGAGTTCTTGGGCATGAAGGAATAGCTAAAACTGTGATAAGCACCTTTGAAAGGACACTATGTTTGTATATTTCCTTTTCTAATTAACTTCAGAAAATGGTTGTTAAGTGATTTTCAGCTATTAGAAACATTTGGATCAACAGTTTTTTATTGGTACTGGCTGGGTTTCCTTCAATCCTTTGGAAAAGGATTAACTACAACCTTAAAATCTTTATTTTTTTTACTAAACAGCAAAAGATTATTAAAACTTTGATTTTAGAAAGTTACAAACAGACTAATGGTCCAAATAAACTTGAAATAAGATTTTAGAATTATTTATTAAAAATCTTTCCAGTGAGAAAATGTTTTGTTTTGATTTTAAAAAAAACATAATACGGTAAAATTTTAAAGTAAGACTCTAGAGTAAATTAGAGGCATTAAAAAAATACAATTAAAAGAGAAGAACACTTAAATTCAGTTTAAAATTAGTCACTTAAATAAGAGATTGGTATAAAAATTTAATTGTTGTTGTTGTTAGTTGTGAAGTCATGTCTGACCCATCATGACCCCATGAACAATGTTCCTCCAGTCCTTCCTGTCCCCTACCATCCTCTGGAGTCAATTTAAGCTCACACCTACTGCTTCAGTGACTCCATCCATCCAGCTCTTTCTCTGTCATTCCGTTCTTCTTTTGCCCTCAAACTTTCCCAGTATTAGGCTCTTCTCCAGTGAGTCCTTCCTTCTCATTAGGTGGCCAAAGTATTTGAGTTTCATCTTCAGGATCTGGCCTTCTAAAGAGCAGTCAGGGTTGATCTCCTCTAGGATTGACCGGTTTGATCACCTTGCAGTCCAAGGGACTCACAGGAGTCTTCTCCAGCATCATAGTTCAAAGGCCCTCAATTCTTTGGTGCTCAGCCTTTCTTATGGTCCAACTTTCACAGCTGTGCATTGCAACTGGGAAAACCATAGTCTTGACTATACGCACTTTTGCTGGCAGGGTGATGTCTCTGCTTTTTAGTATGCTGTCTAGATTTGCCATAGCTTTCCTCCCCAGGATCAAGCGTCTTTTAATTTCTTGGCTGCAGTCCCCATCTGCGGTGATCTTGGAACCCAGGAAAATAAAATCTGTCACTACCTCAATTTCTTCCCCATCTATTTGCCAGGAAAAAATAAATAAATAAATAAATATAAATAAATAAACTAAATATTTTAACATTGGACATGATGAAGGATATTTTTGAATAATGAATCCAGAAGTTAATTTTACAAGCGTCCACTCTAGTAGACACAATTGCAGCTAAAAGACATCGTAAAAGAGAATAAATTCTACCTTATCAAGATTGAGATTGAATTGCATGTGATTTAAAAATGACAGGCTACAAGAATGACAAGGAAAAATATGTTTCACTGGACATACAAAAGAAACTGGCTGACGTCTTAATAATTAAAAAAAGATATAAAAAGAAGAAGATATAAAAACAAAAAAGTCGCATGCATAATTTTCTTATATTGAATTTACAAAAGAAGATTTAAAGCTTTGAAGAATTTCATAGAAGAAACAAAGAAAAAAGAAAGAAAGTTTTACAAGATTATTTTAACAGCCTTAAGATTAAAGGTGTAAAAGTAAAAGGAGTAATTTGCAACTCAGTATCAGAGATCAGTAACATTTTTATGAAGTAAAAGGAAGAAATGCAAAGCTGGCTTATTTGACCATGGTTAAAAATAGATATGTTACTGCTGGTAATCTTCAATGAACTGAAATGACAATGCTTTATTAATTTGTTTATAGATAAGAGATGAGATATTGAAAGAAGAGATGACTGTTTATTTAAAATAAGTTGATAAATTAGTATAATTGTATATACTTGTGATAAAGATAGGAAGTCACTTCTTTAAATATTACTCTACTATATTTTTATTTTTTATTTTCTATTTCTCTTTCAATTTTCAATTTTTATTTTCTTCATTCTACTCTTTTGTATTCTTCTATTTCTCTATTTTTATACTAGTATTTACTGTTGTAATTAGAAATCTTTACTAAAATTACTATAAAAAGTGACATCATAATGTAAATCAAATAAGGGCTTCTGTTTACTAGCCTTTATTAGTCATCTTAGGATCCATAGCTGCTGATGTAGGCCTCACAAACTATATAATTAAAGTAGAATGACATATCACATGCTGGATCCAAGGGCTCTTAGTCTGGAATAAATTCCACTGGTTTACAGACTCAGTCTATAATCAGATATAATATTCTTCAGCATTCTAATGAACAGTGCTGCATATAAAGTTTAATTATTTGTGTAAAACTGTCCAGGATGAATATTCAATTTGTCTGTTAAAACATAAATTGCTAGCATATAAAAAGTAAGTACTCATTTGGATTTTATTGAAAATTGTGAATGGTTTGCAATTTTGTTGTCTGTCATGTGGCTGGATTACTACTGTGTCTCTCTCTTCCGTATAAATAAGCAACAAATTTATTCTTGTGGGAGATATCAGAACTGTATTCTATAGATGAATACAGTGATAAACATAACAAGATTTTAAAGCCTATGATTGAGTTTGGGAAAAATACACTTGCTGGTTTAACCTAATCTTACATTGACAGGTATTTCCTCTGCTTGGAACCAGATTCTAGTTTATGTCATGAAAAATTTAGCATCTGTTCTTGTTTGCATATTATTCTGAGTTCCTCTTAAGCTGTCATTTTCTGTTTGTAAGCCTTTACATTTTTCAAAAAACTATGGTAACATTCTTGCATGAGTATTTTAAAGACAACCTGGGCCATGCCATTTTTTGTTCCCAGACAAAAATACAAATCTCTCTAGAATTAAAGAATACACAGGGGTTGTCTTTTTCTTCTGAATTTTCAACATTTATTGCATTTCAGAGCTATACTGTATTGTACAGAAGAAGAAAAAAATAAAACTTGAACAAAGATGGTAAAAAAAATCTCTCTCCTTAGTACTCATATTCAACATGAATGGGATTTCCATTGAGTTTTTGAGTGGAACAACTGATTTAATTCTCAGTCTAAAAAATACATTGGGGTTTTTAAAGGGAACATGGCTTTCTCCAATAGATTTAAAAAAAAAAAAAAAAGAGTATGTTGTCCATTGCTGGATGCTATTGCACTTATTGTGCACACCTGATGTAAGTATCTCACATACTTATCTATTGGAACAAAATTTCAGTTTATATGGCTATAATCCTGTGTAAATCTACTCAAAAAAGGCTTCATCAGGTTCTTTACTCCATATCCTAGGAAAATGTGTATCAGTTTGTAGCCTAATTTACAACCCTTTTGCCTTCCCAATAACTCCTGTTAAGAGGTATCCCACACTTAGAAATTTATTTATTTATTTTTATTTTTTTATTTGTCAAGCATATATAAGATAACAGGTAAAAGGGACTTCCAGCAGCTCTGTAGGATATTGTGGATGCTCCTCAGTGGAGCGCTAGCCCCGTGACTTTGTTAGCCGCTAGAACAGCAAAAAATCAGCTGTCTAGCGGCGAAGAACCTTCCCCCCTGGGAGAAGAGGGGGAAGAGAGCAGCCAGGCGCATGGTAGAGCTCCCTAAGAGCCCTAGAATTAATTCTGGGGCTCAAAAGGTGAGAGCTCCCCAAGAGCCTGGGAAAGCTCCAAAGCCGGGACGACTCTGCCAAAAGGCAGAGCAAAACGCCACAATTTGATACAAATTGAGAATTGAAGCAAGCAGAACAAAGACAGGAGACTACATAATTGCAAGTATTTATACTTTAATTCCATTGAACATTGTTTCTTTTCGAGCCTACAAGAGCGGAGCTGAAGCGGAAAGGGGGGAAAGATGGCGCTGGCTCGTTAAGACAAAGAGACGAAAGTGAAAGTTAAGAAGAAAGCTTTTATTGACTTGTTAACTCATTAGTGCCTTTCAGCTACCAACTCTGCCTTAAGACTTTTTGGATTTAACCCTGTATGTTAGACTTTGGGAATTAATATTCAAAGATTTTCTGATTTTTCTTCACTGGCTATAAGAACTTTAAGAATTGATTCTGAGACTGTGGGATTTTAAAATGGCTTCAAAGCAGACAAAATTGGTGCTGCCTAAAGCAGGGAGTGTGGGAAGTTCTCCCGCTCAGACTAGAAGGCTGCAAACTTTATTGCCTCCAGCAGATACACAAGCTCAATCACAACCACAACCACAAGCACAAACATTAACACTTGAGATGTTTCAGGAAGCCATGAAGGAAATTAAAGAAGGCTTTAAAGAAGACATTGCATTTGCATTTAAAGGAGTCTCAGATCAAATGGAAGAAATGAAGGACATAATTAAGACAAGAAATAAACATATAAGGGAAGACATAGTTCTTGCACTCCAGGGACTGGTAAACCATGTTAACTATGTAGAGGACAGAGTTGAAGAGGTTGTTCAAGCCAATGAGATTCTAGATGGTAAAGTTGAGGAAACACAAATCAAGATCGATAAAACAGAAGCTGAAGTGATGTTGACACAATATAAGATGGTGAAATTTGCTGTGAGAATAAGAGGCTTGAAAGAAGATTCTAAGGAAAATTTGAAAGAGATTTTTCAAAAGGCTCTGGCAGTTTATAGGAGAGCCCAGAGGAGAACTTGAATGGCAAATTGATCGGATTTATCGCGTCAACTCATGGATAGCCAGACAAAGGAAACTACCAAGAGATGTTGTAATCTACTTTGTCACCAGAAGGATTAGAAATGAGATTTTACAAGCCTCCTACAAAAACAAGTTGCAAGTGGCAGGACAAGAAGTGGCAGTATTTAAAGAAATACCACCTAAAATGTTGAAATCTAAGAAAGAGTATGCTTTTCTGGCAGATGAGCTTAGAAATCGACAGATACAATACAGATGGGAAGTTCCAGTTGGATTAACAGTGAATTACGCAGGAGAGCGATATCGCCTCAATACAATATGGAAAGCAAGAGATTTTTATACTAACATACTAAAGACTGGACACCCACCAGCAATGGGAGCTAAAAAAGCAAGAGAGGCAACAGAGGGAAGGAAAGAGGATCTGCAGAAGCAAGCAGAAGGTGGAGCTATGAGTATGCAGGAGGAATTACTGCAACTTTCAAGTGCTGTCCAAGCATGGGATATAGCTGAAAAACAAGAAGAAGTTAAAGATCAAAGACAAATCAGAGCAGTCACTAAACGTAAAGAACAAGAGTTAAAAAGGCTACAAGAGCAGGCTTTATCACAAGAAAATGTGAATATTGGTACAGAAGCTGTGGGAGGGGCGAGATCGAAAAAAAAATTCCAAGAGGATTACCAAGCGGTTCTTGCTAAGCTTCGAGAGTCTGAAGATGGCCTCTAGGTTTTTAACCTGGAATGTCAATGGTTTAAATTCACCACAAAAAAGGAAGAAAATATTTCACCATTTGAGACAATTTAAAAATGATATAATATGCCTGCAGGAAACACATATAAGGACAATTGATCAAAAATATTTAATAAATGCAAAACTGGGAACACATTTTGTTGCATCAGCCCCGGAAAAAAAAGAATGGAATAGTGATTTATTTGAAAAGAGACATGATGGCTAAATTAGTTGAGGCAGACCAACAAGGAAGATTTCTGGCAATTGAGTTACTGATAGAAGGGAAGAAAATACTTTTAATGGGGATATATGCACCTAACCAACAACAAGAAAAATTTTACAAGTTGATACACACAAAGTTACTACATTGGGATTATAATTCATGTATATTGATGGGGGATTGGAATGGAGTAATAGACCCTAATATTGATAAGAAAAGACTAGTACAATCTACTAAATTGTGAACCAGACTGCCTAAGTCTTTCTTTGATATGATGGAGGATATGGAATTAAGAGATATTTGGCGTGAATGGAATTATAGAGAACAAGATTTTACATTTTTTTCAGCTCGACATCAATCCTTTTCGAGAATTGATTTTATATTAACTACAAATGATTTCTTTTCCAGGGTAAAGAAGACAAAGATTTGTGTCAGAATTTTAATGGATCATAGTCCAGTTTGGATGGAACTGGAGTGTGGGGAAAGATCTAGGAGATCTTGGCGGTTAAATGAAAATCTTTTCAGATATGAGAAAAATGTAATAGAATGTAAAAAAATTAATGAAGGAATTTTTTGTTTTAAATATGAATAAGGGAACATCTATGGATATGGTATGGGATGCTAGTAAAGCATATATGAGAGGAGTACTGATAAATATGAATAATGCATATAGGCATAGACAGATGGAAAAAAGGAGGGAACTAGAAGAAGAGATTAAGAAAAAAGAAAGGGTGTTAATACATAACCCAGAGGATAAGAAAATTAAAGAAGAGATTACCCTATTACGAGGGCAATTTAATATGATGCTCTCAGATCAAGTGGCAACCAATTTACAATATGCTAAACATAATACTTTTTGTAATGCAAATAAACCAGGTAGATGGTTGGCATATATGTTGAGGAAAAAACAAAAATCTCGTACCATAGAGAAAATAGAGTATAAAGGTAAAGAGGTTTATCACCAAAATATGATTAAAAAGGCATTTTTAGAATTTTATGCAAGATTGTATACTGCAGATAAAATACAAGGTGTAGATATAGAGAGATATTTGGATAGACAGAATATTCCTATAGTTACAGAGGAACAAAGAGAACGGTTAAACCAATTAATAACAGAGGAGGAGATCCTTTCAGTAATTAAACAATTAAAAACTGGCAAGGCTCCTGGTATGGATGGATTAACTGCTGTGTATTATAAATATCTACAATTGGAAATGGTTGTACCTCTTAAAGAATTGTTTAATAGAATTCAGTTAGGTGAAGGGGTACCACCTTCATGGAAAACAGCCTTTATTTCGTTAATTCCAAAAGAAGATCAAGATTTGACACATCCAAGAATTATAGACCTATATCATTATTGAATACAGATTATAAGATATTTACTAAAATATTGGCAAATAGGTTAATGTCAGTAATGCAAAAAAAATGATTCATGCTGACCAAACTGGTTTTATACAAGGGAGACAAATGAAAAATAATGTAAGACAAATTGTTGATATATTGGAATATTTGGAAAGGAATAACCAAATCCCAGCAGTGCTTATATTTTTAGATTGGGAAAAAGCTTTTGATCGATTGGATTGGCAATTTTTATTGAGAGTGGTTTATAGGATGCAATTTGGGAATTGCTTTATGCAGTCTATAAAAGCAATATATCAGGAACAGACAGCTCAGATAATTGTTAATGGCAGTTTGACAGAAACTTTTAAAATTGAAAAAGGTACGAGGCAGGGATGTCCCTTATTGCCATTATTATTTATATTAACTTTAGAACTGTTGTTGAACAAAATACGTACTATAGATGAGATAGAGGGAATTAAAGTTAGAGATTATGAATATAAGGTACGGGCATTTGCAGACGATTTGGTTATGACTTTAACTCACCCAGTGGAATCAGCAAAGGCTATGATGGATATAATTAAACAGTATGGTCAAGTGTCTGGGTTTAAAATAAACGCTGGAAAAACAAAGATGATAGTTAAAAACATGACAATAAATCAAAAAGAGGAGCTACAAAGGGTAACGGGATGTGAAATAGTCAAAAAAGTTAAATACCTAGGTGTTCATATTGCATCTTCCAACGGTAAATTGTATAAATATAATTATGAGTTGATATGGCACAAAATACAAGTTGAAATGGATAAATGGAAAAAATTACAATTGTCCTTGTTAGGTAGAATAGCAATTATAAAAATGAATGTTTTACCTAGGTTCTTATTCCTCTTTGAAATGATACCAACTCTAAAAAAGGATGCCAACCTGGAAGAATGGCAGAAAGGTATTAATAAGTTTGTATGGCAAGGTAAGAAACCAAGGATAAAATTGAAAATAATGCAGGATACACAAGAAAGAGGGGAGTTGAAAATGCCAAATTTAAAATTATATTATGAAGCAGCTGTTTTATCAGTCATTAGTGATTGGATTAATTTAACAAATGGAAGGATATTGAATATTGAAGGGTATGATTTGGTTTATGGTTGGCAAGCTTATTTAGTGTATGATAAAGAGGTGGATAGAGCATTTAAGAGTCATATATTGAGGAATGCTTTATTGCGTGTCTGGAAGAAATATCAATATAAGTTAAATGAAAAGATACCTGTGTGGACAGCTCCCAGGCACGCAATAGAGAATACGAGTATAGAAAGTAGACAGGACGTAATTACATATATAGATATTCTTAATATGGAGGGAGGTATACTAAAACTAAAACCTGTGAATGTGTTGAAAGAGGAGAAAATAATTCAAACTTGGTTTCAGTATGTACAATTACAAGCCAGATGGATAAAAGACCAGAAAATTGTTATTACACAAAGCGATGAAAATTTAATAAAGCAAACTAGAGACCAAAGTTTAAGGCAGCGGTTCTCAACCTGGGGACCCCTTTGGGGGTCGAACGGCCATTTCACAGGGGTCGCCAAAGCCCTCTCTCACCCCCCCCCCCACGCCTTCACTCACCCTCACTCTCTGCCTCTGTTGGATCGCCGGTCGCCGGTCGCTTATCCCGCCCACTCCCAATCTATTGCTGCCTCCAGAGTCCCAGCTGATGGCTAGAGGGAAAAAAACTTTAAATTCTTGCCGCGGGGCTTCAAAGAGCTAGCTGCAAAGAGGTAGATTCCTGGAGCAAACTTTTTCCCCCCTAGCTATGCTGAAAAAGCGAAATTGAAAGTAAGTAAGCAGGGTCTTTGCTGCATCGTTGACAAAATGAGGCAGAGAGATTTCTTTTTCTTTTTCCTCACCAAAAAAGGTAGGTGCAAAACTGCAAACAATGGGAAATTTAGGGCAAAAGAGGAGAGTTCAAGATTTTAAAACACAAAAGAAAAAAAGCTCTATTTAACTAGGGAATTGTAATAATTGAGATACTATTAATTGTATATTGTGTTGAAAGCAGAAATGGTTAAGTTGTGGTTTGGAGGAATATATGGGGGAAATTATTTGGTTTATTATTATTGGTAAATATAATTAATTGATTTGTAAGAAATTGGGTTGCATGGAAATAATTGGAATATTCATGTTCATATTGATTAATATACAAAAAAGGTAGTTATATAACTAATTGATTTATATTAAAATGTTGAATTTATATTAAACAACTGTAATATTACATAATTAACCAATGTGAGGATGGATATAAAAATAGATGACAATGGGAAGGGGTATAATATAGAATGGAAGGGAAAAATTGAATTTGATTAAGATTAGAGATGAGGATGAAGGGTAATACTGGTTTTTTACAAAAATAGATGAGGAATAAATATGGCAAAAAGGAAATATAGAAATTGTAAATTTAATTGAAATGACTAAACACTGTTTAAATTTGTGAACCAGCCAAATACTCTGTTCAAAGAAAATACATTGTATGTTTGTATGTGTGTTTCTAATTATTGTTATTTATTCATATTTGATCTCTTTTATTCTTTAAAGTTTAACAATTCATTCTTTATCTTAATATCTTTATATTTGTTTGGGGTTGGCTTTCTTCCCATTCATCTTTTTTATTGTACAGCAATCTTTCTCCTCAAACCTACCACCTCTCTCTTTTCTTTTCTTTCCTTCTTACTTTCTCTTTCTCCCCCTCTTCTTCTCCTCCCTACTTCCTCTTCCTTTCTCCTTCTCCTCTCTTCCTCCCTCTCTTACCCTCACTCCTACTCTATTTTCCCTTCCCCTCCTTCATCCCTCTCTATTGCTGTATCCTTTTATGCATATGGACTACTCAGAGGGCTGAAAAAGTTATTTCTGATTGGTCCTTGCACTTTTGACCAGTCCTCGAACTTACGACTGTCCTCACATTTTACGTTTTTGCCCTGTCTTGTCACCATGGTGAAGAGAAGCAGTTGTGAAATGAGTGACATGGTTGTTAAAAATGCTACAATGGGCATAAATGATGACCAGTCATAAGAGCGAAGACCAGTCAAAAGTGCGAGGACCTGTCAGAAATCACTTTTTTCAGCTCTCTGGGTGGTCCTTTTGTGCACATGGACTACTCAGATTGCTGAAAAAGTTATTTTTGACTGGTCCTCGCACTTTTGACCAGATCTCAAATTTACGACTATCCTCATATTTTACGTTTTTTGCCCTATCTTATCACCATGGTGAAAAGAAGCAGTTGTGAAATGAGTGACATGGTTGTTAAGTATGCTGCATATGCATAAATGTGAGGATGGTCATAAGTGTGAGGACCAGTCAAAAGTGTGAGGACCTGTCAGAAATGACTTTTTTCAGCCCTCTGAGTAGTCCCTATACACATAGCCATGACCACCCGGTCACATGACCTGCTAGCCACGCCCACCCAGTCACATGACCTCCAAGCCATGCTCACAAAATAAGCCATGCCCACAGAACCAGCAGTAAAAAAATTTAGAACCCACCCCTAGTTGGGGGTCACCACAACATGAGGAACTGTATTAAAGGGTCGCGGCATTAGGAAGGTTGAGAACCACTGCTCTATAGCGTCGTTTTGAGGGTAGGAGTTGAAACAGTTTATGTCCAGGACATATCCCTTGAACTAATGCTCCAGTGCAGCTCCCAGATCTTATGCCCAAACAGCAGGCACACACACACACACACACACACACACACACACACACACACTCACTCACCTTAAATCCAATCTTTGTTCCAGCTGCATGCTCAATGGTTCTTTTTTTTTTTTGTTTCCTAAGTCAAAATTAAGTATTTACAGAAGCATGGATCCAACTCTTTATCTCAACTGCTCTCCTATTCTGCTTTATCACCATTCTCTCCTTTTGTGTACTGGAAAAGCAAATTCTAACTTTCTCATATATTATACCTGACAACTGAGGTTGTTGCCAAGTCAGTGGCATTGACATACTGCCGCACTGTTGCAATACAAAGCCTTTACATTGTAGTACTCACCTATCCCACCTGAATGCTTGTTTTATGGCTCAGGGATCCATCTTGTTGCTGCAGGCATGTGAAAATGGATGAAATGAGCTGTGTTCAAAGTAATCAAATGTATAGAAGATCAATTTCCTCTGAGTGCTTCAGCAGCTCTCTCTTTAGCAAAAAATTCCCTTGTAAACAGCAGGAGAAATGCAACTCAATCATGATAGCTGCTTTTCCATTAGTGAAATATCTCTGGCAGCTAGAATAGTAAAGTGTTGCCCTGTCAAATGTACTTCTCTTTAATCAACTGGAAGAGTTGAGAAGAAACAGAAGAATACTAAATGTCCATGTTTCTATTATAGAAGCATTGTTCTGCAGCTTGTACAGGTGAACACCTTATTCTTTCAATAGGATAGTTAAAATGAAAACATCCCCCTACAACATGGAGGACTTTACTGAACTAATGTCATTGATTGACTGTCTTCTGAGCTGACAGTTATTCAGTAAAATCTGTAGATGTCTGTAGAAGAGGTGAAGTTAAGAAGGGTGTCAAGGCTATTAGAGACTTAACATATTTATTTAGAGGTTAATTTCATTTTTAACAATTATACTGATTGTTAAAATATTCAAGAACTCTGAACAGAGGCACAAAAATAGAAACAGGATAAATTTGATTTGATTAGATTCATTATAACCATTCCAGTTCAAACATCTCAGATACTGTTCATGAACCACGGAGTTTAGTCAAGATTTTTTTAAAAAAGAAGACTTAAAATACTTTTCTTACATTATTTCCTAGAAATTCCACATGCACTAATCTGGTTGACTGTACAAAAATGAGTTTGTTTAAATAAATTAGGCTTACATTGTAAGACTATTTTAATTTTATAAATACTTAAAAAGATCTAATATATTTCAATTCAGTTACATACTTTAATATTTAGCTATTAACTACAAGTTTTCCATATTTTTTTTTTTTTGCCAATATGGTAATATATTTCTCACAATATGAAATATAGATGCTGTTTTTTTCCTGTTCAGGTTTTGTTCAGAACCAGTGTAATACAATTCTTGTTCTCTTGGTAGTTTTCCCTCGGTACTTTATATGTGACCTTGTTCAATTCTATTTTGACATGAATAAAATATTTTCACAGTTTAACTGATCAATATTAAAAGAAAACATTGGGCAATTTGTCTTTTTAAAATGCCATCCTGACAAATACAGCTCCCTAGGAATTTTTTAGCCCTGCTATAATTTTCCCACTGGTCTTATTTGCAACATTCAATCTCAGAAGAACCATTGCTTACAACCACTTTTAAACAGCTTATCAACCTGCAAATTTGCCATGTTTCATCAATTGGTTTTGGGAAGAAATAGCAACAGATTAGAAGTAGGCAAAATGTAACTGATTTTATTCATTTATTTGTATATCAGATTTGGAGTAAGCCCATTTCATTCACAGAGCAACTCTGGGCAGTGCACAATTAAAACATAAAATTTATATTGTATTCTAGTAAGAGTGTTAGGTGTAAACAACCAGATCTACATGTGAAGAGTTCAATTAGCTATTTTGTCACTCCTACCTATTTCACAGGAATCTGTGGGCTAGCAGTCTCCATCTGGATAAGATAAAGTCTTGTGCCCACATAATGATTTCAGGCTAATTCCTCACTTGACTCCTTCTCCTGTTCTCAGCCAGTCTCTCTTCGACAAGGAGGGAGTTAAAACAAGGATAAAATTAATAAAGTTAAAAAGGCAGGGGGTGGGGCCTTGAATTTAACTTTCACTTAACTAAGGTTGTATGCTCCCCTTTGAGTGCCTAGCAAATCAGCAGAACCAGGTCTTTCCAAAATGCCAAAAGAATGGTAGCCGGCCTTACCTCTGGGAATAGAATATTCCAAAGGGCAGGAAAGCTCTGTTTCTGGACCTCACCAGTTGAAATTCTTTAACTAACAGGGTCCATAACATACCCTCCCAGCCTAATCTGGTGGTACAGGTTGAAATAATGAGATGAAGATAGTTCTACAATTAACCTGACACTATACCAACTGATGGTGATTTCTTTTTTTTAAAAAAAAAATCTTTCTCTTCATTTATCATTTTCTTCTAAAACAAAGGATCATTCCAAGATATCTTATTCTTACCCACTCCCATCTCATACTTTTATATTTATATGTAGTATAATATACATTTATTATATTTATAAATTATATAAATTTATATTATATTTATATGTAGTATAATACACATTCTTTTCTTCTTGCTTTCCTGTTTGCAATTAAGTAATTGATAAGACATAAAGAATGAGTAGTGAGCTATAATTTAAGGTGTAAAGTACTTGATCCAAATCTAATCCAAAGCATTTATTATGAAATGAGGTAATTGTAATGACAGAAGTGATTGATACTTTTAAATCAAGATAGTTTAATCAAGTATTTAGTTTAACTAATCCCAAGAGCTGTTTCAATATTTTGGGGTTCCCTGAAGACATTCTCATTTACTAAACCATTGACGGCAGTACCAAAAAAAATAAATAAATCTGAAATAGGTTATAGCTGGAAGAAAGGTGGCTTACATGAATATTGTCTCTCCAAACCAATTTATTGTTTATCTAGTTCTTCACCATCCCTCTTTGTAACTAAAAAGAAAAGTATCTGAAAAGCTACATTAACTTTAACAAGTGGATTCCTTAAAGCCCAGCACTTCTTTTTCAGGTTTATAACAAATCCTAATCCTAATCCTCCTCCTTCTTCTCCTCCTCCTCCTCCTCCTCCTCTCCTCCTCCTCATTATCATCAAGATACTTTAATGAGTAGCAAAAGAGTACTTGAACCCATAACATTTATCTTATATCAGTTTAAAGCATGCCTGACATTACAAATAAATTAAAGTACTGTGGTTAATTTTCGGGTTTCAGCTGCCATTGTGCAATTTCACTCATTGGACAATGTCATGGATGTACCAGAACAATTTTCATTTAGTCATCTCAGTCTTCAAAGGCATTTCTTTAATACTGCCAGACTCTAAATCTCAAGGGAAGTAAAGATGGATCATCATAGTCCTACAAAGCAAACAGTTTTTAATGCTTACTTTATCCAGTGACTGTCAGCTATATTCTTGCAGTCAATGATTACTAAGGTGCTTGAAAATCAAACTAGTAGGTTGCAAAAGCATAATTTCAGGTAAACACTTTGGTAACAGCAATATGTTTTTGTTAAATGTTTATGATCTCCGATACTGAGTTGTCTATGCAAATTATGTAATTAATATAATTCAGCCAGAAAGATGACTCACAGTGAAAGCAAGATTTACTTTCTGCCTTGATCATTGGTAAAATACATTATTCTTGAAGTAAAGGAAAAAAGAAAACAGAAACACTGGAAAAATTTTTTAAAAATGTGTGCATTACAAAAGAAGAATTAAAAAGAAGAATTAAAACCAGTATTATCTTATCTTGGATTCTTCCCAGGGCAATGCAGAACAACTCACTTTTCTTGCAGCTAGTAGTGCAGTGGTAGGTTAAGATTAAGGCTAATCTAAACTAAAGATTTTTTAGTTTATATTTTAAATTAAAATATTTTAATAGAGACTTAATCGCTGAAATATATTGTAAATACATATGTCATTGCAATTGGAATGGTAAAATAAGATGCTGAAGACTTATCAAACAACAGTTTTGGTGTCATTATTTTTACAAATACATTGGGTTTAATTATCTGAATTACAAACATAATGATAATGATGATGATGATTTTAAGATTATCAATTCAATTAATATTCATTGGCTACTAAATGACATTACTGACATGATGGAGGAAATATTTTTCCAAGCAACTTGCAAGCATATTAATTATATCATTTAAAATCAATCATTTTACTTATAAAATAAATCAAACCACTGAGATGTTTCATTTCGTTAGAATGAACTTACTGAAGAGAAGAAAACCACCTCAACTCTGCCAATACATTTGCCAAGAGCACTGAATATAGGTGGTAACATCTTTTTCTCCTCATATATATATAAGTATGCTCTACAAGTGGCCATACCACATGCATCTGGGAAGCCACCAAAGCAATATCTTCCCACAATTATGAGCTTCCAGTCATTATAGCAAGAACTTTGAAAATTTGGCCTTCTTCCTACAACACATTAATTGATTGATCATGGGGTTGGTTTGTTCTGCAAATAAAGTTACCTATCAGGGAGATGGGCAACATATAAATGTAATCAATCAATCAATAAAAATAATAATTAATACAGCCAGTTACCCCTCAAAGAGTTACAATTAATTCAAAATAGATATACAATTATATACAAACTTAAACTAATTAGACTCAAGTGGTTGTATCATGGCCATTGATCGATCAGTTAATTGATTTTGCTTATCTAATCCTCCAAGAAAAGTTGTCACAGGAAAAGGACATCCGAAAAAATAAGCATAGCCTTAGTAGCAGAAAAAACATTTCTGGAAAGCTGAGTGATTTCCACAGCCAAGCTGCACATATTCTTCACAATGGCCCAGTTATAGTGATGTGTTGCTGGGACTATTGGTAAGATGATTTTATTTGGATAGAGGTTGATTGAGTTAAATGAGTTCTGGAAACAGGGTCATTCTGTTGAGACAGTGTATTTTCCAGCTTCAAGAGAATTATGACATAATTACCATTTATCTTATTCCAAATGGCTTGGGTGTCTGGCTGGGGAGGCGATGCATATTATATTTGGAAGAGGAAATGAAGGATGCTGAAGCAATGTCCTTTCCTTTGGGACTGTAGCCTACACAGATTGTCTCAGGACCAACACGAATATTAGGCAGCCTTGAGGAACCTGGTGTGCCTGTCTGCAACTTAGCTAGGTGGGTGGGCTTATTGCACTTCACAATTTTTGGGATAATTGCAGGATATAATGGCAAAATACCCTCAAAGAAAAAAATACAGTAAAATGAGGACATCATAAAACTTGATTATATTACTGCAGATAGGCATTCAACAAAAACTGCCAGATGACAGAACCCGTGACTTCATGGAGTGTTTAAAACAAAGAAGCAAAACTAGCAGAATAGGAAATATTAACATTGTATATCAGACTAATTCTTCCGCTGAACAAGTTTTGAATACTGGCATCTTTTGACAGCGATGATTCTTATTTTTTCTAATGCAAACTTTGAACAATGTATTCATAAAATATTGGAAGTGTGACAGTGGTGGAATTCAAATTTTTTTACTACTGGTTCTGTGGGTGTGGCTTGGTGGGCTTGGCTTGGTGGGCATGGCAGGGGAAGGATACTGCAAAATCCCCATTCCCTCCCCATTCCTGGGGGAAGGATATTGCAAAATCTTCATTCCCACCCCACTCTGGGGCCAGGCAGAGATGGTATTTGCCGGTTCTCAAAACTACTCAAAATTTCGACTACCGGTTCTCCAGAACCTGTCAGAACCTGCTAAATACCACCTCTGAAGTGTGATTCCTGGCTGTGATATGCCTACAGTACAGCTGAAGAACAATTGGAATCTGCTGAACTTTCAAATGGGAATTTCTTTCAAGATAGGTTTTGGTTGCCTTAGACCAGCGGTTCTCAACCTGGGGGTCACGACCCCTTTGGGGGTCGAACGGCCATTTCACAGGGGTCGCCAAAGCCCTCTCTCACCCCCCCATGCCTTCACTCACCCTCACCCTCTGCCGGATTGCCGTTCGCTGTTCGCTTACCCCGCCCACTCCCAATCTATTGCTGCTTCCTGAGTCCCAGCTGATGGCTAGAGGGAAAAAAGGGCCGCCCTACAGCTGATCAGTGTTAAAAGAAAACAAATGAGTAGACCAGTGCTTGCAAAAATAGAAAAAACCTGCCCCTTTCAGGTTCAGCATTTGTTAATTACCACAAGTTGATTAGATTGGCCTCCCCACTCTCAGCTGTTTTTCGCAGAGGTCTGTTCTCTGTTGCTAGCTGCAAAGAGAGCTGGAGCTATGCTGAAAAAGTGAAACTGAAAGTAAAGCAGGGTCTTTGCTGCAATGTGACAAAATGAGGCAGAGAGAGATTTCTTTTTCTTTTTCCTCACCAAAAAAGGTAGGTGCAAAACTGCAAACAATGGGAAATTTAGGGCAAAAGAGGAGGTTCAAGATTTTAAAACACAAAATAAAAAAGCTCTATTTAACTAGGGAATTGTAATAATTGAGATACTATTAATTGTATATTGTGTTGAAAGCAGAAATGGCTAAGTTGTGGTTTGGAGGAATATATGGGGGAACTTATTTGGTTTATTATTATTGGTAAATATAATTAATTGATTTGTAAGAAATTGGATTGCATGGAAATAATTGGAATATTCAATTCCAATATTCAATCAATGTTCATATTGATTAATATACAAAAAAGATAGTTATATAACTAATTGATTTATATTAAAATGTTGAATTTGTATTAAAGAACTGTATTACATAATTACATAATTAACCAATGTGAGGATGGATATAAAAATAGATGACAATGGGAAGGGCTATAATATAGAATAGAAGGGAAAAATTGAATTTGATTAAGATTAGAGATGAGGATGAAGGGTAATATTGTTTTTTTTAAAAAATAGATGAGTAATAAATATGGTAAAAAAGAAATATAGAATGTAAATTTAATTGAAATGACTAAACACTGTGTTGGAAGAAATATCCTTCTGGGTCCTGCTCCAAGTGGGGAAAAAGACACTGGAAACATGGAGACTGCTTGGAAAGATGGTTTAATGGTGGACAGGATCACATGGCTTGAGTTCCTGAACAGAGAAGGGGCAGATACAGTAAATGCTCGGGTTTTTATGCTCTCTCTGGCTTTGCATTTCTTGGGGCCCCGAAAGAGTATCCTGATTGGTTGTCAGACTCCCAGGGGGTGGGGATCTTAGCTAGCCTTGCAGGCTGATGGTCACATGTGCTTCCCAGGTCACATGCTTCCCAGGTCATGTGTGGTGAGTTTTGGTTGCTAGACGGGGCCCATTGGGTTAGTTTCTGTTGCTATTGTGTTGCAAATGTCCTTTGACAAAGGATTGACTTTCTGAATTCTGGCCCATTAACAAAGGGTGGGGGGCAGGAAGGTGGGAGCTGCTTTGTCTGTAAAATATGCTTCTCCATTTCTCATCCAGGGAAATATAATATTCTGCCTTTTTTAATATTTCCCAAAATATTTCATTCGTCTAGGAAAGGGGTGGGTGCTAACCTCCTACAACTGTTTAAATTTGTGAACTGGCCAAATACTCTGTTCAAAGAAAATACGTTGTATGTTTGTATGTGTGTTTCTAATTATTGCTATTTATTGCTATTTGTTCTCTTTTATTCTTTAAAGTTTAACAATTCATTCTTTATCTTAATATCTTTATATTTGTTTGGGGTTGGCTTTCTTCCCTTTCATCTTTTTTATTGTACAGCAATCTTTCTCCTCAAACCTACCACCTCTGTCTTTTCTTTCCTTCTTACTTTCTCTTCCCCCCCTCTTCTTCTTCTCCCTGCTTCCTCTTTTTTTCTCCTTCTCCTCCTCTCTTCCTCTCTCTCTTACCCTCACTCCTACTCTAATTTCCCTTCCCTTCCTTCATCCCTCTCTATTGCTGTATCCTTTTATGCATATAGACTACTCAGAGGGCTGAAAAAGTTATTTTTGACTGGTCCTCGCACTTTTGACCAGTCCTCGAACTTACAACTGTCCTCACAATTTACGTTTTTGCCCTATTTTGTCACCATGGTGAAGAGAAGCAGTTGTGAAATGAGTGACACGGTTGTTAAGAATGATACAATGGGCATAAATGATGACCAGTCATAACTGCGAAGACCGGTCAAAAGTGCGAGGACCTGTCAGAAATGACTTTTTTCAGCCCTCTGAGTAGTCCCTATACACATAGCCACGGCCACCCGGTCACATGACCAGCTAGCCACGCCCACCCAGTCACATGACCTCCAAGCCATGCCCACAAAATAAGCCACGCCCACAGAACCGGTAGTAAAAGAATTTAGAACCCACCCCTGGTTGGGGGTCACCACCACATGAGGAACTGTATTAAAGGGTTGCAGCATTAGAAAGGTTGAGAACCACTGCCTTAGACAATGAACCATATTGTCAAAATCATTGAGTATTATGTTCTTTTAGCCTTAGTAGACTATAGCTCTTTCTGTCAGATGAAGCACATAATAGAGAACTGAGGAACTTCATTCAAAATCAAGGATTCTGGCCTATGGAGTTTCATCTTATTAAATAACATACATCTACATAAATATTTATATAAACTTACACCTCATAAATTTACATAAAGCAATGCTGAGGATGATTTAGAGTTCTGGAATGAGCTGCTTCCCATATGCTGATTACAGCCAGCTTTATTGTACTTTATTACTTGCTCTTGAACATTGCCTGAATCTGATAATTGGGGTGAAAAGCTCAACTGAATCCAGACAAGGTAGAAATGCTGTTGGTCTGTAGACTATCTTCTCAGTAGGACAGTAACTTCTGAATGCAATACTATATTTCAAATGCTCCCAGTGCTTATTTTTAGATAGTTTGGAAATGAAATTAAACACACTGGCCCTCAATTTTCCATTAGCAGTTTAATCAAGTTTTTACCATTTACGGCAACTGTCAAAACCTTTCTAGAATTCCTCTGAATTGAAAAAGTTTTCTTTGTCCAAGTTTGTTCATTTTTTAATTTATCCATTTTATGGCATTTCTAAGTTCCATGCTGTTGTGCATTGAGAAAGTGCCTAAAAGTTTTTAGTGACTAGGATCTAGCTGCTTGAGTACATATTAATAACTAATAAGATCATATAACACCATTATGAAAATAACAACCTGGCTGCTCAATTGTTGCCTAGCCTCACTTCAATGATTTTAACAATCCAAAGCAGGATATCGTTGAATGCAGGCACCTCCAGGTGTCATTTCTAAATTCTGACAGAACCTTCTTTTTTTCACAAACCATATTAGCAAATATGCAAATATCAAAGCACAATGACATAGTAGAGCAAGCCATATCAGATGTGCAAGAGTCCTCTCCAACATTTTACAGTTCCATTGACAGCTAACACTTTTAATTATTTTTCTGCAGTGTTGAATATATATTGAAAAATACTGACTCAATCGCATAAAGAATACATATTCTTTATGATCGCAAGATAATAAAGAATATGTATAATATCATCTTCTAAGACCTTTAGCTATTAGTTTGCTGGCTGGGATTTTTCAACTCTTTATTCCAAAGATCCTGCAAATGAATATAGTTTTTTATTCTTTAATTGCCTATAAACAATTTGTAGACTAGGATAATTCAAAATTCATTTCAGTATTAATAAATCAGACATTCTAAATGTGTGTGTGCGTGTGATATGTTGCAATGGTTTCTTCTTTTTGTTTTTCTTGTATATCAATAAAAAAATGTGGTGTTTCTAATTTTACTTTATTTATATAGGTTTAAAGAATATTCAGCTCCCAACAAATCTGAAAGCTGTGAATTATTTTAAAAAAAGCTATAACAATAAAATAATGGATGTTAGTTAAGGCATCTGAACCAAATTGTGAAATTAAAAGCAGTAACTACATTGTCATCTGTGTTTTAAAATAATCCAAATTCCCCTTGCAGTAACTCAAGTGGTTTAAAAAATGATTGCTAATTAACTGATTTGCCCATGAAAAGGGAAAGAAAATTCCTGTGAGATTCAAAATGGGATTATTCCAAATTATAAATTTAGGATGTGATTAACAGTCAACATTATGTACTTGCCCCATTATTTTCCAAAGATAACTTGTAATAATTATTTCTGCAATAAGGAATAGTACTTATTTTATAAGATTTGATTTTATGAGAAGAACTATAGAATTTGAAAGAGGAGCTGAGCCCCTAACATGTTGTTTGTGTGGCTAAATAAAAACATTCTAATCGTTTCTACAACATTTCTTAAAACTGATCATCTGAAAGCCATTGAGAATTTAAATTAAAATAAATGTCTAATAATGAAGCAAAAAATTAGAAAAGTTAAAAGTGCCTTCCTCATATAGTATCCATAATTTAGATAATTTAGATAATTTAGATAATTTAGATAAAAGGTTCTCAAATAGATTTTTGCTTAATAAAATATTAATTTGCTTAAAATACTGTAAAACTATTAACATAGGAATTCCTCTATATCAACATATATCAACATCACAATAGTATTCATTCTTATGTCTTTTATTTTCCTATACATTCATGCAATCTATTTTTAACCATCAGTATATATCAATATTAACCTTAAATAAACCATTTAAAATATTTACAACTATCAATCAAACTATCAATCAAAAATCCTTGGGATATTTCCTTAGGACATGTTTTACAAGACATTTAAAACAATTCAAACACATAGTAAAATAAATGGACATAATATGTTTTGGTGAATAATGTTCATAATTATCAAACACTATAAATGTTTATTTCTTTATTTATAAACATTTATAAATAAATGTTTATTTATTGGATTTTTAACTCCAAAAATCATGTAGTAACTGTGTTTAGTTATTTTTAAGTCCATAATACATTTGAATTGTCTGATAAGATAGGCTTACAATATAAAAAATAAATACAAAGATTAAAATTTCCTTGAGGATTGCACAAAACATCTCTATAAGGGAAGAAATTGTTCCTTTTACAGCAATTTTGTAGAAAGAACTAAAAAACTACATTTCAATTTCATTTTATTAATTTATTAGTTTAAATAGCAATCTATTTGACCAGGCTTTGTTCTATAAAGGCTATCCCATAAAACCTCTTTTCTTGTTATTAAAAACCTTAAAGGTGCTTCCCCATTTATTGTTTAAATAATTTGAAATATTTTTATTGTTGGCTTTCACATTCAACCTTGTTTGTAGCTGTTCAGAAATAAAATTTCAGAGATAATATAGGACCTTTGGCTTCAGCTGTGTACAAGTTTAAGGAAACAACAGAAGAGCCATTCTGAACTATGTGCATTTATTTCGCATTCCAGTGACTTTAACTAAGTTTCCTTTTATGTGCTTGTCAAACCATAAAGAATAAATGTTCTATATAGGCATTTGCAATTTGCCTAATTTGCCTTTTAACGCTCATAATGAAGATGTTGGTGCACTAGATATATGTGTTGTGATTGCTTCTCTCCATATAATGACAGTACTTTAATGCCATATTCATACTACAAAAGGACTGTGACTGTCCTGTTGTAAAGTTAGAAAATCATAGGATCACATATACAAACATGCTTTGGCTATAGCAATAGCAATAGCACTTATATACTGCTTTGCGAGTATATAAGTATAAGTATATATAAGTATAAGTATATACGAGTATATAAATATATAAGGGATGCAGTGGCTCAGTGGCTAAGACACTTGTTGATCGAAAGGTCGGCAGTTCAGCGGTTCGAATCCATAGTGCCGTGTAACTGGGTGAGCTCTCATTACTTGTCCCAGCTTCTGTCAACCTAGCAGTTCAAAAATGTGTAAAAAATGCAAGTAGAAAAATAGGGACCACCTTTGGTGGGAAGGTAACAGCATTCTGTGCACCTTTGGTGTTTAGTCATGCCAGACACATGACCACGGAAACGTCTTCGGACAGCGCTGGCTCTTCAGCTTTGAAATGGAGATGAGCACCGCCTCTTAGCATCGGGAACGACTAGCACATATGTGCGAGGGGAACCTTTACCTTTACCTTACTGCTTTACAGCGCTTTATAGCTCTCTCTAAGCGGTTTACAGTGTCAGCATATTGCCCCCAACAATCTGGCTCCTCATTTTACCCATCTCAGAAGGATGGAAGGCTGAGTCAAACTTGAGCCTGGTGAGATTTGAACTGCCAAATTGCAGGCAGCCGGCAGTCAATCAGCAGAAGTAGCCTGCAGTATTGCAGTTTAATCACTGTGCCACGGTGGCTCATAATTGGCTCTGATTTAGAAAAATTAGAACATTAAGTGGCCTCCTGTCTCCAAGAGACTGTGGGGAAAAAAATTCTACTAAAAAACATAGATAAAACACCCAGTCAATTTTTCTATAGTTGTTATGGAAATTTATCTGATGCCAGTTTCTTTTCAGCATTTCCTGGATGACATTCCACAGAAGGCTCCAATTGAGGAGTAAGAAAATATATTCTCCTCCACTCTCTGCTATCCCAGTATTACCCCTCCCCTCCCACTATTCTGAAAGGTTGGTCCCTAGATGATTGGAGAGTGAGAGTCCATAGGAATCACTTGCTTTTGTTCTGTCTTCCATAAACAGAAGGAATTCTACCATTCATGGGAAACCAATCCTAGGTCCATTCATATTACAGTTAGTCTCAACATTTGCTTAACAACCACAAATTCACCTAACAACCACCAAAAAAATGACATAAAATCTGGTCTGCGATGAACTGTTTAATGACCGGCAAAACTTACAACTGTAATTGCAGGTTCAATTATAGTCATAAATTGTGAAGTACTTGCTTTAACAGAAAAGCAAAGATAATTTTATTTTTTTTCTGCACAAGAAGGACAATGTGTCCTGAAGAAAATTATTTACTTTCCTTCCTCTTCTACTGACTTTTAATAGGAATTATTGACTTCCGCCACTGTATTCACTGTGGATTTTCTGATGGAGGGGGAAAAAAGTGACGTTGCCTCTTGTCAGTGTGAGCTGACAGGAGCAGTGTAATGGAACAATGAATAACAAGTTACAGAACTCCAAGGGAACTAACAGAAATCTGTTCAGCTTCCACCACTGGTCAGAGGTTCAGGGTAAAAGAATCAATTTACCCCACACAACTGGCATTGCTGGGCTTTTATATATTTCCTTCAAGTTTTCAGTTGATTGTAGCAGATGGAAGCAATGAAGTGTCACTAATCCTATTACTACTTTAAAGGGGGGGGGGGGGGCAAAGACCTAGATAGAATTACTATTACTACTACTTCTACAACTACTATTGGAGTTCTTAAAGGAAGAACAATTGTTATATCCATCCCCCCAAAATAACTCTTTTGAAGAAAGAGAGAGAGAAAGATTACAGGATGGTTGTGAAAAGAAAATGTCTCCTTGAGACAGTAATTGATATCTTTCTGGACTATGTGTAAGAAGTGTACTCAGAAGAGGAAAAGTAGAATTATGATGGCAATATTTCACATGAAGACTTATTTCCTATACTGACAGTTGATGTCAAATGGATACATCAATGGATGATTTTGCTCCGGGAATTTGTTTTGAGATTTTAAAAATATTGCAATCCTAGTCTAAGCTTTATATCATGCAATAAGATTTTTATTTATTTTATTGGGTTTTTTTTCACTATCTAAAGCCACCGAACTCAATCAAATGACTCTAGGTGGCTTACTATTCTAAAATTATAAAACATTAAAAAAAAACATTAAAGCATAAAAACAGCCACAAAATAAATAAGTACAAAGAGGAGCCATGATGATTAATCAACTTATTGTAAAACCAAGCAACAAGGCCCTAAAAACATTTGAAGTCCCAGGCCTGGGTACATAGCCACTTTTTCATCTAAACATATCAGGAAATTATGCCATTGATTTCCAAGTGGAAACATGAATTTTGAATAGTGAACTCTGGGACCCATAGTGTGACAAAGGGTGACAAATGGATCCTGTGGAATGTGGGATGACTAACAGTAATTAGCATTGGAACTGGATATAAACCAGCAGAATTCACACATTTATATTCTACTGTTCATTTTGTAATGTCAGTTCACACAAAAAACTTTAGAAACTTCACAGAGTATGAATCTAGCCTATGTTTTACATATATTAATATGATTTATAAATGTATTTTGTACTTTTTATATAAAAAATATAAATTTCTATTTCTTTTTGCATCAAAGAATATACATGTAATTATATAAGATTTACATTTCTTTATAATACATATTCTGTAGGGGGAAAGCTATGATATTTTAAAATTTATCTCAGGCAATGTAAGCCAGATGGCTTTATACGCTGTTAAGTGGAGCTTAGGGGATCTTTAGCCTCTCTTCTGTTCAAAATTGACCCAACTGTGAACTTGTTGAAATATGTTCCTCTGCTCTGAGCAAAGGTGCTGCCTTCCACTTTTCCTAACCTTTAAAGAAAGGAATAAGAAAAGCTCCCAGCATTTTAGATTTATTTCAAAAGATCAGGATTATATTTGAATGTGATCATTAAAAGAGAAAAAGAAATAGTGGTAGTGTGGTAACAGAAAGAGCACTATAACCAAAGAATCTTTAGAAAATTCTTCCCGTTCCCAGTAAAAGCCATCTTTAAAAAACAAATTGATTCTTACTTGTGGGCACTGGTGGCAGCCAAGTTCATCATCCGTGGAGGATTTTTTTTTTAATTTGATTTATATGCCGCCCTTCTCCGGAGACTCAGGGTGGCTTACAATGCGCTAAGCAATAGCCTTCATTCTTTTGTATATTTATACAAAGTCAGCTTATTGCCCCCACAACTGGGTCCTCAATTTACCTACCTTAGAAAGGATGGAAGGCTGAGTCAACCTTGAGCCTTGGCGAGATTCGAACCTGCAGTAATTGCAGGCATCTGGTCTTAATAACCAGCTTAATAACAGGGTGCCTTAGACCACTGTACTACCAAGGCTCTTTTTCCCCACTCGGATACATTTTTCTCAATTAAAACGACTCATTTTACAATAACCACAATAAGAAGAAAGATAACTGGTTTTAGAAAGCTGTCTGATGTGTGATCACCTTTTAGAAATTCTTCTTTGCAGTCACTTAGCTAGACTTTTAGAGCTGGCCTTTGAGGAGTCTGAGATTGACTAAGCCTGTTTTCAGAGAGATGCTGCAGTAAAGCTCTTCTCCCAGTCCAATATCTTAGCTTCCCAATGGGCTATTGCTCAAAAAAGACTCCTTTACAAAAGGACAGAGCAGCCTTTCTACCTAATAGCCCATACAGTGGCCAAACAAATGCCTAGGCCAGGTTTTCTTAATCTTGGCCAGTTAAGATGTGTAGACTTCAACTCCCACAATTCCCCAGTGAATGGAAAACCTTCAACAGAATTGGGAGTGGGGGGCAATAGAAAGCTGTATTTATGCAACATAGCCAGTTGCATTGAAAATTCTGACACTGAAATAACATATAATCATCATGTTTAGAAGCTATAGATCACTTATTCATCTGCCTTTTAAGGCTTTCCAAATTAGCCATCTTGGAAGCTAGGCATTCCATGGTTTAAGGCTGTCCTGTGAAACAAAGCACTTCTGACTGGAATTTTCTGCCACTCAGTTTCATTAGATAATCTGCAATTTTATGGAAGAAAAACAACATCCTATCCATATTTCATTATTAAAAAATAATTGAATACACTTTCTATTTTCTCTTGGTTAAATAAAATATTATAACTTTTTATCAGAAAAGCATCTTGAATGCTATTTTATGCACCATTTACAGATCTTGTCATTTTTGGAAATTGAATGGCAAATACTATACACAGCATTAAAAGGTTTGATTCTATTATGGGTTTGTATGAATTATAGCAATGGAAACTTTATGCAGTTTTCCTTAAATGAACCAGAGTATAGAATTTGCTTTTTTCATAAAGTTGTGTGGTAGATTGCTATGATCATTTGGTTGGACAGATTTTTGGGTACTGCATTGCTTACTCTGACCAAAAATGAATAATTTTAAAAGATATGCAAGAGACTCCTGCTATTTACATCCCTCCATTCTGAGATGTATTTGTTCGTACTCTCTGCATCTGATCTCTAACCATTATTAACCTGTAAGAGCAGTGGTGGGATTCAGCCAGTTTGCACCACTTCAGGAGAACCGGTTGTTAACTTTCTGAGCAGTTTGGCAAAGTGGTTGTTGGAAGAAATCATTAGGGAAGAGAACCTGTTGTTAAATTACTTGAATCCCACCACTGTGTAAGAGTACCTCTCTTACTCTCTAAAATAATATCTATATTTTCTTATGAGGCTTTTTAAAGTCTCACTAAGCCAGATTCAATAGTTTCCTCCAATAGTTTCTAAGAAAGTTAATTATGAGTCATTTTGACTGGAGAAAATGAAGAGTGCCTGTCCCAACACAACAAGGCTCTCTATCTTATTTCATCTTGTTCTTCAAAGGTACTATTATTTCAACTGGTACATCCTCTTGAAGGGTAGCAAATTTGCTTCTCCTTTTTCTGGTACCCTGTTATTGGAAGCAGTTTTTCATTTTGGTTGTTCAGCTTCATATGCCATGCTGATATGCTTCACTCCCTGATTTAATACTACCAAGATATTCATATCTATTTTTAAACACACTTTCTGTTGTGACCCATTCATAAGTCTTTATGTGGCTTAGAAAGCTAAAGCAATGACATCATCACCAATCACCATCACCATACCACCAGTACGCTGATGACTCCCAGCTGTACATCTCCACCCCAGGCCACCCCAACAATGCCCTTGAAGTGATGTCCCAGTGCCTGGAGGCGGTGCGGATCTGGATGGGGAGGAACAGGCTCAAGCTCAACACTTCCAAGACTGAGTGGCTGTGGCTCCCAGCATCCCGATATAGTCAGTTGACTCCATCACTGACTATTGGGGGCAAGTCTTTGGCCCCCACAGAAAGGGCTCGCAATCTGGGAGTCCTCCTGGATATGCAGCTGTCCTTGGAGGAACATCTGACGGATGTAACCAGGGGGGGCCTTTTGTCAGGTTCGCCTGATTCGCCAGTTGCGGCCCTTTCTTGATCGGGATTCCCTGTGCAGTCACTCACGCCCTTGTCACCTCTCGCCTTGACTACTGCAACGCTCTCTACATGGGGCTCCCCTTGAAGAGCACCCGGAAGCTCCAACTGGTCCAGAATGCAGCAGCGCGGGTAGTGACGGGAGCAGCATGGCGCTCCCATGTAACACCGCTCCTGCGCAAGCTGCACTGGCTCCCGGTGGTCTTCCGGGTGCACTTCAAGGTGTTGGTCATCACCTTTAAAGCGCTCTATGGCATAGGGCCTAGCTATCTTCGAGACCGCCTGCTGCTACCGATGACCTCCCACCGACCCGTGCGCTCAGGGCCGGATTTTCCTATAGGCTAACTAGGCTTCAGCCTAGGGCCTCAAGATCAAGAGGGGCCTACACAGTGGTGGGATTCTGGGGGTTCTAGGGGGTTCGGTCGAACCCTTTGTTAAATTGCTGGCTCGCCCGCCCCTCGCCTCCCACCCGCGCGGCACCAGCCTACCGTAGCCAGGGGTGGGCAATTGTGGCTCCTTTACAACCTGTGGACTTCAACTTCCCGAATTCTGGGAGTTGAAGGCCACAGGTTGTAAAAGAGCCACAATTGCCCAACCCTTCCCTAGCCTGAGTTCCGCTGCCTGGGATCCACGTGGGCTGCCATGTGGTTTCCCACCGGCTCCGGATGCAAGAGAGCAGGATGGAGAAAGCAGCTTCCATGCCTTCACTCACCCTCACTCTCTGCTCTGTTGGATCGCCGACCGTTCGCTTACCCCGCCCACTCCCAATCTATTGCTGCCTCCGATGGCTAGAGGAAAAAAAAACTTCAAATTCTTGCCGCGGGGCTTCAAAGGGCCGCCCTAGAGCCAGTGCTGCAGCCTAACCCTTTGTTAAATTGCTGGCTTGCCCCGCCCCTCCGCACCACTATTTATTGCCAATAAATAGTGGTGGGCGAGGGGCGGGAGAGCCAGCAATTTACAAATGGTTCGGTGTTTTTTTGTAATTTTATTGGCCACCGGAGCTTCAGGATAGGCTAATTAGCCCTTGCTTTGATCGGCTCCCGACCCCCAGCTGATTTGCTCTCAGCTGTTTTGCTCAGTGCTCTTTTGCTTGCTTGGAAAGAGTGCAGTTTTTTTTTTCCCCTAGCTATACTGAAAAACGAAAGAGAAAGTAAAGCAGGCTGTTGGCTTTGCACGTTGGAAAATTAGGCTGGCAGATTTCTTTTCTTTTTCCTCACCAAAAAAGGTAGGTGCAAACAACTAGAAATTTAGGGAAAAAGAGGAGATTTTAAAACACAAAAGAAAAAAAGCTCTATTTAACTAGGGAATTGTAATAATTGAGATACTATTAATTGTATATTTCTGAAAGCAGAAATGGTTAAGTTGTGGTTTGGAGGAATATATGGGGGAAATTATTTGGTTTATTATTATTGGTAAATATAATTAATTGATTTGTAAGAAATTGGATTGCATGGAAATAATTGGAATATTCATGTTCATATTGATTAATATACAAAAAAGGTAGTTATATAACTAACTGATTTATATTAAAATGTTGAATTTATATTAAACAACTAATATTACATAATTAACCAATGTGAGGATGGATATAAAAATAGATGACAATGGGAAGGGGTATAATATAGAATAGAAGGGAAAAATTGAATTTGATTAAGATTAGAGATGAGGATGAGGGTAATATTGGTTTTTTTACAAAAATAGATGAGGAATAAATATGGCAAAAAGGAAATATAGAAATTGTAAATTTAATTGAAATGACTAAACACTGTTTAAATTTGTGAACCGGCCAAATACTCTGTTCAAAGAAAATACATTGTATGTTTGTATGTGTGTTTCTAATTATTGTTATTTATTCATATTTGTTCTCTTTTATTTTTTAAAGTTTAACAATTCATTCTTTATCTTAATATCTTTATATTTGTTTGGGGTTGGCTTTCTTCCCTTTCATCTTTTTTATTGTACAGCAATCTTTCTCCTCAAACCTACCACCTCTCTTTTCTTTCCTTCTTACTTTCTCTTCCTCCCCCTCTTCTTCTCCTCCCTACTTCCTCTTCCTTTCTCCTTCTCCTCCTCTCTTCCTCCCTCTCTCTCTTACTCTAATTTCCCTTCCTTTCCTTCATCCCTCTCTATTGCTGTACCCTTTTATCCATATGGACTCCTCAGAGGGCTGAAAAAGTTATTTCTGACTGATCCTCGCACTTTTGACCAGTCCTCGAACTTACGACTGTCCTCACATTTTACATTTTTGCCCTATCTTGTCACCATGGTGAAGAGAAGCAGTTGTGAAATGAGTGACATGGTTGTTAAGAAAGCTGCACGGGCATAAATGTGAGGATGGTCATAAGTGTAAGGACTTTTCAAAAGTGTGAGGCCCAGTCAGAAATGACTTTTTTCAGCCCTCTGAAAAAAGTCTATGCACATAGCCACGCCCACCCGGTCACATGACAAGCTACCCACGCCTACACAGTCACGTGACCAGCTAGTCACGCCCACCCAGTCACATGATTGCCAAGCCACACCCCCAACTAAGCCACGCCCACAGAACCTGTTGTTAAAAAATTGAATCCCACCACTGGTGAAAGGGCCTCATAAGTGGAATAGCCTAGGGCCTCTTTCAATCTAAATCCGGCCTTGCGTGCGCTCCCACAGAAAGGGCCTCCTCAGGGTGTCATCAGCCAAACAATGTAGGCTGGTGACCCCCAGGGGGAGAGCCTTCTCTGTGGGGGCACCTACCCTCTGGAATCAGTTACCCACAGAGATAAGGAGAATCCAAGAGCTCAGTGCCTTCTGCTGTGCCCTTAAAACCCACTTTTTCCAGCAAGCCGGGCTGGCTTAAGAAGAAATTTTTAAAAGTTTTAAATTGGTTTGTGATTTTTAATTTTTGGGCCAAATTTATATATATATTAATTGTTTTTTAATATTTGTATTTTATGTTTTTAATTCTGGCTGTACACCGCCCTGAGTCCTCAGGGAGAAGGGCGGTATATAAATTGGAAATAAAAAAAAAAAATCACAACCTACATCAGTTTCTCAATCTTGGCAAGTAAGATAATACAGCAATATTACATTTTCCTAACCCCAGATTATTATCCAAAGACCCATAAAAAGTATTGCTTTCATTTCCATCTAAAGGATAAGTTACAAAGGTGTAAGAGGTCTAAGGGGAAAGAAGCTCAGGCTGCAGCAACTTTTCCCAAAAGAACAATGTCCCAACCTTTTTTGGCTCAACAGCAGCTGTAACCAGGGTTTTTCAGTTCTTCCTTTGAGTATTGTTGAATCTAAATGCAAATCTGAGTCTTTCCAAAGCTTAAGTCCTAAGTGGCTGGGAAATAAAATGAAACTATGGAAGAGATCATGAGGAAGCTTCACCCTCAAGCTTTCTGCCCAGACAGTATAGAATGGCAGCGCTAAGGATTTCCTCTGAATTGGGATAACCTGGGCTTTACCAGATTCTGAGTTATGGTCAGAGCCCTGCTAGCAATATATACATGTGAACAACTGATACAGAATACAGTAATACAGATGAAGAATGCAACACATATGTTACATCAATATTGTTATAGGAACTTCAGCAGCCATTTATTAATTACTAAGCAACTTTGTGTCCATTCCAACTCTGATTTATTTCACAGTAAGTCCTTTTTTATATAACTTTACAAGCCACTATGAACTGATGATAAAAAAATACATAACATAATGTTAACAGATTATTGCATTGCTCCACATTCTCATAATCTTTTATGCCACAATAAGATTGGAATCATTTATTAAGATATAAATAGCAAAATTTTAGCTTTCCTTTTATTCAGCCAATTGATTTAGGCAACAAAATGTTGCTTGTATGAAAAGAAATACAGGAATACTCTTTGGATCACCAGAGCAAAGAATGGGATCAATTTATTTTAAACATAAATGCTGCTTACACACTAAAGCCTATTTTTCAAATAACTTACTTCTAGCAAGGGCAGGTGAACTTAGTACCCTTATTATTATTCTTTATGGGGGAAGAGCATAGGCCATTTCTTGCCATCCATCCCCTGAGGTAGTCAAGGAATAAAGCTATTATTTACAAAGCTAAGGCTGTGAAGGAAATGCTATATGTAACGTCTGTGTATAGTAGAGTGTCAAGAGAGAAGGTTATGATAATTTCTGTATTATTATTTGGTATGAGTTTCAAAAGACTGGAGCCACAGCTATTTTTAACTAGAATCAGCAAATCACCTCTGCCCTTGTTTACTGTAATTGTGCAAGGAGGCATAATAGAGTATTTCAAACATGGAAGTTAAAAGTGGGTGGAGGGGAGAGAGAAAAAGGGAGATGTCAGAAACATGAAAAAGCCAATGCTGCTTTATGCCTTTAGAAGCACAGCTCTGGAGGAATTCTTCCTGTATCAACGTGGAATATAATATTGCCCTTCTAAAGAAATAATACCCTAAGGGCAAAGTGTTGTTTCGTGCACAGTTTAGGATGAACACATCATCCGTCTGTGTGCATGTGTCTGCATGAGCAAGAATGTTTGCTTGTTAGCCTGGAGTTTAGCTGCTGGCTTTCTAATTCGTCCCCCAGATGGCAGTGCTGCATTCCAAGATCATCCTTCTCTGCAGGTCTCAAAATGTATGCCTAATTGCTTCTGGCAGGCATATATGCCGGGTTTCTTCATTTCAGAGACAATATGGAACAATTCTCATGTAACAAGTCTTGTGTAATCAGGAATAAGGAGCTCATACCAAGGTAGCACGACACTTACCTCCATTGGTGAGCATGTACCGGATCACATTAATAATAGAGATGCTTTGGTTTTAGTGTGAAGTTTTATTTTGCTTAGAGTACCCACATTTCCTATTTGTCAAAAGGCAATTTATCCCACTTCACTAATCTCTATCCAGGACTGTGGAAAGCGGTATAGTACTATTTTGCACTCTGCACACAAGCCTGTAATTGAAGGCATGATTCCAGTTCAGTCCTGAGTAAAGTTTCTATTACACTTCTAAAGAAGAATCCATATAATGACTGAAATTGACAGTGTTTTTTGGAAACTGCTTTGTCTTGTATCCCAAATTTGAGGAGTCTGGATTAATTAAAATACTGAAAGGAAGCAGATTCCCACACCCACCCCAAAGGAGTTGCTGTCTCCCCAGCAAAATCAAATACTTCCTACATTTCTCAATAGATGCAATTGTAATGTAGCTTCATTCTACTTCTCTTTAGATGTGTTGGCCTATGGTTCTCAAAGTTTCAATACTTGTTAAGACTTATGGAAGATGTCTATGGAAGGATTTTTTTAAAAAATATGAATGATGAAAGATATTGATTACAGTTCTGTGTAAATAATATCTATAATATATGAAGCGTTCTCCAGTCAAGAAGTAAACCAGCGATCATTAATTCAACCTACATAATCATGACAAAGTTCACTGTAGTCTATGTATCCTATTCATTGTTTTCTAAATGATCTGTTCAATTAATAAAAATCAGAGTTTACTTGCATTTGGTGAAAATTACCAATTGAATCTAGCAGCAGTGAAAAAAAGCCCATGGATCAACTGTTAAAACAAATAATCTAACTTTGCTTAGATCTCTCATTTTAAGATTACAAAGGATCTGGAAATTCACTTTTTTTTTCTCTCCTTTCCCAGGATAGCATCAAGCAGACTTGGGCTGCTTTTCAAGAAGCTGAGAAGGGTTAAAGCTGGTTAGTGCTTGAATGGGAGTCACTGGGAAATTTAAAAAGAAATCTTAAAATAAAGTAATGGCAAATCAGAAAATCACTTCTACGGTGTTAGCAAGAAAACACCCAACATTCCTAAACAGGAATGTGTTTTTTTTTAATAAAAAAAGCAAAAGAGGAATTGAATTTCGCAGTATGGACAGAAAATGAAGAGAGACTGCTATCTGGATATAATTAATTGCCTTCTTAACCAAATTTGTTATCGTCCCTCTAGGAATATTAATAAAGACAAAGAGAATCTTGGGTCTAAATAATATTCAAATGAAGTATTTAATTGAATTGTTGAATTGCCTTCTTCTTTTACAAATTTCACGTGTAAGGAGGAGGAAAAAGGAGGAAGAACTCAGTCATCTACAAGACACAGCTGGTCCCTCCTGGTATCTGATTCCCAGCTGTCAGCAGCTTACCTGAAATGATTATATAGGAAGCCAAGCTTATCAACTCCAGTTTCCTATTTCTGGCAATTATAGCAACATAGATATCTAATCTTCTTTGCTTACAGAATACAGCAGGAAGAAAAAGAAACCATCTTTGGTATTTAATGCTACCCACTACATTCTACAGCACAGCAAAAAGAACAAAGTAATATTGTTTTCATGGGTTCTTTAATGTTTCTGTAGCAAATTGTTGCAAACTGTAAAATGAGTTAAAATATAATCTAAAATAATACCAAAATAAAATATATTTTTTCCCTTAGAAATCATGCCTGTATCCCATTGAGTTGAGAATAGCCCAATAATCATATATTTCAACCTGTATATGGTCCCTCTTAGCCAGCAAACCCATTATCTCATATATGGCTATGTTCAACTTGAATTGTCTATATTGTGCCTATTCTGTGCACTGAAGACCCTGTTGTTCCGCCAGGCCAGGCTATCGACATGATAATTTTAAATTGGGGTATTTTAAATTTCTGGGGTTTTAAATGGAGCCAAATTTATTTAATAATTTTAAATTTTAAATTGATGTTTGTCTTGTGTTTTTAAATAGGCTGTACACCGCCCTGAGTCCTTCAGGAGAAGGGCGGTATAGAAATAAAATTATTATTATTATTATTATTATTATTATTATTATTATTATTATTATTATTATTATTATTATTGTTATTATTATTATTATTATGCCTTTTGCTATTTCGAATAACTGTTTAGTACAAACTGAAAATGGGAACTTCTGAGTATGATAACAGCCTTCTACTCAGAAGATACTATGATTCCTAGAAGATACTCTCGAAGAATCCGTTTTAAAAAGGGTCATTGGTAGAATTTGATTAGAACACAATTCTGTTATTTGTGTGTGGAACGATTTTCATCCCATATATGTCACTTTCTATTGGTTAATTTCAATTCTGTTTTGTTTGGCCACTGAATGTTATGATAACGTAGATTCATAAAATTTATGAGTTAATGAGTTAAAATCTTATTGGTCATCCAACTGAACCCTCAGTTCAGCACATGAATCCACAAAATCATTCTCAACAAATGGCCAACAGCCCTTGTTTGAAAAACCCCAGTGAAGAGTATAACAATACTATTCTAAGATGATACTATTTTCTAGACAGATACAGAAGACCATCAGGGCAGGAGAACTGGTTTGAGAAAACCAATGGCCTATACAGTATATTCCACAGATCTGCTCATAGAGTGATCATCTAGCTACCTATCGGAAGCCCACAAACAACATACCCATCCATACACAAACATATCAGGAAGTTTGCAGATTTTTTGACTGGTGGAGCTTTATAAACTTTGCTATTATACTTCCTTATAAATAAGGAAAACATATATGAAGCAGATGGACAGAGTTTCCAGTTTTAGTTCCAAAAATATTACAGAATAGCAAATGATTCTTCTATGAGAAATGATATAAATAATCATTTCAGATTTTTTTACCCATCCTTCCGAGGTGAGTAAAGTGAGGACCCAAATTGTTAGGGGCAATGTGCTGACTCTATAAATCACTTAGAGAGGGTTGTAAAGCACTGTGAAGCAGTATATAAATCGAAGTGCTATTGCTGTTTTAGAAAAAATATACACAAATCCTTTAAACACAATCTGAATTTTTGTTCCATTTCTACATGTATTGTTTCATTTCAATTAAGAAAAAAAAAACCCACATGTTACAATTGCTATAAAAGTCACAGTGCTATAGTTAGTTACTGCTATGTGATTGGATTGCAAATACTTCCATATTATTATAAGTGGCATGGAATTTTAAGAAAAGTCCTTTATATATTGTTCTATTGACAAGTATGTTTAAAAAGCTCCTGACCTGCCTCTAAAACTGCTATTTATTTAGGTTAATATTATAAAGCCACCAAATTTCTAATGGAGCTTACAAGCTAAAAACATGAGCTAATGCTATAAAACAGATAAAAGAAGGCAATAGCTCGGAAACAGTTATATCTTAATAAATGGCACAATCACACTCAGGGGACACAATACACTACCTAACCCAGGTTTGTGGAAGAGAGGGAACATTTCCTAGGTCCCATATACAGTACTGCTTTAAAAAATGTATATTGAGATGCTCGCTTTGATCTAAGGGATAATCCCTTGAATGACTTTGTGGTATCTTGAATTGCATTTGAAAGCTTACTATTAATGTACAGCAGAGATGTTACATGTGTCTACTGAATTGCTTTTATCACCACATTCTGGACTAGTTGTAGTTTCTGAATGGCCTTCAAGGGCAACTTCATGGACAGTAGAGCATATTGCAATAGCTCATTCTTTAGGTGACTAAAATGTAACTGCTTGTGTAACTGCTTTGTGTCCAAAAAGGAGCACATTAGTGTAATGGCATTCCTGGCCAAAGCTGCTGTTTGAGCAAGAGTTTAAAGGCCAAGAGAAACCTCAAATTATGTTTCAGTACTGCCTAGAGAAATACAATCTCATCCTAATCTAACGGTGGAAAATCCATAGTACCTAGAAAAATGAGGAACACATCACCCCTTGGTCTTATTATAATCTATCCTCCCCATCCAGACTCCCAAGAAACTCAAACTAACCTTTGGCAATTAAACATAGCCTTCATCAATTGTGTTTAATGTCATTATCTGGAAGCCATGAATTTTCAGGTACGTAACCCAACTGAATTATTGCACTGTTCATTTTACAGTGAGAAATAAGTAGGTAAAACTAAAATAAATATTTGTTTGTTTTATAGGCATCATGTATAAATATACTGTAAGTAAGCAGCTGAACATAAAATTGACTTCAACTCACAAATAATGTAAAATTTTACAGAGAAGCTTAAAGCAAATTATTCTCTACATTCATTCATAATCTAAGAATGCATATTTTGTCCTGTAATTCTGTAGCTGTAACTTCTTGTACTTTCAAAAAATTTTATATACTTTTCTTAGGGCCTAAGCAATGGGATGATATTTTTTTTCTTATAGGTATAGGCTCATACATGTTTATACTTTATGTTTTTATTCATTTCTTGGTTTTTATATTGTTGCTGTGGCTGTAGTTATTATTGTTATTATTATTATTTTAGGTACATGGCAGTGGGAAAGAGAATTTTCTTTCTTTCCTTTCCCTGCACAATATTTTCTATACATTTAATTTAACTCTATTAACAAATTCACTCACAAGGGTATTCAATTATCTTCATTGCTTTTAGTCCTCAGAATGTATTTATTTCACATATAGCTGAGTGAATACTTACCTTTCTGAATATGCAAAAATTCAAGGCGGCTTATAATGCTTATAGTGATTGGTGGTCTCTCATACAACAAAGGAAACCTTAGAAAGATTGACACTTTTCACTTGAAAAAAGGTGAAAATTATCTCTCTTTCTCTTACTGCTTTGCATTTTATTGTACTAATCTATTCATGAAAAACTTCACATCTCACTATGCAATAACTCTGCCAAAATGGAACAATCACGAAGATGTTAGATTTTTGCATTAGAATGATAAGAATTCCACCATTTTTCAACATTTTAACAATGTCATCTGCTTTGGGGGAAATTATCAGAATTCTGATAAGCTGTAGCATTGTTTCTTTTCATCAAGTAATTGATTAATGTTCTGAACAAATTATTTTTAGAAGCCTTTTATTATCAATGTTTCATATGTACAAGGCATATCCTATTTGGAATGCTTTTAATATCTCCCACTAATAATGTAGCAGCTTCGTGATAAAAGACCTACAAAATTCATTCAGCCTCCCCTAATTAATGTGGACATCTATCAAATAAAAATTAATAAGCATCTTTTCACCATCCATGATACTATTATTAATCCTTTAATTGAATAAAAAGACATTTTGTGTTAATGTCATATATGTGGAGATATATTTCATGTCTATCAAACATTGTATATACATATCTAGTTAATTATGTAGTGATCATGGTAGAAAGGGGAAAAAGGATTTAGAATATGCATGGATGTCCATCTCACCTTGGGGAAAAAGGGATTTTCATTACCTACCACAAAATCTCAAGAAAGTAGAGTGTGATTTACAGAGGTGCTGTAGTTTGACATGAGCACCTATGCAGACTCTAAATCAACTTTTCCCTTTCAAATCCAGATAACTGCTGAGCCATAATATATAAATATATGGCATTCCTGAGACTGTTGTAGAGTGAAATGCAGGGCAACCTAATAAGTATCCACTGGATTCTCTGTTCATATAGTATTCTCTTTCTCTCTCTCTCTTTTTAAGAAAAATGGAATTATAAACTTGGGCTATTAGTGTGTTCTGCTGTTAATAAAAGAAAAGATATGCATTTTGTCTAACACTAACTAGTGTCATTAATTCATTCATTAATCCAAGAGACTTTTTACTTTCACATGCTAAAGGCAATATTGGACCAAATTTATTCAGAACCAAAAGCAAAACAGGCATTGAGTGGTACTGAACTTTATCATTCTGAATCAATAATAATGCAGTACAGAATATTCCTATTAGAAAGTATTGACAAGTTGTTCAATAACGCTCATTTGCTGCATATAGCTATTCCCAGATAGAAAGAATAATTTTCTTTGCATGGAAGCTAATATATCCAAAATCCAGACATCTCTTTGTAATTATAAAAAGCAATGAGGCATGCTATGAAACAACTCAAATTTTGCACCAGGAGAAAAACAGAATCATAGAATCATAAAATCTAGGAATCGGGCTGGCTTAAAAGTTTTAACTGGTTAATTTTATGGGTAAGGGGTTTTAAATTGGGGAAACCAAATTAATTTAATCATGTATTAAATTATTTTAATTTTCATACTGTATGTATTTTAATCTTGGCTGTTCACTACCCTGACTCCTTCGGGAGAAGGGCGGTATAAAAATTTAAATAATAATAATCATAATCATAATAATCATAATAATCATAATCATAATACCTACAATGCCATGACCGTGTTGCTAAGATCATTCACTGGAAATTGTGCCAGAAGTTTGGATTTGAGTACAGCAAAAACCACTGGGAACATCAGGTTGAGAAAGTTTTAGAGAATGAGAAACTCAAGATCTTGTGGGACTTTAGGATTCAGACTGACAGACACTTGGTCCACAACACACCTGACATAACAATAGTTGAAAAGGAAAAAGTATGGTTCATTGACATTGCAATATCTGGTGATGCACGGATTGAAGATAAGCAGCAAGAAAAAATCACAAAGTACCGGGACTTGCAAATTGAAGTTGAGCGACTGTGGAAAAAGAAATCGTGTGTTGTCCCAAATGTAATTGGAGCCCTTGGAGCAATACCCAAAGGGCTACCCCACTATTTAGAAATTCTAAATTTGCTGGACTTGAACATTTTGACTCTACAAAAAACCACCTTACTCAGAACAGCTTACATCCTCCCATGATACCTTAACAGTTCCTAGGTCCTTGGTTAGGACTCGAGCTGCTGAGCTATTAACCAGTCTCAAAGGCTGTGAATCTCACTAAAGATTTAATAATAATAATAATAATAATAATAATAATAATAATAATAATAATAATAATAATAATATAATTGGAAAGGGCAATTTAGGTCATCAAATCCAACCCCCCACTCAGAGTATGAATACAAATTAAAGCATCCCAAATGGATAGCTCTCGATCTGCATATTGTTCAAGTCACCACCTTTTTGGATAATTGATTAATTTCAAGGCCTTCTCTATTGCAATAGGTCAAAAATATCCTAAGATGTACAATTTTAGATGTAGAGAAAATATTCACATAAAAGAATAGATATGGAACAATGAACAAGAGGTGGTGGATGAAGTCTGAAATGGCAAAAGTGTCAACAATATAATTAATATAAAAGATTAAATGGAACAAGCATACATTTTTGCTTGGCCCCTTTGTAGTGTTTTATCTTCAGATAGCATAAACTGTTTGCCTTTCTTTCTATTGTTGTAGAAAAAAATAATCAGTTTTTCATTGACAAAGGGTTGTCTGTCAGTCTTACTGTTGTGGAAGTGCAAAATATGGACATTTATTCATGAGATATAGTAGTAACACATCATTTTGATTTAATATCCATAAGTCTGTTAATATGATTTGGGGAATTGCCCTTTGGGAAGGATAATTAAAGATAACAATGTGAAGAAAAACTAGGTATTTATTGAACATGAAGCATAGAAAAAAGCATTTTATGATGGATTGCCACTTTAAATGTATGGTGTGTATTGATTAGAATTTTCTTGCTCTCTGCTTTTGAACCAATTTTTAATGATGCACTGAAATAACTTATCAATAATATTTAGTGTTGTCAGGATTCAATGATATGTTTAGCAATTAACAGTTCGTTTTCCTCTTTATTTAAGGTATGGACAACATTTGTTCTTCTTCAGTCATCTGGCATTTCACCAGCTTTCCTGTATTTCTTTTTTTATTATTATTATTAAAGAGTTTTACAAAAAAAAAAAATTACAAATATTTCCCCATCCCCCCCTCCCTTCCTTACCCCGCCCCCCGAACTTCCCAGAACAAAATACAGGGTATAACAATTAATAATCATATGCTAAACTAAGCTAATTAACTAAGGATTCCTATCCCCCCTTCACACTTTAACTCCCCTTTTACTTAACTAAATATAAATACTCTTAGTTTTTCTATTCATTCATAAGCTATTTGATACTTTTTAGTCCGATATTTGTTTTGAATATAATCAATCCATCTTCTCCATTCCGATATATATCTTTCTTGTGAACGATCTTTCAAATATGCTGAAATTTTCACCATTTCTGCCAGATTCGCTACTTTTAATGTCCATTCTTCAATAGTAGGCAAATCTTCCTTCTTCCAATATTGCGCCACCAAAAGTCTAGCTGCAGTTATTAAATTTAAAATCAACTTAGTCTCTATAACAATCTATAATTATACCCAGCAAAAACAATTGTGGAGTAAACTTTATCTTCTTTTTAAGAATTTTTTGGATAATCCACCATATTTTTATCCAAAATGCTTTAACTTTTTTACAAGTCCACCATGTATGATAATAAGTGGCATCATCACAATCACATCTCCAACACTTAGATTGCAAATTCGGATACATACAAGCCAACTTTTTAGGATCTAAATGCCATCTATAGAACATTTTATAAAAATTTTCTCTTAAATTTTGTGCTTGCGTAAATTTTACATTTCTAACCCATATTTTTTCCCAAGTTTCCATCATTATTGGTTCCTGAATGTTTTGTGCCCACTTTATCATACAATCCTTAACTAATTCCGTTTCTGAATCTATTTCTATCAATATATTATATAATCTTTTTATATGCATTTGACCTTGGTCTCTAATTTGTTTTACCAAGTTTTCCTCGTTCTGCATGATACCAATTCTCTGATCTTCTTTCCATCTAGCTTTCAACTGACCATACTGAAACCAAGTTTGAATTATTCTTTCTTCTTTTAATGCATTTAAGGATTTTAACTGCAATACACCCCCTTCCATTTTAAGAAGCTCTTTATAGGTAATCACCTCTTGCTTTTGTTCTACACTTATATTCTCTATCGCATGTCTGGGTGTTGCCCATATAGGTATCTTATAATTTAACTTATATTGATACTTTTTCAAAACTCATAACAAAGCATTCCTTAATATATGGCTTTTAAAGGTCTTGTCCACCTTTTTATCATATAATAAGTAAGCATGCCAGCCATATAACAAATCATATCCTTCAATATTCAAGTTGCCATATTCTTTCTTCTGTTGAATTAATCCAGTCACTAATTATTGTTAGGACAGCTGCTTCATAGTATAATCTTAGATTAGGCATTTTAAGACCTCCTCTTTCACGTATATCTTGCATTATTTTTAACTTTATTCTCGGTCTTTTCCCTGCCCAAACAAAATTATTAATACCCTTCTGCCATTCCCTCAAATTTTCATCTTTCTTGAGTATTCGTATCATTTGAAACAAAAATAAAAACCTAGGTAGAACATTCATTTTTATTGCTGCTATTCTTCCCAACAAAGATAATTATAGTTTTCCCCAGTTCTCCATCTCTTTCTGTATTTTTTGCCATAACAATTCATAGTTATTTTTATATAATTTTGCATTTGAGGCCTATAATATATACCCCTAAATATTTAACCTTTTTTACTATTTCAAATCCTGTTAGTCTTTCTAGTTCTTCTTTTTGCTTTACCATCATGTTTTTAGTTATTATCTTTGTTTTTTGTTTATTTATTTTAAATCCAGACATTTGTCCATATTGGCTAATTATATCCATTAAACCTATAGCTGATTGTACTGGTTGAGTTAAAGTAACAACCAAGTCATCTGCAAATGCTCTTAATCTATAGTCATGATGTCTAATTTTAATTCCCTTTATTTTATTTGATCCTCGTATTTTATTCAATAAAGGTTCCAAAGTTAAAATAAACAATAATGGTGATAGAGGGCATCCCTGTCTTGTTCCTTTTTCAATTTTAAAAGTTTCTGTTAAACCACCATTAATTATTATTTGTGCTGTTTGTCTTTGATATATTGCTGTAATAGATTGTGTAAAGTATTCTCCAAACTGCATTTTTTCTATTATTTTCAATAAAAATTGCCAATTCAATCGATCAAATGCCTTCTCCACATCCAAAAAGATAAGCGCTGCAGGGACTTGGTTGTTCCTTTCCAAATATTCCAATAAGTTTACAATTTGTCTTACATTACATTTCATTTGTCTCCCACTTATAAATCCAGATTGGTCATTATGAATCATTTGTTGCATGATTACCATTAACCTATTTGCTAATATTTTAGCAAAAATCTTTTTTTTTAATTGAAAAAGTTTTTTCAAATACAAGTTTTTCCCCCTTTCCCCCCCTCCTCCCCCTCCTCCCTAACCCCCCTCCCCCTCCCCTCCCCCCATGGCTTCTTCAAAAACAAAATCATTAATATCAAGTTAAATAATACTTTACCATCCTTTTACACCACCCACACATACTAACCATTTCTTTCTAACATTATTATTATATCCCCCTTATGTTGTACATTTCAAAACAATCTTCAGCTATAAAATTTTATAATAATTCCTAATTTGGCATTTATTCAACTCATAATCTACCCATTTCCTCCACCCCCATACATATATCTCTTAATTCAGATCTTTGACATATATTTATATCTAAACATAACATCCCTTTTACTAAGCTAAACAATCAGTAACCTGACCTATCTCCACCCAATTTGCTACAGGTCTACCATACATAATATTTTAATCTTCGTTCTTCTGCCCACACCACACCACTAAAAAATATTTCCATATATAAACAGAATCCTCAGATGACTTTAAGTTTGTAATCCATATAATATCTTCTGTAATGTCTTTCAGCTAGATTGTTAATTCCATCGCCCATATTAGGGTAACAACAAGTTCTGTTTCCAACAGTATATTCAGTATCTTCGATATCTGCCCCCATCAGTAATAAATGTTGCTGTATATAAAAAACCACCCATGTGACTTTATATTTATATTCCATATAATTTCTTCTGTAATATCTTTCATCTAGATTATTAATTCCAACCACCGTGTTAGGGTAACAACCAGATCTTCTGCATGCCCCACCATAATTCTCATGCCTTATAGCTCAGCATATACGTAATCCATTTTACAAAGTAAAATATACAATATAGAAAGTTCCAGTCCACTCAGTTAGAGGCCTTCTTCCACATCCCTAAGGCACAGCACTGCAGAGATCTGTCATTCTTCTCAAAATTGTACAAGTCAGTAATTTACCTCAGCTATATTTTCATTTTAATCGTCTCTTAAATAACTGGCATTAGACTGTTGTTTAGTCTAAGATTTTTTAGTTTTGTAAGACCTGCTTCTTCTTTTCTTAGCTTCTTGTGGTTTAGATCTCCATCCTGGATGCCTTTCTATAACTTGTATATCAACTGATTGATTTCCATGTTGGTCTGCAACTTGATGAGACATCGCATTAAAATCCAAAGCCGCCTCTCTTGTATTTGTAAATAATCCAGCTATAACCTTTAAAGGAGAATCCAAAAGCGGCTCGTCCAAAGGAGTCTCTGTAACTTGTTGTTTTTCCATTATCTCCATCTCCATCTGCTTAGCCTGGATTTCAGTCTCTTGTTCATTTTGCATTTCTTTATTCCCCTCCTGTGTTCCTAACAGAGATGGCATACATGGAGATGTTAAATCCATTTTAAGAACCTTGTAGTAAAATTCTTCCGCTTTTTCAACAGTTTTTAATTGATATCTTTCTCCTTGATATCTCAATATTATACCCACTGGAACATCCCACCTGAATGGGATGTTTTGTTTCTTTAGCTCAGTCACCAAAAATCCAAATTGCTTTCTATCTTTTAACATCTTAGGCGGCAGCTCTTTATATATACAAATCTTTCTTCCGTTCAGTTCTAAAGTAGAGTTAAAAGATTTTTGCACAATATCATTTCTTATTCCTTTGTCTGTAAAGTAAATCACCACATCTCTAGGCAACTGCCTTTGCTTTGCAATCCAAGAATTTACTCTGTAGGCCTCGTCAATCTTACAGGATACCTCTTCAGGATGAACCTTTAAAATCCCAGCCGGAACTTCAGCAGACATCTTTCTCAAATCATCTCTATAATTTTCCTGTAGTCCCCTCATTCTGACCACAAATTCCATGGACCTGTATTGCATTATTGTAACTTCTTTTTCAATCCTTTGTTTTATATTATCTGCATTGTAAGTCTCGTGATCAGCTTTCTTTTTAGACTTTACGTCTTGAATATTTATCAAATCATTTTCAATTCTTTGTATTTTATTGTCCAGATTATAAATCTTATGATCAACTTCCTCCATTTTAGACTCTAGTTCTGAATTAATATCTTTATCCATCTTTATAACTATTTCTGAAAAAGTTTTCAAAGCTGTTACAAACTGTTGTTTCAGATTGGCATATTTTTGTTGTACCAACTCTTTAATTTCCTGCCTGAATTTTTCAAGATTCTGGTTCACAATCTCATCATGCCTTGCCATCTCCTCCAAAACAAATTCTTTTTGGTTAAAACCATTCTTCTGAGCCTGCAAGTTCAAAACTTGTTCATGTGGTTTGTAAATGGGGGAAACCCACCCCCTGCTACTTGTTTGTCTGGCCTTATTAGTTTTAACGCCATCCTGCCACACAGACAGACTCTTTTTAAAGAAAAGGACTTCTCTCCAGATAATATCAATATCAAATCTCCAAGAAGAAAGAAACATAAAGTAGAGATTTTTCTTTTCAATTCTAGCCAGCGCTATTATTTCTGCTACTTTGTAGCTTGTTCAGGCGGAAGGACTTTCACTTTCAGCTTTCTTCTTCTCAAGCCTCAGCAGTCGCCATTTTAAACTTTTTTTCCTTCGCTTTTAAAATCGCTTATAAAATTATTAGAAATTTAGAGTCCAGAGTCCAGATCTCATCCTCTTTGTTTAAGCAATCTGTTAGTTTTCAGTAAATGGCTTGGTCCTGTCGCCTAGCTCTGCAAAAGGCAGAGTTCTCCCGAAGCCCGGAGCAGCGGCGAGGAAAAGAGGGAGCCTCATCCTGCTCCCGTCCCCAAGAGTAAAACAAAAACTCTGGGGACTTCGCAGAGGGCTCTACCTGCCCTCGCCAGCTCTATCTCACATTTCCTTAAGGAAATGGAGTTTTTCGAGCCGCCTTTCAGATGTAAAGGCGGCTCTTTACGAGCGACGGGACTGGCGGTCTCAGAGGACCATCTGACGGCGATGGAAGCCAAACCGGAAGCCCCAAAAATCTTATAGTCAGTATTTAAAAGCGATATTGGCCTATAATTCTTAGGTTGACTATGATCTTGGTCCTCCTTTGGAATCAATGAAATAAAAGTTGTTCTCCAGGAAGAGGACAAAGATTGTAGTTTTGATGGTTGTGCTGGCGATCCTCCAGCACTTTTAAAGCCAGATTTTATTTGCTTAGAAGCCATTTTTAGCTTTCAATTTATACTTCCTACAGCAACCAAATCAATAAGTCCAAATGTTTTTAAATCTTTTGTAAGTATTATAGTTTATTTAAAGTCCAAACTGTAGTCTTTCCACTTTAAATCTTTCTTTCTTTGGTGTAGAATCCAATAATCTTAAACAGCCTTAGAAGCGCTAATGATGTTAACTATCACTTTCACTATAACTTTCACTTTCACGCCCTGTTACAGTTCAGGTGCCACTTTTGCTTTCATTTTTAAAAGTCTTAGAAGGAAGAAGTATAGACACGGAGTTAAAGTTCAGTACTTGCCATTGCTAGGACTCCTATTTTTGTTCTGCCTGCTTTGCGATTATTTTGAATCTGAATGTTGATTGCAGGGATGGTTGCGGCGTCTTGTTTTGCTTGAAGCAGAGAAGTCCCGGATTCGGAGCTCAGTTGGACTACCAGGGAGCTGTCACCCTCCAAGCCCCAGAATTGCTCCTAGGGCTTTTGGGGAGCCCTACCTTTGTCCAGCTGCTCGCCTTCCTCTCTTCTCCCGAGGGGAAGGTTTTCAAACCTCCAGACAGCTGATTTGCACTGTCTTAGCGGTTTTAACAAAATCGTGAGGCTGTCGATCCAAAAGGAGCGTCTGTCGGTGCCTGCGGTGCCACCGGAAGTCCAGCTTTCCTGTATTTCTTAAAGACAATATGTAACAATTTAGCCAATCTATCAATTATTTTCTTCAATATTTTAGAATGCAATTCATTTCACACTATAGATTTCAACTCGTTCAAAATAAAGAACTATTCCCTGCTCACATTGCTATCCAGTTTTGATCTTATCCCTTCATCCTGTTCTTCATAATTGGATAGTGGAACATTTGTGTTTTGTTGAAGAAGAATGAATCAAAATAAGGGTTGAGTGTGGCATTCTCCTTTCTTTGTTAACTTTTAGAATTAGCTTTTTCATTAACAGATAGAATTCTTTTGTGTGGATTTTATTTTGAACATATTTTGAAAAAATATTTTTTACTGTTCTTCTCTGTTCTGAGCTTTTGCTTTCCTGACCACACCTCTATAGTTCTGGACTATTTCTCCATAACTTTTTTTTTTGTTAGCTGGATGTCTCTTTATTTCTTCTATGTTTATATATATATATATATATAAACATTTTTATTTATTTATTATATATTTTATATAGGGTGTACCAAAATTCAGGCCTGTAGACAAAATCAGGCCCTATGAGCAATTCAAATAGATTGTCATTTTCTTCTAAATATTTCTTTATTTATTTGACCCATAGCCTTTGAAAATCCTTAAATAGGTAACAATATATCTAAAAATATCAATTAATAAAATATATTGTGATTGGCATATGAGGCTTGACTTTAGGTACATTGTGTAGGAAAGGAGGAAGGAATTTATCATTTGATAATCCATCCAATTTTTTATGATGCAAGATCAATGTATCAATAAAAATAGTAATAAGAAGAAACTGAAGAAACAATGTGCCACCACATACTACTTCAAGATCTCACAAACTGACTATAAACAATGGCATTACAAAGTAGCAACAATGATGCATTGGAATATCTGCAAAAAATACCATTTGCCGCAAGTAAGAACTGGTGGGATCACAAAAATAGACAAAGTAGTAGAAAATTAAGAAGCTAAAATACTCTGAGAGTTTAGAATTCAAACAGACAAGCACTTGCCACATAATGTCGCTGATTTAACAATTGTAGATGAGAAAGACAAAAAAGTCTGGATATTAGATGTGGCATTAGAGTAGTCTCAGATTATTGCACCTGCATGAATGCTAGAAGCTGCCTGATGAACTGAATACAGCATTAATTTCTGTCTGTATGTTACCTATGATAGCTATGAAGTGTTCAGGCTAGATTGGAGATCACTGAGATCTGTCTCAGGCTCTACATGCATGAGAAGAAGAAATACAAATGATGAAGGGTTGTCAGATATGATAGAATCATTGCTGAACAATATTTCCCATGATTTCAGTATTTCTGAGAGTTGCTAAAGCAGACTGAAGTGTGTGTGTGTGTCTCTCTCTCTCTCTCTGTCTCTTTCTCTCTCTTTGTATGTGTGTGTGTCTTTAAGTCAATAGACAAGTTCCTGTAGTTTTCTTCATACAATTTCAGAAGTGGATTATCTTTAACTCCTTCCCAGAGTGTCTGGCCCAAGTAGAATACCCAGTCTTCCAGTTTCTAGTCTTGTCAAATAGCCTTGGCTATTATACCATACTGGCTCTCTATAGAAATCATCAAGTCTATTTTATCTAGAATTTCAGTGACATCTTCACATTCATCTCAGATCTATCATACTACTATATTTTAAAGCAGTTTTGCTATTCCCGCTGGCTGAGGGGTTTCTTTGGGGTAATTGGAAATAGTAGGGTAGAATGAAAAGCAACCAAATCCCATGCTCTGAATCATCAAGACACTAGATAGATGTCTGAGACTGTAATGCAAAGTAGATGACTCCAAATAGGTTTCATGGCATTGTGGCCATGATTTGTCTCTAGCTGGCAGAATAGAACATTTCTCTTAATTATTAGTCATGTCTGTGGGTCATGTTTCTGTCATGCTGGGCACTCTCAGAATCTTTCAATACAGTCAGTTCCCTTTGTAGCTACTCCAATCCAAAATTGCAATCTGAATAAAATGTATTCATTTTTTCCAGAATAGGCATTATTTTCTATCTTTATAATTTGACTTATCTGAATGCAATTCTTTTCTTTAAAAATAATTATCTTGTGCGCGGCACTTTAAAGCTATGCTGAATATGAGATATATTTTCAACTTCTTCCTAAATGAGAGAAATCATTTAAACGGTTGCAGCAAAGAAAAAAGAAATGCTGTTGCAAATGATAAACCTGGATGTAACTGGAAAAACAGAAATCAGAAAGCTTGATTAAATATATTGATGGTTTCATGCTGTAAAAACAAGGAAACATGCCTTGTGAGATTATAAAACAACCACCACCTTGTATGTACAGAAAAAGGACAGAATTTTCTTTGCAACATGTTTCATGAATTAGCCCCCAATATCCTTCCATAGGATCCAAGGGACTCCACCACCATAAATATCTTTTACACATGATGTGAAATAAATATTTTTGTATTTTCTCTCTTTGGCACCTCATAAACATATCTGCACAATTTTTATCCCCATCATTAATAGTTAGTATTGTTATCCAAAAAACTTAAATATATATGGTATATTACATAAAAGGTCATGCCAACGAAATGGAAAAATATATAGGCTTAAAAGGACATTATGCTTTCAATCTTCTAACACATTATAAAATAGTTTGTTTCATTTGGCAAATGGATTTCATTGATTTTCTTTTTTAATTCACTCTATATAGTTTTACTGATAGTATGAATAGGACTATAGTTTTGTTCAACTCCCATCTGAGAAAAACATAAACAAACCTATTTAACGCAGGACATATTTTGGAAAAAGTTACATATAAGAGTGAGAGATTACAGATAGTAAGCAAATAATAGCTTGTGTCACAATTTTTTGTTTTACAAGTAGGCTTATATAATTTATCCCATCCTTGTGTTTACCATGTTTTGCAAATAGGAACTGTAACCAAAACACAAAGATGAATTGGCATGTCACATTAAGTTACCTTATAGTTCGATGTAGGTATACATTGGGTCAGCCAAATGTGACTTATTCACCATGACTGAGCAAACCATACTTATTATGACACATGAATCCTGCCAATGTCCTGGGCTAATGCCAGCTAGAATTTCAAAACGTCAACATGAAAATTTCAAATACCTTAACCAGCCAGATTAGTGTGTGTTTTGTGATTATGAGATATTTTATGCTAAAATTTAATTCAAAACAGTATTTATGTCTGGGAATTCAGCTATGATTCCTAGAAATAATTTTTAAACAAAAATGAAGCAACGGAACATATTTTTAAACATATGTCTTTAGCACAGAATATTACTAAGATTTGCTTCATTCTTGGAGAATGATCAATATTCTAGAAATACTCTTTGCAAGATATTCATTCGACCTGAGCCTTATTCTTGTCAGATGCCAACCATTAAAAGTAACTAGCTATTTTACCAGGGTGCCTGCCCATTAAGAAGTATAGTTTAGTTAGCACCTCTATTATCTTTTTTTAAAAAATATATATTTATATATATATATTTCTATATCTAATTTTTCCTTCTAAATTTATAAACAAGTATAACTAGTTTTCCGGTGGGCAATCAATATCAATATCTATACGGTAATTCAAATCTCTTCCTCACAATACCTTATACTCAATGCATTATTTAAATATATTAGATATTAAATTGGCTTAGTAGATATAAATTAGACAATTCAATGCTATACAAATCAATATATCAGTTAATCAACAATTCACAATCAGTGTATCAATATAGCAATTAATTTGGCTAAATATTGTACTTTTAAATGCTTAAAATACTATGAATACTGTAAATGGAAATTTTTGAATACTTGATTTTAAATACAATTGTAATTTTAAATACTATAAAAATACTGGTAAATACTATAAATGCTAAGCAGCGGAATATATATAGAAAGATTTAAAATATCATAACTTGAGAGTGTATTATATATATCTAGTCCAAGAAAAAACAATTTATCGAGATATTTACAGTTTTAACAATCAGGATACTGAGGACAGAATATCTAAAGGTTCAAGTGCTGTTGTTAATTTTTTTTTTTATATATAATTTTTCCTCTTCCTTGGGATATACTCTAGTCTTTTTTGCCTCTGATCTTTTGTCTCTGATCTTCTGTAAGCTTAGGACGTTCCTCCAAGTTCAGCACTCTATCGTATTTCTTGCTGCCAGACTGTCCACCGCTAAGCAGTTTATTCCTCTGTCAAGTCACTCTAATGGCTGAGCTTCCTGTTCATTCAAAAAAAAAAAAAAAAAAAAAGCCAGACTCGATCCACCCAATTTCAGCCTCCGCTGGGTCTACTTATATTCACAGTAAAAAAGGAAATAAGTGCTGGTCTTAAATTTTCTCACCGATCCTCTCTTGGCGCGCACACTGTCAATGCAAATTTTCTTTCTTATTTCAATGCCGGCTTGTTGGGCTCTCTCTCTGCCAGGGTGCTCAGGAAACTTTCAATCGCCGCTTCTCTCGTTCGTGAGACTCTCCCGCCCGACTTCACCGACCCCTTTCCTGATGTCCTCTTTCCTCAATGCAGGGAAGGTGTGTACCGATCAGCACTGCAGCATCCGATCTCCCTTGCTTCCAATCTGGTTGCTGGTTACCGCAGCTTCGCGTCGGCCATTAATTTGGCCGACTCACGCGTGCTGGATTTCACAGAGCCGCCCGGTCTTGCGATCAGCAATTTGCACCCCGCTTTCACGCTCACCCGGCTCGCTCTCTCGTCCGTGGGGCTCTCCGGGCTCCACACCCCTCAGGGGGTCCCCAAAACACAGTGACTGATGGTATTGAGGAGCAGCAGTCACTCGCTCAATGCCATGTCGCCGCAGGTCACCAACCGGAATTTGGAGTAACATCGATAGGATAATTAGAGAGCAAAAGAAAATTTTGAAAGAAATGACAAGCATGTCATCCACAGTGGGGAAAACAGGAAAAAAGACTCCCTCTAATCCCACTATAGTGACAACCTCTCCGGTGACACAAAAATCAACAGAAAGCCTGGCAATGCAAACTCTGCAAGCATCATTAACCCTGATCCAAGAAACGGTGATGGCAATGCAGGAAAAACTGTTAAATAACCATGTCGAATTAAAATCAGACATACATGCATTGGACCAGAAAATGAATGAAATCCAAACATCAATAGTTAATAATGAACAACGAATTCAAAAAGCCGAAACAAGAATTGACCAAACTGAAAAGAAATTAGATATTGTCGATCAAACATTAACAAGTCAAAATAAAGAGTTAGAAGATTCAATAACCCAATTGGAGATGGACCGGGCTTCCTTCTATTTGCAATTTCAGAATGTTGTCGAGGACAAAGAGGAAGACCTAGGTGAAAAGATGGCGGAGCTGATAGCTGATGCACTTCACCAAGACAAACAGGCGATAATTAGGGAGCTGGACGACGTATACAGGGTCCAGACTAACTATGCAAGAAGGAACAAGCTTCCTAGAGAAGTACATATCCGCTTTGCACGGAAAAAAGTTAAAGATATTCTATACAACATGGCAAGAGATGAACAGATAACGTATCGAGGAAAAGAAATAATAATCCTAAAACAGATACCAAGAAGAGTCCAGGAGATGAGGAAGGGATACAGATTTTTGGCCATACAGTTGAATAAAAGAAAGATACTATTCAGGTGGCTTCTCCCAGAAGGGATGCTAATAACCTGGCAAGGAAGAAAAATCAAAATAGAAAGCTTGAGTATAGCACAAGATTTCCTTGACCAGTTGAGAGGTGTGGAAGAAGAGCAGGGTAGCAAGGAAGAACTAGAAACAGCAGTAGTGGAGGAGGAAGCCCTACACCAACAGAACACGAACGAAGCAACTGTAGAGGAGAAGACAGAAGAAGAAGAAGAAGCCAAAGAGAAGAAAGCAAGACCAGTAAGGGCCGTAGGAAACAAACAAGAACCAATAATCAGATAGGGGTATAGAGATGAATGACTTGAAGCTAATATCCGTAAATGTCAATGGACTAAATGATTACAAAAAGAGGAAAAGAATATTAACAAAATTAGGTAAACAAAATATTGATATAATGTGTTTACAAGAGGTGCACATAAAAAAAGAAGAGAGTAAATGTTTAGAATATAAAAAATTTGGTCAAACATTTGATTCGCTGGCAGAGAAAAAGAAGAGGGGGGTAGTAATCTACGTAAAAAAAGGAATTGAAGCAGAACTGAAATTCAAAGATACAAAGGGTAGAATCCTCATGATTGAAATTAAGAGAGGGAATTCCAATTAGTGGGCATTTATGCCCCGAATAAAAAACAGGGAGAATTTTTCAAGAAACTCCATGAACAATTAGTGAAAATGGCATATAACGAAATCTGTATGATAGGGGATTTTAATGGCATTGTGGATCCGGAGAAGGACCACAAGAGCAATAAAGTAAAAAAAAAAATAAAAGGACAAATTTACCAAGAGCTTTTTTCGAGTTAGTCGATGAATTAGATCTAATTGATATTTGGCATACCTTGCACCCAAACGATAGGCAATATACCTTCTTTCCAAATGCACAAAAGTCGTGGTCCAGAATTGACATGGCATGGGTCAGTAGGAATTTGGGGTTAGAAATTGGAACAGCTGTAATTAACCCAAATGATTGGGCAGACCATAATCCATTAGAAATTAGATGGAAGCCTGTTCAGAGAAAATACCAACAGAGGTGGAGGTTTAATGCTAAATTACTGGGCGACAAAGACTGTATATAAAAATTCAAAGAAGAAATAAACTTCTTTTTCAAGGAAAATGAAAACAAAGGCTCATCCCGCGCAATAGTATGGGACACAATGAAGGCCTATCTGAGAGGAGTCGTGATTTCATACACTGCACATAAAAATAAAGAAGAAAGGAAGACCCTGGAAGACTATTTAAATCATATAGGAGAATCAGAAAGAAAACTCCAAGACAACCCAGAAGATGAAGCAGCCAAAGAAAATTGGATGATGTGGAAGCATAAAGTAAATATCATGGAGTAAGAAGAGCTGGCACAAAGAATGAAAAGAACGAAACAATATCTTTTTGAGAATACCAACAAATCGGGCAGGTGGCTGGCCTATAAATTAAAAAAGGAAAATGAAAGGGGAATAATTCATACTTTAGAAGACTCTAAGGGCAAATTATTGACTAACGAGGAAGAAAAACGGGATAGGGTGAGAGAATACTACGAATCCCTATATAAAGAAGAGGAGATACCGGATGACAAAATAGAACAATATTTGATAAAAGCAGAGCTCCCACAAATAACTGATGATGAGAAAGAAATGCTCAACAGAAAGATTACAATTGAAGAATTAAAAATAGCCCTTTCCAAATTGAAAAACAATAAAGTGCCAGGACCTGACGGATTCCCAGGGGAAATATATAAAAAATTAGAAGAAACACTCCAACCGAAATTAGTAGAAATTTTTAATGATGCACTGTTAGACTATAAAATTCCAGAGTCATGGAAAGAGGCGCATGTTACACTTGTGCCGAAAGAAGGTGCCGACCCAAAACAAATTCAAAATTACAGACCAATTTCGCTCCTAAATACTGACTACAAATTATTCATGGGTATAATGGCAGAAAGAATGAAAAAGATTTTAAATAATTGGATATACAAAGACCAGAATGGATTTTTACCGGGGAGACAAATTAGGGATAATTTGAGAATCGTACTAGACACGTTAGAGTACTATGAAGAACACCCCGGAAAACAGATGGCTCTGATTTTTGTCGATGCTCAAAAGGCATTTGACAATCTTATTTGGAAATTTATGATTAAACAAATTGAGATTATGAAATTCGGAACAAATTTTGAAATGATGATTAAATCTATCTATAATAACCAAAAGGCGAGTATCCTGGTGAATGGGGATAGGACTAAAACATTCCAAATTAGTAAGGGAGTAAGGCAAGGTTGTCCCCTATCCCCTTTATTGTTTATTTTGGCCCTAGAAGTTCTCCTGCGGAAAATTAGAACTAATGAGGAAATAAAAGGATTGAAGATCAGGAAGGAGACTTACAAGACGCAAGCATTTGCGGACGACGTAGCTCTAATCCTTGAAGACCCCATAGAATCGGGACCTAAAGTATTAGAGGAATTAAGTAAATATGGAGAGGTGGCAGGCTTCATACTTAACAAAACTAAAACCAAAGTATTGATCAAGAACACAACTGAGAGCCAGAAAAACGAGATAGAAGAAGTATTAGGATTACAGGTTGCCAAAAAAATTAAATACCTAGGAATTTGGATTACATCAAGATGTTCGACCCTGAAAGATGATAATTATATTCCCCTAATTAGAAAAATAAAACAAGACCTAGATAGCTGGAAAAAAATAAGACTATCACTTTTGGGCAAGATAGCTACAATTAAGATGAACATCCTCCCCAAAATATTATTTTTATTCCAAAATATACCGATAAATTTAGATAAAAAATTCTTTTTAGAACTAGACAAAATTATCGGAGAATTTATATGGGAGGGGAAAAAACCGAGATTTTCCATTAAAATTTTAAGGGGCAAAAGAGATATAGGTGGATTTGGACTCCCGGATTGGGAAACATACTACAGGGCAGCTAAACTAGTTTGGATAAGAGATTGGATCACCCTGGAAAATGAGAGGATTCTTACCTTAGAAGGCCATGACTTGCAAAAAGGGTGGCACACCCACATTTGGGACACGGAGAAGAAAAGGAAGACACATTTCCATAGACATAAAATTAGAGATTCCTTGATACAAACATGGACCCAGATTAGGCAAAAATATTACAAAAAAATCCCAAATTGACTCTCAACGATGGAGGCCCTGATCCACCCAAATAGGTGGGAGAGGGAGAAAATGGGCAGATATAAAGATATTTTAGACGAAGGAGGGAGGCTTAAACCAAATGACACCTTACGAGAGCAAGGAATAATTTTAGATTGGTGGGCCTACTCACAAGTAAAATCCAGATATCAGAGAGACAAAGAACAATACGGTCTAGAACTGGGACCAAATGGATTGGATAAAGTCCTGATGGGAACAAATAAAAAGATTCTGGCAAAACTATACAATTATTTATTAAGCGACGATAAGTTCGAAGATGTCACAAAGAACCAAATAATTGCATGGGAGAAAAATATAGGGCGCGATATAAATTTTGGGGAATGGGTGGAGGCATGGAACAGAAATCTTAAACTGACTAGAGCGGTGGCATATAAGGAAAACCATTACAAAATGTTTCATAGATGGCACCTAGCCCCGGCCAGACTAGCGAAGATATATCCCAATATACATCCCAACTGTTGGAAATGTGGCCATGGTCAAGGCACCTTCTTTCACATGTGGTGGACATGCCCGGAAGCGAAAGGATACTGGAATAAAATTAGGAGGTCGTTATATGAAATAATTGATGAAGATATTGAACTAACACCAGAGATTTTCCTCCTGGGAATAATAAAGAAGCCATATAGAAAGGAAATGACACATTTAATGATCCACATAATTACAGCCGCTAGATTGGCATACGCACAGTACTGGAAAGAGAAAACCCAACCACCAGAAGAGCTTACAATTAAAAAAATACTCGAGTGCGCAGAGATGACTAAATTAACTTATGAATTAAATGATGAGAAGTCAGTTTACTATATGGTGTGGGAAAGGTGGTACAAGTGGTTGCATGATAAAATGAAAGAAAGATCTAAAGGTGTGTTAAATATTGGTTAAAAGTGAATTGAAATGTCACCAAGTACTATTTATGTAAATAGTTAAAACACTGCACATCCGATACAAATTGAAAATGTTTATTATACTTATGTGTTTTATGTTTTTGTTTGAATGTTTGTTTTTCCCTTTTCTCTTTTTTTTTACTTCTTTTTTGTTTTGTAAAAAATCTCAATAAAGTTTCTATATAAAAAAAAGAAGAAGTATAGTTTAGAATAAAATAGAATTCTTTATTGGCCAAGTGTGATTGGACACACAAGGAATTTGTCTTAGGTGTATATACTCTCAATGTATATACTCTCAAAGGAGCCTGAGTGGCGTAGGAGGCTAATGCCTCCTAAGGCAGCATTTAACATCCAGCTGCCTGCAATTACTGTGAGTTCAATTCTCAACCAGGCTCAAGGTCGACTCAGCCTTCCATCCTTTCTAAGGTGGGTAAATTGAGGACCCAGTTTGTGGGGGCAATAAGCTGATGAAGGCTATTGCTTAACGCATTGTAAGCCGCCCTGAGTCTCCGGAGAAGGGCGGCATATAAATCAAATTTTAAAAAATGTACATAAGGATAATAAAATACATTCATCAAGAATAAAAAGATACAACACTTAGTGATTGTCAAGGTTACTAATAAGCTATAAAATTCTACTAGGAAACAAGTAAAAGCAATATAAATTGAAAGATACAAGCACATGGTTATGAAATAAGTGGGAAGAGATAGATACTAGTAAGGAAGAGAAGAATAATAGTAATACAGTCTTAGTAAATTATTTGACAGTGTTGTGGGAATTAGTTGTTAAGCAGAGTGATGGTATGGAAAAAAACTATCCTTGTGTCTAGTTGTTTTGGTGTGCAGTGCCCTACAACATCTTTTTGAGGGTAGAAGTTGAAACAATTTATGTCCAGGATGTAAGGGGTCTGTAGATATTTTCACAGCCCTCTTTTTGATTCATGCAGTATACAGATCCTCAATGGAAGGCAGGTTGGTAGCAATTGTTTTTTCTGCAGTTCTAATTATGGTATCCATTGAAGTCTGTGTTTGTATTGTTTGGTTGCAGAGCCAAACCAGACAGTTATGGAGATGCAGATGACAGACTCAATAATTACTCTGTAGAACTGAATCAACACTCTCCAGGTATAACTAAACTATAATTCCCAGCCAGCAACATCAATTGTGAGGGATGCTGGAATTGCAGTTTAGCAACCTTAAGAAATAATGGATCTGATAAAGAAGGAACATTGCTATCTGTGTTAGTACTGTATTTAGGACTAGACTTTTGCACATTTCCCATTATGCTACTTCTTTCTTTCTTTTTCTCTTCTCTTTCAGAATAAAATAGTCCAGATTAGTATAGGCAGGGGGATTTCTTCTGCTGCTGCTTACTGCTCTTCTTTCTGATTTCACTGTCATTCATAAACAATGCTGGTATTGGTTGCTTTGCCTGCCACTTGCAATATTCTAGATGAGGATCAGTAATGGGAAATTTATTGATAAATCTTAAAGCTCCTGTTTTAACTAGAAACTCTTCTCAAATCATAGAACTGACATTTTCAGAACCTCCCAAGTAGAAAACTTCCAGATGCTATATAATCTGCTTTAAAGAAGTCTACTTCCATGTCTACAACAAGCAGTAAAGGACAGCAGAGTCTAAGGATCAGACACCCACTTCACTACTGGAACATCCAATTAAAAACATCCCTCTTAAGACATCTGAGAACAACTTTACTACTTCATTGGAAGAGCAACAATCAGAAAGATAGTGTCACACAGGGACAAGAATAATCTTTAACAACATTTAGCTATTGAATTCAGTGGGATTAATCTCTTTATGTCTTGCAGAGAGGATTCTTCAGAGCTAACAGTTCGTACCCAACAGACTAAACATGGTACTTAAAGGTGCAGTACATTTTAAAATACAGTCAATATTTATACCAGCCAACACTTTGTGCTTCCTTGCACAGTGCCCACAGAAGCAACTCTCACTACAAAAGTGTCATTTAGCAGTTTTTCTCATTCCCTTCTTGTGGTTTGATCTCTCCCCTTGGATTGGGTTTATGTTATCTGAGTCCTATCTGTTTCACTGCTTCAAGTCTCAGTTTTCCCCTAGCAGTTGCCTCAGTGAGACTGCTAGCCTCTCTCCCCAATGGCTGAGTAGCCAATCAATACTTTTGACTCCAATGTGTCCCTCAAGCTGCCCTTCTCTTTGTTAGCTGCAGAAAGGAGGATCCCAGTTGGACAAAGGGCCGCAGTGAGAAAATCCTCATGTTTAGTTTTTGTTTACTCATAAGTAGGTTTGTGCTTTCCCTGAATTGAATGGTTTGCTTCTTGTTTCATTTGATTCTTCAGCTTTTTTCCCTTTCCCCTCTCCTAACCATGTCACCAGGCTAAATTTCCTGCGGACTCTCCTTTCTCCTCCTTTGTACATGTGTCTGTTGAATCACATATTTTTACATATCCACAACTTGGTTCCATTTCAGCTTCCCTACCCACTCCCTTGCCAGAATTTCCCAAAGTTAGATTTCCTTAATCTTTATTTCTTGTTACCTTAGCATCTCTGAGGATCCCATTTTTTTTTCTGTTTATGCCTTCTTCCAGTTAAAGGGAAAGGTTTCCTCTGTCCAGTCATGTCCGACTCTAGGGAGTGGTTCTAAACTCAGTTTCTTAGCTGAGGGAGCCAGAGTTGTACAAATACATTTTCTGCAATCATGTGGCCAGCATGACTATATACTAGGTTGCACAGAATGCTGTTACCTTTCCATCAAAATGGAAAGGTAACAGGTCCATTTATCTATTTGCTTGCTTTCAAACTGCTAGGTTGGCAGGAGCTGAAGCAAGTAACAGGAGAAAACCCCATCACACACCAGTCAAATCTTGAACCTGGGCTGACACTTAACAAGTTCAGTGTCTTTAGCCACTGAGCTATCATGCCCCGTGTTCCAGTTAAAAACATATTTTAGCACCCAATATCTTATTTTTCCTGGCTGCCTTTACTATCTTGTGCAATAATTTTTTCTACTGTATTATAACTTCTGGCTTTCAGTAGGAATGCACTGACATAGAGAAGCATCTCCAACATCTAAGATGATGCTAGTACAAAGGGTGTAATATGTGACAGAACAAGAAAAGGGGGAGACAGTACATCTTCCATATGCTGTTTCTTCAGTTAGTGCTGAGGGCTTCCTGAGGGGTTGTATTTTATTGCAATGTTAGTGTGTGTGTGTGTGTGTGTGTGTGTGTGTGTGTGTGTGTATACATGTACAATACATACATATATATTTCTGTTGCTTATTTTCCTTTTCCACTTCTGTTGAATTTCTTCAGATTTTTGTGTCCAGTTCTCAGAATTTACACAATCTCTGTTAAATTGTGGTCCAGGGCCTTCACTTAATGAATCCTTTATTCTCTATATATTATTTCTCTGACTCTCTACCTCTACAACCAATGCATAATCCAACACTGATGTTAGTGTAGCGGAGAAAAAGACTTTTTTCTTGCTAGAGTGTTAAGTGAATTTTGTTGTATGGGTATACTGTGTATAGACGTACAATGACAATAAAGTTATTATTATTATTATTATTATTATTATTATTATTATTATTAGTAGTAGTAGTAGTAGTAGTAGTAGTAGTAGTAGTAGCAGTCCCAAAGGTGAATAGGAAAAATACAATGGGTGAGATGCTGTTGCATCAAGGATTGAAAATTCATACCTGCTATTTTATATCAAAATATCTCTCTCAGCAGTTTAATCACCTTAGTTACAGTTAACTATTGTAGTGCAATGTAAGATTTTACAGTGGTTTATCCAGACATCCAGAACATTAGAATTTGTCCCAAGAAAAAACAGTGACATTCTGGTGCAGCCTAAATTTACAAAGGATATTATATATATTGTATCTATTTATATGAATGAAACTATTCATGTTTCCCACACTGTCCATCTTCAAAATAATAAATTATCACAATACTATAGAACAGAGTATAACAAGACTGTGTTCCAAGGAAGAGTTTTTTAGTTCCAAAGACTGCTTATTAGCTTATTAGATTGCATCTTTATTTATCAAAGTTTCATTTTTTGAGAGAAACATTTTAAAAATATTACTAAAGCATCCCACCACTCCCTCCATCTGATAAAATGAAAATCCTTTCAGCAAATTAAATATGTGTACCTGACAAAGAACAGCTTTACAAAATATAATGTGTAATTATACATGACTCATTCCTTTTCTAAAAGACCCATTTCCTTTAAATATCCTGGCAGGCCTTGTTAAAATATAGCTGCTTCACAGATTCATTTTCAGAAACCTATGTATAGTTATTGTTTATAGAACTTGATAAGTAAAATGTATGTACTGTATTTAATATTATAGATGTCAAATTATTATGAAACTGCATATTAGTGAAGTCTACTTTCCTTGTTTTGGAAAACACAATGTTTAACTTAATAGGATGTTGAAATTATACAATTCCTGGTATTGCTATTTTGATTCCAAGGAGAATTTACATGTTATGTATATTTGATTCCAAGTAACATACAGCCATTGCCATCTCAGAATTCATATAGGAAGAAGACCACCTCAAACTATTACCATAAAAAAATCCTTACTGAAATTAAAATATGGAACACTAATTACTTGATAAATAATTTCTTACTTGATATCAAGACTCAAATTTTTACCAGCTCATCTAATACCAAAAAACCCCAAATACATAGGACAAAAATAAGAACAAAAGGAACTGCAGTCTAAGCCAGTGGTCCCCAACCTTTCCAGCTTGGTGGCCCAGCCCAATGTGGGGTGTGTGTAAGTGGCAGGTGCACTCGTGTGCACACAGCTCCATTTGTGCAAGGTGTGGGTGGATGCATCCCCCTCTCACTCAAATGAAGCTTCATGCACCTGCTTGCGCCCTTGCACAAATGGAGCTGTGCGCACACGAGTGCACTATTAGTGTGAATGGTAAGCTTTTGCCCTTGTGAGTGAAGCTCCACTCGCCTGAATGGAGGGCGCATGAGCAAAGGGCACTTGTGCTCATGTGTGAAGTTCCATTTGCATGAATGGAGCTTTGTGTAAAGTGCAAGCATCCTCCACTTGCACAAGTGGAGTTTTCCTTGCAAGCACCTTTAACTCGCATGAGTGGAGTTTCACATGTGTGTACATGTTCGACACCCACACAAGTGATGCTTCATGCACGTACTCTTGCTCATCTCTCCTGAAGCCTGGTTTCAAACCCATGGGGTTGGGAGCAGGGGTGGGTTCTATTTACCTTCACTACCGGTTTGCAATGGGGCCGTGCGCACTTCTGCGCATGCTCAGAAGTGTCCTGATAATGTCAGGGTCGGTAGGTGGAGCCTCCCGCCAGTTTTACTACTGGTTCTATAGAACCGATCTGAACCGGGGGCAACCCACCACTGTTTGGGACCCCTGGTCTAAGCTGTATTTTGACTAGAATCCTAGTATTTTGACCCAGGGTGAAGCATAAAGCATACAGAGATAATAATTGACTATTTTGATTTCCTTATGTGAATTGGAGAAAATAGAACAGAACAGAGTAACAGAGTTGGAAGGGATCTTGGAAGTCTTCAACCCCCTACTCAAGCAGGAGACCCTACATCATTCCAGATAAGTGGCTATCCAGTCTCTCCTTAAAAGCCTCCAGTGATGGAGTTTTTCCAAAGGCAAGCCATTCCACTGTTTAATTGTTCTCACTGTTAGGAAATTTCTTAATTCTAGGTTGCTTAATAGTTGAATAAGTCAATTAAGTTAAATAATCTACAAGGTTTTAAAAATATGTAGGGAAATTTGCAGAAGCATAATCAACAATGTTTGATTCAACTCACTATTACTAAAAATGTCACTAGGAAGTTGGTTCTTCCTAGAGAATGCTTATTAACTGAAATTGAATACGATTTGTAAATGTATAGAAAGAGGATAGTTGTCCTCTTCTTCTCTTTTCCTAGCATGAAAGCCTAAATTACAACTAAACAAAACTAAAAACCCAACATTTAAATTATATCTAATTCTAACTACATATAGAAAAAATAAACACATACATATACATATCATCCGCTAATATATGTAAGAGAAAAAAATAAACTGCAGATTGAATTAATATATTCCTTAAGAAATTTTCCAAATACCTCTTGGGTATTTATGATATTTTTGCCCTGCTTTTTTCTCCATGTGTATTATTTTCATGTAGAATAATTTAGTTACAAAACGTTTATTAAGTCGTCTCACTTGGAAAAGCCTTTAAAGTCAACATTCTCAAACTTGTTTGTATCCAGGCCTTTATCATTTACTGTTTTCCGTAAGTTCTTAAAACTTCAGTCAGACACTGAACTTACCTTGGAGCAAAGGTCTTGAATACTGTAGAATTCTGAATACAAATATGTAAGATTGATTGATTGTGTCTAGAAACAGAGAAAATCCAACAATATTATTGTAATCAATCAAAGTAGTGGAAAACCTGAACTTCTTAGCCCAGTTTACAACTCTTCCTGCATTTTTTAAAAGTCTAGTAAAAATGGTATGGTATCTCCATCCCCTTTTAGTTTCAGCATCACCGATGGTATGATCCGCAACAGCTTATCTTTGAGGGAACACTTCTTATTTTAACACTTGCAAACATATTCATCTGGGTCAAGTATGTAAATATATGTAGATCCACTTACAATCTAGCACATGGAAGCCTAATTCTTCAAAGCAATGAACAACCAACTTGATGACATGGATTTCATTCCTGGCTTATAGGCTTCAGTCCTTATCTCTGTGAGTCACTTATTATTGTTAACTATCAACAAAAAACAGCAAAGGATGTGTCAAAGGCAGTTTAATAAAAGCTCTGTCTTGATTCTCTTTGACAGAATCTTAGAAATGAGATCCAGAGCAGAGCGCTGGGGAAATCTTTCAGACTACCTGAAGTCCCATATAACACCTCTTTTCCTTGACCCTTTGACTTTGTAACAATATGTGAAAATTTTGCCAACCACCTAATGATCAACGTGATGGACAAACTGAAGAAAGAGAACTAAGAACTTGTCATTAATCATTATGTGACACTTGAAATTATAACAGCCAAACTGATGCCTCACAGAAATGTAAAAAATTAAGAATATTTTCCTCCTTATATTATTGGAAGAACATTATCTTTATATTGTTTGTCTGTTACTTTGGATGATAAATTATCTAGATGATGATAATTTCAGATGATGCCACTGAAAAGTGACATGAAATTAGTCAAAAAGGGTGACTGAAATTGACACCACTGAGCTTTATTCTTCAATTATCACTAACCAAGGTACAAAAGAATCTCCTTTACAGTAAAGATATTGCAAGGAAGATGTTAATTGGGGGCACTTTTATTATTAAGGAATAGTAATAATAAATTGCTGACTGTGTCACCTGTTAGCAGCTGTTGGTTCACTTGCTAAGTGAGAATGGAAAGGTGTGCTTTATGGATAACTATTCACAGTTCTCTCTATATTGCTTGAGGGCTGTGAGTGGATATGAAGACAGACTATGGGAAGAATGCAGAAGATGCCAGCACATCCAGTGGGTATCTTGTATAATAAGTGACATGCTAATTTCCTTCCTGCGTAATACATGCTGTGTCCCTGCTAAAATGTATTATCAGATGAATTAAACTGAAACTTACAGCCTGAATCATATTAGTGAACCTAGGGAACAAATAAGTTTCATTGTTTGTTTTTAAAGAAATTGACTTTATTTGTAGATTAATACTCTTCTGAAGTAAGGCACGCTACGTAGATTGTACATTAGGTGTTCTATCCCAAAGGTGCTTTTTCAAGAAGCAAGTGGACTTTCTTGTTTTTCTTTAAAGATGTTTTGCTTCTCATCCAAGAAGCTTCTTCAGCTCTGACTGGATGGTGGTGAATGGAAGGATTTATATTTCTTGCAGACAGTTGGTCATTTGTATTCTTTTAAGGGAGTCATTGGGTGTGGAGCCTTCTTGGAACTGCTGGAAGGATTGTGTTGTAGACTGGAGATAAATGATGTCATATCCCTCCCCCTCTGTTGAGGGAGGGCTGTTCAGTTTTGACACTAAGGGCCCCTTTGACTCCTCTTTCAAACTAGTGGTCTTCTCTGTCCAAAATGTGGTCTTTGCTGTCTTCAAAAGAGTGGCTTTTGTTTTTTAAATGCAGATGGACTTCTGAATCTTGTCCTTTGTTGTGCCATGCATTTATGAAATAGTTGTTTTGTTCAGATCTGTACATGTTTCACTACATTGTACTGCATATACCACATTGCTCAGTTTGTGCCTGGATGTTTTATCCTTGAGGTGGACAAGCTTCTGCCTTAGTTCTTCTTGGATTTAAAGTGTGCATGTATGTTGTGTTGGCTGTTGAGTCCTCCCTCAACAGAGGGGAGATGTCCTCAATGACTCTCTAAAAGAATGCAAAAGACCAGCTGTCTTCAAGGAGTATAAATCATTCCATTCCCCACCATCCAGTCAGAGCTGAAGAAGCTTCTTGGATAAGAAGTGAAATGTCTTCAAAGAAAAAGAAGAAAGTCCACTTGCCTCTTGAAAAAGCACCTTGGGACAAACATGACCTGGATGACTGAGAATCTCCATAGACATTAGATGTTCTATCACATGATTTCTCAATGTTCAATGCAGTTTCTTAAAAGCCAAGACAAATTAGCTAAATAATTTAAAAAGTCCCCAAGTTAATTCTTTCTGTAACAGCTCTTTAAATAAGATAAAGTGTTTGAAGCAGAATGAATAGTGTCTGACTTTGACCTTTTCTCAATTCCAAGCATTAGGTTTGCAATTTACTTCAAAGCTTATTGTGATTTTAAGAGAAATCTTCAAACAGGAAGACCAAGCTTTCTCTCGTCTTTAGTTTCTTGGTCTTATCACAGATAGACATCATAACAATTTATGTTATAAATACATACCATATTATAACTTTTAAGTGGACATTTGAGTATTAGAATCTCCAAGTCAATGTATTCATATCTGTAAAATCTGTTATTTAATATGAATTTATAAATAAGCCAGCCAGGGACATGGCTGTCATATATGCCTGGCATATAAACTAAAAAATTATATTGTAAAAGAGAGAAGCAGTTTTTTTCCTGTGGCTACCGTAGTCTTATGAAACAGCATCCCTGAAAATTTGGCTGCCTCCTTCCCTTCTTGGTTTCAAGCAATCCTTGAGCATATTGCGGCATTTTCTATTTTTAAATGTTTTTAAGTAATGATATTGCTGCTTTTTCTTTTACTTTGATACTATGCTATTATATAAATCGAACCAATAAATAAATAAATAAATATGTTGTTTTATTGGATTTTTAAATGCTCACTAATGCAATCTTCCTAGTATCTTTTGCTTGGGCAAGTTAGAGATGAAATAAATAATTATTTTGTCTCTCTGTGCATGTGTTGTCCTTCTGATATATAACTGTTAAGTAAGTATGGAATTAGTACATGTTCAGGGTAGGTAAAGGAATTATATTTCTTAGAAGTCCATATTAGTAGAAACTGCACCCAAAAAACCCTCAGTCATTTAAATTGAATAAGAAAACTTAATTGCATTATATAGGATTGTCTGTTTCCTTAAGGATGCAAAATTACAACAGCTGAGGAATATTAGAATATTATTTTAGCTGATATGTCAGAGCTGTGAAGTAGTCACACATTAACAGGGAATATCGCTATCCAGTTCTCAAAAATCCCAAACAGTCATATTTTCACTAGGAATGGTTACAATAGACTACTGCAGTGACAAACACATACAGTATGTTAAATAAAAACAAATGTTAGGACTGCAGAAATGCTTATGAGCTGTAGTCTATTGGATCCACATGGAGAAAAGGACAGTAATTCATATGCATTTATGCCATTATGCTTGCTTTCATTTTCAGTGACACAAACGTTTTTACTATTTTTATCATGTGCACTTTTCTTTCTAAGCTCTCAGCTGCTTCCTTAAACTCTGTGACATATTTTCTTATTGTAATTGTATTGATTCTCTGGTTCATTTCCCTTTTTCCCTTGGAATATAATGAACTTCTGCTAAATTTACATAGGTCCTTTGATGGCTGCATTATCAGTGGTTTTTCAGCAACAGCATTTCAATGCATTTTTCATTAACTGAGATGCCTAGGTAATAATCCTGAAAAGTATTAGCTTGTATGGTTAATGTGGCACACATCCATTTTTTCACTGCCAATGTGGTGTTCATTTATTTTTTTCACAAAAACGAAATGTCAAGTTGCTTTGATTAAGAGACTCAGCATAGATAGAATATTCAGTGTGATTCAAGCATTAACTTGAAATGCATTTTTTTTTGGAAATACCACCAGGAATATACAAATATGATAGTTATTAAGCTTTGTTTAAAACACATACAGTTCATGAAACTGGGGCAGAGGTTGACCTCGAGGCCTCTCATCTGTGGAGTGCCGCAAGGGTCGGTCCTCTCGCCCCTTCTGTTCAACATTTATGTGAAGCCGCTGGGCGAGATCATCCGTGGCTTTGGGGTGAGATACCACCAGTACGCTGATGACACCCAGCTGTACATCTCCACCCCAGGCCACCCCAGCGATGCCCTTGAAGTGATGGCCCAGTGCCTGGAGGCTGTACGGATCTGGATGGGGAGGAACAAGCTCAAGCTCAACCCTTCCAAGACTGAGTGGCTGTGGTTCCCGGCATCCCGATATAGTCAGCTGACTCCATCGCTGACTATCGGGGGCGAGTCTTTGGCCCCCGTTGAGAGGGCGCGCAATCTGGGAGTCCTCCTGGATACGCAGCTGTCTTTGGAGGAACATCTGACGGCTGTAACCAGGGGGACCTTTTGTCAGGTTCGCCTGATTCGCCAGTTGCACCCCTTTCTTGATCGGGATTCCGTGTGCACAGTCACTCATGCCCTCGTCACCTCTCGCCTGGACTACTGCAACGCTCTCTACATGGGGCTCCCCTTGAGGAGCACCCAGAGGTTCCAACTGGTCCAGAATGCAGCCGCGCGGGTAATTACAGGAGCTGCATGGTGCTCCCGCATAACACCACTCCTGCGCGAGCTGCACTGGCTCCCAGTGGTCTTCCGGGTGCACTTCAAGGTGTTGGTTACCACCTTTAAAGCGCTCCATGGCATAGGACCTAGTTATCTCCGAGACCGCCTTCTGCCACCAACGACCTCTCATCAACCCGTGCGCTCCCAGAGAGGGCCTCCTCGGGGTGCCATCAGCCAAGCAATGCAGGCTGGTGACTCCCAGGGGGAGCGCCTTCTCTGTGGGAGCACCTACCCTCTGGAATCAGCTGCCCCCAGAGATAAGGAGAATCCAAGACCTCCGTGCCTTCCGCCGTTCCCTTAAAACTTTCCTTTTCCAACAAGCCGGGCTGGCCTAACAATGCCTTTTAAATTATTTTAAATTTGTATGTTTCTTAAATTTTTGGCCAAATTGAGATATTTCCTTTTAATTTGTTCTTAATGTTTATATTATGTGTTTTTATCTGGCTGTACACCGCCCTGAGTTCCCAGGAAGAAGGGCGGTATATAAATTCGAAGTAAAATAAAAAAAAATGAAAGGGAGAGCACTGTCCTGCTACTATGCTATGTATCACTTTTCCAATGGAAATTGTTGGTCATTAGAAATGGCTTGCTACTGCCATTCTTGATGCGTTGGTGAGCTGCTTTATCTGTTCTGGATTTTGTTCTATATAGAAGTGAGCAGAGGTGTGGAACTCGATACCCCAAGGATACTTCTGACTTCCATTCCAGCAGCTAGCATGCCCAGTGGTTGGTGAGAATTGTAATCCTACCCCCAGAATTATAATCCTACCCCAGATATTAGCAATCTAATGGATAAACCCATTAAACAAACAACTTGTACAGACAAGTTATAATGTTTTAAAATATATTTTATACTAAGCATTATAAATAACTAGGGCCTAAACCTTTTACTCATTTATTGTTGAAATGCTTTGTATAACAGGCAGGATATTAGCATTTCTACAGAAGAAACCTTTGGTATAATTGTCTGATAAACATATCAGAGTTGCCCAGCCTGGATGCTGTTCTACCTGAAGAAACCAAAGTGTTTTACCAAAGGGAGATCTGCCTTGCTCCACCAAATCAGCTTTAGTATATTCAGTACACATGTGCCAAAGCTACTTTGCGATACCAGTTGGTAATACAGCACTGGAGCTTCAAATGCTTTGAATGGGCACTTTGCACAATTGTTCACTGAAATCAAGTTTACTTGTAAAGATCTGTTCAGTTCTCATCTAGATAACAGCATGAAGTACAATCTATCTCTTTGTATTGTTTACCTGTCTGCATATATATCTTTTAAGCCAGCTCAATCACTAGGTGGTTTACAGAGAACATATCAGTGGGTTGGTGTAATACTTTCATGCATGGTTGAAATTAGAAGGAATTCACCTGTATAATTCTATCATTAAGGAGAAAGACCAATGAGAAAACTGATTCAATATGGGGTACTAAAACATGGATAATCATGCACAATTATGGAAAGAACAAGAAATGTGGCACTGGAAAACATAAGAAAGGGTTCTATAAACAAGGAAATAATACAGAAAAGGAAAAGAATTTTGTACTGCTGGTGGATAACCTAGACCATTTTTATAAACACTGCTAATTTTGAATATTGTTTCTTCCTTGAGACTGCTTCCATTGCCATTATGGTTTTAAGTATTTTATTTTAAAAAAACAGGGAAGTTAACAAACTACAAAGAGTTGGCCACTAACATTCTCCTTACAAGACAAAAGTGACAAAAGTGTCTCTGTGCCTATAGAGGACCCATTCTTAGAAAATAATGTATTTATGTGGAACTTTGTCTGATTATCTAGCAAAGACTAAAATGGTAGAGCACATCCTGAAGATATGAGTTTTGGTCACCAAAGCTATGTTCTGCTTAACAGAATTTTCTAGGCTATCCTTGTCCATTATGATGATCATTTTATAAATAAGCAAGCCTCAGGGCAGTTATTTATGTGAAAGTTTCCAGAATATATTCTTGAAATTCCAAAGGTGATCACCAACCCAAGATATACGTTCACTTTTCTTCAAAATAGTTATACATTTGGTTTTATTTTTACGAATTGTTTAAGATGCATATGTACTTTACATACATATTTACAATACTATGACTTTAGTTAAATTTATATCATCAACTTTTTAACTTCATTGTGCATCATTTTCCTGTTTTTAAAAGATCAGTCTCTAGCTTTTTAAAATAGATTTGTATTGTTAGTGAATTCAAACTATTGTTAATTTGTTAATAGCTGTTCTATTAACAATTGCTATTTTAGAGTAAATCTGAAAATATGATGGATCTGATGGATCATTCTTAATTATGGAAAATTAGAGTTTCACAAAAGTCTTTACCTCCACAGTGTTGAAGTACCTAAGGAGACATAGTTAATAACTATGAATATTCATCATGAGATAAAGCATGTTAGAAAGATTAAGCCATTGTTACGCCTACATCTCTGAAAATAATTTCTAGTCTGTCAGTATTTGATGGATTAAAAGGATTTCTAAGAAAGTAGTTATTTTCTCTGAAACAGAAGTATATAAGAGTGTCACCCTTTTCTTCAAGTCACTGTGTAAACAATAACCTTTGACTTCATTGACTAAGCTCTGAAAATATTTTTGGACTTCCAAAATGAAGGATCTTCTTTATAGTTTACCAGGTTAATAATATCTTAAAAAGTTGCTTTCATGGGTGAATCAGCATACAACCATCTGTGTCAATGCCATATCCATTAAAACGTAAATATTTAGGGCTACTGCTTCATATTCTTCTGTAGAAAATATACACACTTTTCAGCCTTGAGTAACTGCTGCAAAAGCTGCTTCTGTTTACCTTTTCACCATTTCATTTCACTGTGGACAAAAGAAGACATGATATGGCTGCATATGGAAACAAATATGGAATCAGCCAAATATTGCTTACAGAAAAGATGAGGCTGCTTTAATGATTTGAAAAGAGATACTTCATAGGTTGTGCAACATTGAAGAACATTTTTGTAATCAGTATTGTTAAAATGTTGATGGGGGGACATGAAAGGAGCCTCCTCGAAGATTGCATTATGGAGGTATCTCCTGGGCAACAGTGTTGTCACCTGCCAATCCTTTCAACCCTTTGGTTAGCTTTGTAGGCACTTCTGACACAAATACAGACAGAGTATTGTTGATAAATTAAAAATTGCATAAAATGCTCTGCCCAAAAGACCACATTCTTCATTTACATACCAATGCCATATCTTTCTTGCCATTCAGTAGTCCCTTTTAAAGGATGGAGGAAAAGAATAGAAGAGAGAAGAAGATTTCTCATATAGTTTCCAAGGAAGCACTAAAGATACTGTTCTGAAATTTGTATGGTTCTTGCTTTCTTCACCTTGCAGTGCTGCAGGAGCTTGACCTCAATTTGGGAACTATAAGTGGAATCTCCAGTCTCATTTATTGTGAGTTAATTAAAGTGGAGTTTCTCTGAATGATTTGAAATGCTTTTTTCCTGATTTCTTGCTACCTGGGCTAAGTTGTCATTTATAATAAGCTGCTAGTTGGTCTGCCTTCCATCTCTTGACAGTTTACACCTACTCCCTTTCCATTCATTTTTCCACCCTCCCTACAGTCTCTCACAACAAGTCTCAGAGTAAAGCTGCCACCATATTCATAATTTGTAATAGACATTCTCCTACCTGTTTGGATGGAGACTTTTTTTTAAAAAAAAGTACACTTTAAGTAGCCAAATATTAAGCCCTAGTAATGCAGGAATGCTTCCATCATCCACTGTAAGGATTTTAATCAATGTACCAGCTTCAATTGAATGAAAAGTGAACATGATTTAACATAACAGATAATGATGGATGTAATTTAGAAAGCAGATTAACTTTTAAAAATTCACTGGAAAGGAGATGGTATATCCATTACTGAATAGTGACATCCACCTGATTGTGTGTTAATAATTGGTCTTTCCCTTTTGATAAATTTAATGAATAGTTTATGAAATAATGCTACCATATTCTTTGGTTTATAAATAGGAATTTATAATGGAAAAGCTGTCACACCCTGAAATATAGCTGTCTCCAACACTTGGCCTTAATCAACAATGTATTAATTAGCAGTATAGAGACAAAACACCTCAGGGAGACAAATTATTCCTATTCTCCCCTCTTCCACTAGATTCATCCCTTCAAGTCTTTCAGGGTGAATTCTGAATTGTTTTCCAATAAAGTAAATATTCACTGGGAAGCCAATGGCATATGATATTTGAAATGCATTCTAATAATGAGTATTTAAGATACTGCAGAAAAGGATAGACTCTAGTAGGGATTCACTGGTGAAAAAACCAGCTGGTCTGAGAAAAAAATCATTTTGCAAAAACAGCTTTTCTATATTGTTGCTTTTCATTTCAGCTTTTAATTGAACATTAACTATTATTTGCTTTAAATCTTTTATGCCACTCAAACATGTTGACTTTTCTTTAATAGTTCTCTGAAACCTGATGACATAGGTATCTTTTGTTTCAGTCTAAACATATCCACCCTGTTTACAGTTTTTAAAAACATCAATTTTCTGACAAATGAATGTTGCTTTAAGCTCACTGTCATCTGCAATAAAATGGATTCTATAGCTCAAAAAGGTGAGAGAATATTTTAGAGCTTTGCATCTTGACAAATCTAAGGTAGGAGTCAAGATTTGTTTTCTGTGGCCAACTAAAGCTTATTAAGCCCGACATAAGCTAGAGTTTCTGATTTTGATGTCAAGCAGTGCAGAAAATCAAGTTTGGTGGTTACTGTTCTGTCAATATGAAACAAGGAGTAGTGATCAGAGAGGTGCAGAAAAAGCACTGCTTGTTCATATTAAGGCAGCATTTCAAAGGCAGGCATTGCCTTTAGAAAAGAAGAATTTTCAGTGTTGCTTAGGTATCAGGCTCTATCCTGAGTAATACAGCAATTTCTACTCCAATATTCTCACAAAGCAAAGTAACCCAAATTCGTATTTTCACTGGGCACCCTTGGGCAGTAATCTACCTCACAAAGTCTTGAGTTGTTTTTTGAGTAACTATTACTACTACTACTATTATTTTGTTATAAAACACACTCACAAAAGATAACCTAGTATCACTGTAATAAAAAAGTGTCAGTGAGTAATCAATAATACTTTTCTTTCACTGGGTGAAAGAGAATGAATTTATGAATAGAATGGCCTTTCTATGAGGATTCCTAGACTTCTTCAAAAGATTAAGAACTATTGGGTTCACTCAGGCCTGAGGAGAGGGGAGTTCCCGTACATTGTTCTGGGGCCATGGAGCTCAAAGGAGGCCCATGAAGGGGATTTTTTTTAAAAAAAAAATTACAAAACCATTTTTTTAAAAAGAAAAACAATATTGGAATATATTTTATATTTCATTTTGTTTATGAATGGTTAATTTGTGTGGAAATGGTCTTCAGGTCTCTGCTGCGCATGCGCGAGTATGTGTGTGCATGCGGGACGGCATGCGGGGGGTTGCACGCGCATGCACAGGGTGGCGAGGGGAGCATATTAGTCTTGTTCCAGCACTTAATAATCCTCTCAGCAGCCCTGGGCTCACTTCCTTAACTGGACATTAACCTGTAAATTGGCTAACCATTCTAATTCTTCAACTTGTTTATCTGTATTTAAATAAGATCACACAGCCTGGATATGTAACTACTTACATAATATTTGACATGTTTGTATTATCAGCTATTCTTCATGAAACGGAATCTTTATGGCACCACTCTGGACTGTGGCTGGTGCTAGTAATGCCATCTAGGATGTTCTTAAATTGTTAACATAAATTGTCAAATTGTTAACAGAAACCCTTGAACAGTTTGAGTGGGAGCAGCATCTAGGGGAAAAAATATAAATTAACTAGACCTGACTATGAAAATGCAGAGACAAAACATTCAGGTTTTGCATGAAAATAATACTCATTCATTGAAAAAGCAAAAGCTGTACCAACAACAGAATTTGTATTGCTCTCTTCTCTCCTTTCTTTTTTCTTAATTTATATTTGTTAGTTCCTTCAGGAGGGGGTAATTTTTTGCAGCATTATCTTAAAATAGGGAGATAGAGTCAAAATAGTTCTGCTAAACACCAGCTTCTTCAGTGGTAAACAAAAAAAAAAAAAATCAGAACTGATGTAATTTTACAGTGTTGCTTTTTTCTTGTCTTTTCTTTCTTCTAAGAAACTGTCACTAAATTATAATCTTCTTCCAGCAGCTGCTTTGCCTTTTATAAAATTGCAAAGATAGAAATAAAGCTTTCAAACTGAGTGGCATTGCAGCTGTAGCGAGAACAAAGGACTACAGATCTCATAAGTGGGTGACTTCCCTAAAATTGATTGAAGAGAGAGGGATCAACAAGGACATAAATGCAAAGCAAGCGAAATAGCTTCTGACTCATATGTTGAGCCATCAAACATTCAAATAAATTGTTTTGAAAGGAGAAAATCAGAAATTCTTCATCTGGTGGGGCAGTGGGGTAGGCATGAGGAATTCCTTGCTTTCATGCTTTTGAAATATATAATGTATCCTTGCCATGTTGCTTCAATTGAGAGAATTCAGTTCTTCCAACCTTGAATAGGTTAAAATCTTAGTTGCTATATACATTACATAAAAACAAATATTGCCGTGATAATAGGCTACATAGGAATATAAGAAATTCCTCTGTCAAAATTATTTGTCCACTAAGCCCAGTATGGTTACAGCTATTTCAATTTGTATGTTTCCAGTAAGTATAAGGTAAAAGTAAAGGTTCCCCTCGCACATATGTGCTAGTCGTTCCTGACTCTAGGGGGCGGTGCTCATCTCTGTTTCAAAGCCAAAGAGCCAGCGCTATCCGAAGATGTCTCCGTGCTCATGTGGTCGGGCATGACTAAATGCCAAAGGCGCACCTTCCCACCGAAGGTGGTCCCTATTTTTCTACTTGCATTTTTTACGTGCTTTCGAACTGCTAGGTTGGCAGAAGCTGGGACAAGTAACAGGAGTTCACCCCATTACATGGCACTAGGGATTTGAACCGCTGAATTGCTGACCTTTCGATCAACAAGCTCAGCATCTAAGTATAAATAAAGAATATCAGATGGGGGGGGGAATCCTTCTACTCTGATTGTTCAGGCAAATGCATTGCATATCATCTGGAGCTGCCTTGTTGTTGTTATTTCACTTTCATGCCAAGATAGATCGGTAGGGTCTACTCCATGTAAAACCTATTTTAGGATTGTTCTAAATTTATGCAGTCTCCAACTAATTACAATAAGTGGAAATATCTTTAGACTTTGCTGATCCAGTTGGCAAGGTCTGAAATTGAAGAAACACAGATTGCAGCTCTTGTTCTAAGAAACAGGGCAGGTATAGAAAATCATTTTGTCTTTACACTTCAGATCTCATGAGTTCACCAAAAAAATATCTTCTGTTATTAAAAGTATTGGATGCAAACAATGACATTTGGCATTTGAAAAATGTTCATCAAGCACAATAATCATGAAATCAAATGAAATAAACAGGAAAGGTTAATGAGATTTATTTATCTATCGTTTTCTCTAGCAGTTTTCCTTTTCCAACTTAAAAATAAATTGTATTCATGTTAATGTTTCTAAATAATACTGGAACTATTTAGCAATGAAGAGTTGTTGAGAATTGGGCGGTATACAAGCCTCATAAATTATTAATTAATTAATTTAGTCCGATCCAGCAGGGTGTAATAGGCTGTAAAAGTAACCTTGAAGAACAGGAAAAGGAGCTGAAAACAAAGACGATGGTCAACAAAAGAAATCTGAATCTGAGAAATAAATGCAATTTGAGAAAGTGCCTCAGGCTTGATCCTTCCTGGTTCGCTTATACTGTAGATAAAGGAAGGGAACTGGGAAGCATATTCAGACTTGCGAGGTTGATGTCATCCCTTGGAGGTAGCAAACCAAAGTTATGAATGCCAATACTGCTTTTATTATATGGTTACAAGAAGACAGTCTTGAAAGTCTGAATACGCTCCTCCCTTCCCCCACTTTATCTAAAGAAGACTCAAGCCTGAAATGTTTTCTCAAATTATATTTCTGCTAGGACTCAAACTTCTTTTGTCAGACTGTGTCCTAATTGTGGCTCTTCGTCCTGTTCCTCCAGATTACTCTTACAACCTAGCTTGTCTCACTCTTCTCCTATTTTGGCCTTGTGATCTCTAATTGACACTTAGTGAAATTTTCCACAATCGCAATGATATCTATAATTGAACCATCTTATAAAATATCTCAAAAACATACCGTGTTTCCCCCAAAATAAGACCCTGTCTTATATTTTTTGAACCCTGAAATAAGCGCTTGGCCTTATTGCCATGCGCTCAAAAGCCCGATTGGGCTTATTATCAGGGGATGTCTTATTTTGGGGGAAACCGGGTATTATATTTGCTTTTCATGTCAAAACTTGCCAAAAACATTCTTCTAGATTTCATATTATTAGTAGAAGAATTAGTAGAAGAAATTCATGTCACCCAAGTCAGTAGTATAAAACTTCATTCTAACAGCAAACAAATGTTCCACTGGATACTATTCATAGTTTATTTGTAAAGCTAAAAGATTTTTGTTTCAATTCTTAAATGCCTGCATTCTCTTAGTGCCCTTGGACAAGTAAGTAAGACTTCTTCCACAGTGAGCAGGGTTAGATGATGTTGAAAAATGATCTGTCAATAGCATGAGCAGGAAGGATTTGAGAAAGCTTTATCGTGCTAGGCAGAATAAAGATTTATGGTAGGGTCAACTTGAATCAGTCAGTATTAAACTAGACAGAACAACTGATACTAACTAAACAGAACTACTTAACTGAATCTATATTAATAAATAAGGATGAATATTGATACTGAACTATAAGTTCTGGTGGTAAAAGTCTGGCTAATTCAATCTTTCTTTTCTGACACTATAAAAACAAAAGTCCTGTGATTTTTCCAACATTCGATATTTAGAGGGCACTTGCTTCCAAACACGGAGTGTCTTCTTAAATAACATAAGTAATAACTATGATAAAGGTATCATTTGGGAAATTGTGCTGTTTAATCCAAAATGTGAAGTACACTTTTATCTGTTGCAACAGTTGTACAATTGCTCCCAATATACTTGCTACCTCCTGTCAAGTGCGAACATTTAAATGTCATGAATTGCTAGAAAGACTTTGTTCTTATTTCATATATAAAGTTATAGGGAAATAATATAGATTTATTATAATATATATGCATATATATAATTGTGTGTGTGTGTGTATACACACACACACACACATATATACACACACACACACACACACACACACACTATATATATTAAAATCTCGGGTGTTTTCCCGTGTCATGTTAAATAAGTTAATTAAAATGTTTAAAATTCTGGTTAAAATCCTAGCTTAAAATCTTCTAAAAATCCTTACAGAGCACTCTGCAAGGTCCTTTAAAACCTTAGCTAAAATCCTACCAGTACTTTAAAAGTTTTTCTTTATAGCAACGTTTCGACAGGCTCACAACCCTATCATCTTCAGGCTCTTATCTAGTTTAGAAGCTGTGGGTGTGTTGCGAAGTCGGAGCTGTCGCTTTTCTATGTTTGCTGCTGCTGACGTATGCTGGTTAGTCTGTAACTCTATGTTGTGATTGGAGAACAGCAGTTTTTCTTCCTGCTTCCTCATCCTAGCTGTTTGGCTACGTGTTACAGGCCTAGCTTTCTCAGGTTCTCTATTATTATCTGTCTGCTGTAGAGGGGAAAAGATTCTAGTAGGCATCCCAGCACCCTTGACTGTTAGTTGAGATCTCAGCCTGTCTTCTGGCTCAATCCTCTCTCTCCCTATTGCTAGCCACCCTCTGCAAAGAAGGAAGAATTCGGGCAGGCCTTACAACACCACTGGTTGCTTGTTGGAATCTCTGCCTCTCTTCTGATGTTAACACTCGAGTTTCTCTCAGTGCAGGTCCCCAAATACTTGATAACCTAGAGGCGTTGTCTCGTCTGTTCATATTCTGTGGCCTCTTTTCAATTTCGATTGAAAGATTTTAAGCTAGGATTTTAACCAGAATTTTAAACATTTTAATATATATATATATATTGTATAAAGTATTATGTTATATTATTATAACCAAATATGGTACATTCATCTGAATACTTTCTGTGATGCATCTCTAAGAAAAATAAGTTAGAATATTTGGGTTTTACTCTCATTCTGTAACTCTTTGTTTTGGATTCTGTAATGACATACATAAATTCCCTAAGTAAGGGAAGCAAGACATTCATAATACTTGAGGCCAAAGCAAATATAAATTATGCTGAATGACATTCCTCCTCTCCCAGGTAAATCATTTCATTCTATTTATAAAAATATCCATATACTTATAAGGTAAAACTAGAAGAACTGAAAAACTAACTTTCCAATGAATACATTTAATATTCTCTCATTTTCTAGAGGCTAAGTGATTTTATATTATTGCTCTACAGGTTGATTATTCAGTTCAGAGTTTTAGAGCTGTTTCTAAATTAGCTTTATTTATTAACCGTTTTACATATTATATATAGACAATACAGTTAGTTTTTTCCTCTAAAGAGAAATAATCAAGAACTAATAATAAGAACAATATTTGTAATATTAACAACCAATATTCTAAAGCAGAGTAACATAACAAAAATAACAGAACCAAAGTAATGTATACCAATTATATAATAAAACCCTCAAATTTATTTTAAGAAATAACTCAGCAATTTCAAACAAAAATACTATTGATTTCAGTAACCTAAAAATATCAAAACTACCCTCCTCCAAATAATATCAATATATGAAAGCTAGGAAAATTCAGTTGCATGTATGTTCCTCCTCCTCATTACAAGTACTCCAATTAGCTGAAACTAAGTTATAAAAGTAAATATACTGTATAATAACCAATTCAACTCTTCAGTCTCCGCCAACAAAATCCGAGTCTTAACTAATCTTCTACATAGCAAACAGGATGGTTTATATCAGTGATGGCAAACCTTTTCGCCACCAAGTGCCAAAAAGGTTGTGCTGAAACATTGTGCACATGCACGCGTGCTCGTTGGGGCCGCACTCCAGAAAAGCCGAACTTCGGGTTCTAGCATGCATGCGCACCCAACGATCAGCTGGCCGGCGCACTTGCGCAAGCCGGTTTTTGGCTCTGCTGCGCATATGAAGGGATTGCGCTCCAAAAAAGACAGACTTCCGGGTTCTGGCACGCATGTGCACCTGACAATCAGCTGGCAAGGGCACATGTGTGCACCATTTTTTGGCACTGCTGCGCACACAAAGGACAGCTGATTGTTGTGCGCACATGTACACTAGAAACCTGGAAGACAAACAGGCAAGGCTGCACGTGCCGGGAGACATGGCTTCGTGTGCCACTTTGGGCACACGTGCCATAGGTTCGCCATCCCGGATCTATATCTTATTTCTGTGAGTAAGTGAAATCTTTCAACACCATGAACCTTAACTGATCAACCACCAAGCTCAAGGAGAGATGCAGTGTGTAAGAATAGGATGACAGAAGCATTAGTGGCTCATCCCTTTACCCCAGCTGTTGTAATTTAGTGTTTCACACTGAAATAGTTACACAAGTAAATAAAACCTTCCTTTCTTTCCAAAACAATTGAAACTAGGTTAGTGATCAGCCTTGCCTGCCTTATTCTCATGAACACTAAATTAGGAAATTTTAATCAAGGTTTGCAGAACAAGCCAATATGACAGATTCATATAATGCATAGACTGTGCCATAATACTTGGATTAACAATTAATGTCAAACTATTATATTATTAAATAATAATTATATAATTATTAAATATTATGCCTATTGGCTTGGCATAATGTATGATCCAGCCCACAATCTATCTGTTATCTCTATCATGTCCATTGTCCAAACAGTGTTCAGTTAATATTGCTTAATCCTATTCATCCATGAAGTTGCCTTTCTTTTTATCTACAATATATGCTGTTTCTTCATAGTCATTATTACTGCAGTTTGCAAATGCTATGCATTTTTAAAAATTATCTCAATATCCATGTTGACTCAGTAAAAACTGAACAAGTGACTGAGACTTCAGGTGATAATTTCTGATAGTCCTTATGGTGTTACACTTTTCTATGGAGCAACTTCCCACATTTAATATGAGTCACAAAATATTACATGTGAATGTATGAATCAACCATTTATTTGTAATATCAATAGAGCCAAGATACATTATAGCAGTAAGGAGAAAGCAAGATACCTGGAAGAAAGGCTGAGAAGCAAAAGAATGAAGGCTGAGAAGCAAATGAAGTGTCTATGAGTGGATCAAGGCTGATTGTTTATAATCAGATTGAGCAGAGGAGTTACAGTAGTGGCCAAAATTGTGGAAATCTTTTAGTAAAAGTGTATTTTGGAGGTTTGATAGCTAATAAGACCACATTTTTGGAGTTTCAAGATAATCATATTCCACTGCTGTATTGGCCCAGGAATAGCCCAGACCTTAACCCAATTGAAAATCTATGGAGCCGACTAAAGAAACTTGTTAGTCAGAAGTGACTCAGCAATAAAACCCAGTTAATAGAAGCAATCATTCAATCTTGGTTTCACATTATAACAGCTGCAGAACTAAAAGACTTAGTTCACTCCAGGGGAAGATGTTTTAAGACTGTAATTCATGCTAAAGGTTACTTAACTATTAACTGACGTGATAATATCTCATTTTTTCTACATGTTTCACTTTTCTTCTTTATACTGTAACAGCTATTCTAATAGCAAATCCTTCATAAAAGTTATTGCATTACATTCTTGATTAAATTATCTTTCCATTGATATATAATTTTATGGTACTACTTCAAAAAAAGTGGTGTTATTAGCTAAATACACTTTTCCCAAAAGGTTTCCACAATTTTGGGCACTACTGTATATTGATTATGAAGACATTTGAGGGGTGAACAATGAATAACGTGTTCACATGCAATACTTCAGCAATGTTACCATTTGGAGATCATTTAGAAGACAGTTCATAAAATAAATTGTACTTTGTGAAATAACCAAGAAAGATCAAATCACAAAAAAAAAAGAACAGTGGCAAGTAAATTTGTTTAATAAAAACATAAATACCAGTGAATCTATCCTCCCATTCTTCTAAAGATGTCCATAAATAATCAAGCCCGCCATGCCTTATTTGTTTTTTGTTTGTTAGTTTGTTTGTATCCCAACTTTCTTACTCTTTATAAATAACTCAAGGCAGTGAACATATCTAATACTCATTCCTCCTCCTATTTTCCCCACAACAACTACCTTATGAGGTGGACTGAGATGAGAGAGAGAGTGACTGACCCAGTCACCCAGATAGCTTTCATGTCTAAGCCAGGAGCAAAATTTATAGTCTTCTGGTTTCTAGTAAATTTATACAATTGTATCATTACCAGGGACCATAACATACAGTATAGCCAGAGAACTTATTAAAAAGTTTGGACAGCTCACAAAAGGAAGCAAATATTTCATCAGTTCTCCACTACAATGCCTCCAGAAAATCAAATATCTTTAAAAACAGGAGATGAAATTATTGTTCCATTTGATGTCACAACACTATAGGCCCAGAACTAATGGAAGAATTCATGGCAGTACATCTGACCTAACCAAATACACTAAGATTGAAATATCCAGAATCATAGATCTCATCAACCTCTGCTTCGCTACCTACTTTCAGGTTAATGGACAAATATATCAACAAATCGGAGGAACATCATAGGATTGCCACTCTCAAGACTCAGCAAAAACTGTAATATAGCATTTAGGAACTATGGCACTCTGACAGACAGCACAAAAATTATGGATCCAGTATGTAGACAAAAAAGGAGCAACTAAAGGAAACACATCTTCAAAGGAGTAAAATTCACAATGGGGAAAGAAAGCAACAGTCTATTCTTGGATATTCTCATCAGAAGGACTGGTGGTAAATAAGCAACATGAATCTATTAAAAAACAATCCAATCTTCCACAAAAAAAGCTGTTTATTGCATTATTCAGCTGTACACAGATCCCATGCAGCAACCCAAAGCACCAGAAACAGGAAACAGACCATCTTTACTATATTTTTCAAAGATCCTGGAGCACCAGGGAAAAGAGCTGATGTAGTTCCCATATTCAAAAAAGGAAAAAAAAAAATAGATCCAGGAAACTATAGACCCATCAGCCTGACCTCAATACCAGGGAAGATTCTGGAAAAGATAATGAAGCAACAAATCAGCAAACACTTAGAAGCAAACCAAGTAATAATCAAAAACGAACATGGGTTTGTCAAAAATAGATCACGCCAGACTAATCTTATTGTATTCTTTGACAAAGTGACAAAATTAGTGGACCAGAGGAATGCTGTCGATATAATTTACTTGGACTTCAGTAAGGCATTTGACAAAGTAGACCATAACCTACTACTTGATAAAATAGAAAAATGTGGGTTAGACAGCATCACCACCAGATGGATTCATAACTGGCTGACCAACCACACTCAATGTGTAGTCCTCAATGGAACTCAATGGAGGGAAGTATGCAGTGGAGTACCCCAGGGCTCTGTTTTAGGCCCAGTATTCTTCAACATATTCATCAATGATTTGGATGAGGGATAGATGGGCAACTCATCAAATTTGCAGATGACACCAAGCTAGCAGGAATAGCCAACACTCCGGAAGATAGGCTTAAGGTGCAGAAGGATCTTGACAGACTTGAACAGTGGGTGCTATGTAACAAAATGAAATTCAATGGTGAAAAAAGTAAGGTTCTACATTTAGGCAAGAAAAACAAAATGCACAGGTACAGTATATGTGGTACCTTGCTCAATAGTGGTGACTGTGAGAGGGATCTTGGAGTCCTAGTGGACAACCATTTAGATATGAGCCAGCAGTATGCAGCAGCTGCCAACACAGTTCTAGGCTGCATAAACAGAAGGATAGAATCAAGGTTATGTGAAGTGTTAATACCACTTTATAATGCCTTAGTAAGGCCATACTTAGAATACTGCATCCAATTTTGGTAGCCATGATGTAAAAAAGATGTCGAGACTCTAGAAAGAGTGCAGAGAAGAGCAACAAAGATGATTAGGGGACTGGAGGATTAAACATAAAGAACAGTTGCTAGAACTGGGTATGTCTAGTTTAATGAAAAGAAGGACTAGAGGAGACATGATAGCAATGTTCCAATATGTCAAGGGTTGCCACAAAGAAGAGGGAATCAAACTATTCTCCAAAGCACCTGAGGGAAGAAAAAGAAGCAATGGGTGGAAACTAATCAAGGAGAGAAGTAACTGTTCTGTCTTGGGGGTCGGAGTCACAACAGCAACTTAGAACTAAGGAGAAATTTCCTGACAGTTAGAACAATTAATCAGTGGAACAACTTGCTTCCAAAAGTTGTGAATGCTCCAACACTGGAAATTTTTAAGAATATGTTGGATAACCATTTGTCTGAAGTGGTGTAGGGTTTCCTGCCTAAGCAGGGAGTTGGACTAGAAGACCTCCAAGGTCCCTTCCAACTTTGTTAAATTATTAAATTATTTACACACCTTCCAAAAAACATAGATACCCATGCAATTTTATTTTAAAAAATTACTAAGCCCTTAACCAACTTCAGCACTACCAACACAAGCTATGAAAACTATAACACTGCCATACATCAGAATCATCTTAAAAGTAACCAAAAACTATTACAACCACATGGCATCCCCACAGCACACAAACCAACAAAAGTCCTTTAAAACCTCTTTTGGAGACCCATAGTCCAAGAAGAACAAAAAACCCAGTCATCTACAATATACAGTGTCAGGACTGTAACATCTACTATGCAGGTTCAACAGACAGAATATTATAGCACCTAGCAGTTAGAAGACATAAAGAAAATGTTTTAATACCATAACACATGAACAGACTCAACCATAGTTACAACTTGGAAGGAGTGAGCATCCTAGACCAAGCTAAATGCAAAAATGCTAAGGAATTCCTGGAAGCTTAGCACTCAGAAAAATTGGACATTAATATAAATATAGAGATAAATCACATTTACCCACCATTGAAGAGATAATAAAAAAGTAAGAAGGAAAAAAAAACTAGTACACATCCCCTCCAGCAGCCAACATCCTGATAAACAGAGATTAACACCAGACAATCAAAGAAAAAACAATACCCTAATCAAGGAACTACCAAGGAGAAAAGCACATGCCCACCAATATGGGCAGGGCAAACTCCAGTAGTCCTTTACTTACAACTGTTCATTTAACAACAGTTCTAAATTAGAGCCATGTACTAAATACTGCCAAAAACATAGCAGTCATAAAGTGACATTTAAAATAAAACATGCATACAGAAGAGGAATAATACTAGAAAGAATGAAACTGTGACACTATAGATTTTTTTTAACCTTCTCTTTCAGGAACCACAGTCGCTGATTAAATGTCTGCTCATTCAAGCTTCTAGAAAACATTTTTAAAAGTAGGTAAATCCTTTTAAGTTTGTAAATGCTGCAGAGATTAGCGTATCTGGAATGCCCAGCTTCAGAAATGGCTTTAAAGAGAATATTTATGAACCTCATCGCATAGGATCAAGACTGTGCTGGAATTTGTCATCAATGACAGAAGGTATATGTGAGCAGGATTGAAGAGAGCAGCACCAGACAGCTTAAATTCATCATTCCATATCTCTGTTTCCAGAAGTTAAGAGGCAGCATGATCTCTGTGAAGCGTGATCATGCCCCAAAGTGCCTAACACAAACTGAGAATAAGTGACAGAAAGAACAGCATGGATTTGCGGAACATAGAATAGAATAGAATAGAATAGAATAGAATAGAATAGAATAGAATAGAATAGAATAGAATAGAATAGAATAGAATTCTTTATTGGCCAAGTATGATTGGACACACAAGGAATTTGTCTTGGTGCATATGCTCTCAGTGTACATAAAAGAAAAGATACATTAGTCAAGAGTCATAATGGGATCATGGGATCCCATTATGAATCATGGGATCATGGGAAGATTGAGTGCCACCACGTGTGTACTGGACCTGTGTCCCTTCTGGCTAGCTTATGCGGCCTGAGAGGTGACACAGGATTGGATCCAGGCAGTAATAATGGCATCCTTGGATGAGGGGATCTTTCCTGCCACCCTGAAAGAGGCGGTGGTGAGACCCCTCCTCAAGAAATCTGCCTTGGATCCAACAATATTGAATAACTTTCGTCCGGTCTCCAACCTTCGCTTTCTAGCGAAGGTTGTCGAGACCGTGGTGGCACGGCAGTTCCCCTTGGCCCTGGAGGATACAGACTACCTGGATCCATGCCAATCGGGTTTCAGGCCGGGGTACAGCACAGAGACGGCATTGGTCGCACTGATGGATGATCTTTGGAGGGCTTGGGACGGGGATATTCCTCTGTTCTGGTCCTCTTGGATCTTTCAGCAGCGTTTGATACCTTCGACCATGGTATCTTGCTGCGATGGCTCAAGGGAGTGGGAGGCACCATTTTTTGGTGATTCTCCTCCTATCTCTCGGGCTGTATGCAAGCGGTGTTGGCAGGGGGGCAGAGGTCGGCTATGAGGCCCCTCACGTGTGGGGTGCCCAGGGGTCAGTCCTCTCGCCTCTTCTGTTCAACATCTATATGAAGCCGCTTGGGAAGATCATCCATGGTTTTGGGGTGCGATATCATCAGTACACTGATGATACCCAGTTTTTTATATCCCCCCAAACCAGCCCAGTGATGCCCTCGACGTGATGTCCCGTTGCCTGGAAGCGGTACGGACCTGGATGGGGAGGAACAGGCTTCGACTCAACCCTGCCAAGACCGAGTGGCTGTGGATACCGGCATCTTGTTCCGATCGAGATATTCCATTGTTGACCATCGGGGGTGAGGTGTTACCCCCTGTCGATAGGGCCCAAAACTTGGGTATCCTCCTGGATTCACGGTTGTCTCTGGAAGACCATGTGATGACTGTGACAAGGGGAGCATTTGCCCAGGTTCGCCTTGTGCAACAGTTGAGCCCTTACTTGGATCAAGATGCCCTATGCACCGTTACTCATGGGCTGGTCACCTCCCGTCTTGACTACTGCAACGCTCTCTACCTAGGGCTGCCCTTGAAAACCACTTGAAAGCTTCAGCTGGTGCAGAATGCAGCTGCGCAGGTTGTGACGGGAGCGTCCTGACGCTCCCATGTTACACCCCTCCTGCGCGGCTTGCATTGGTTACCGGTTGCCCTTTGGGTGAGGTTCAAGGTGCTGGTTATCACCTATAAAGCCCTTCATGGCCTACGTCCAGGATATCTGTCGGATCCCCTGCAGCCAGCAACAATCCCCAATCGCCCGGTGCGTTCCCACAGACAGGGCCTCTTCAGGGTGCTGTCGGCCAGACAGTGTCAGTTGGTGATCCCCAGGGTGAGAGCTTTCTCTGTGGGTGCACCCTCCCTCTGGAACCAACTTCCTTTGGAGGTCCGGATGACCCCTGACCTTCGCTCGTTCCGCCGCGAGTTGGAGACCTGGTTGTTCCGTAGCCTGGACTGATGGGGGGTTTTTAATGAATTTTAAACTGTTTTAAATTGGATTTTAATTTTATATCGTTTTAATAAGGAACTATGCATTTTATCGTTGTGAGCCGCCCTGAGTCCTCGGAGATAGGGTGGCATATAAATTGCATAAAATAAATAAATAAGGTACAACACTTAATGATAGTCATCGGGAAACAGTCAAGATAAATCTTAAGGATACCAGCAACAAGGTTACAGTCATACAGTCATAAGTGGGAGGAGATGGGTGATAGGAACTATGAGAATATTAATAGTAATGCAGACTTAGTAACATGGCCCTTATTTTTCTGTAATGGTTGCTAACTTTAATGCATTGCAAAGTTCAATTCATTTGCGTCTTTTCTCTCCAGAAGAACGTTTTCATGGCTGATCTTTTCCCATTAACATCCATAAAGACTATTTTTAAAATCTCACTGAGCCAAAGGGATAATTGTGGGAAGGGGAATTCTGATAGGAAGAATGGCTAATTCTTTTCTCTCTATCCCCATAACATCCCCTGGAAAAAAGTATTCACTTTTTCATGGCAGCAGATGCATATCAGCTGTGTCTTACTTGCCAGTACCGGTATACTGCCTCCAGTATACTTGTACAAATTCCTTTTCCTCCAGCAATTTTAGCAAAATTATTCAGAGTCCAATTTACAGAAGCTTCTATAATGTCAGGCACTTTTAGCTGAGACAGGGATTGGCTTTTTTCCCTCCCAAAATCCAGAGGATAGTTTTACAGCTCTTTCAGTCTCTCCCTCCTGTCCACTGCCCAATCCTGTGTGAAATTGCCAAATCTCATTCTTATTATTTACTTCTTTTTGGCTATTTTAAATCTGATATAAAAATGAAAAAATAACCAGAGCTTCTGTGTCTTTTATGGAAAGACATAGTATAATTAAATTAAATCCATATATTACATTAGAAAAATAGAAACTCATTTCAACCTATAAAAGTGTGTGGAGCAAAGAAAATAGATGCATTCAGTTGGAAGATGGCTATCTCTGATTTAAAATTATGATTTTGATGAGTTACATTTGAAATCAGTATCTGCCTATTCTCCCTGCCTATTCCCAGTCATTCTATAGATCAGTGCTTCTTAACCTTGGCATCTTTAAGATGTATTGACTTCAACTCCTAGACTTCCCCAGCCAGCATAGATGGCTTGGAAATTCTGAGAGTTGAAGTCCAAACATCTTAAAGTTGCTAAGAATAAGAAACATTGACCTATAGATATTAACATTTTATAATGCCCACATTAATTTGGATATCTTCAAATGAAATGTTTTTGTACATAAAACTTACACATGTAAATTTTCTTTTTATAGGATTAAAAATACATTCCAAGCAGTTACAGAGTTTCTGTAACTCGTTTCTGTATTGATTAAATGGGCCTTATGACTGGCCCTGAGTTCCAGACTCCAGAGCTTGCATAACAAAGCAGGAAATACAACTGTTGCTCTTGCCTTTTTCTCACCCTTTCCAATTTCTAGCACTCATAAAAGAAAACACACATTTATACATTTCTTCTCTGTAATAATCAAAGAATGCTGTGAAATATAATAACATCTTTGTTCCAACACTTGTTCTTTTGTAAAAGCTAAAACCATGCAACACCCTGTCATTAGAACTAGAATCATGGGAAGCTTTACAGAGAGTGAAAAGGTAAGGTTGAAAAGTTTTTATTTAACTTTTTTAATAAAATAAAAACAAAAGCCACAATGGGTCTTGAGTTATTGTATTTCTGATTCTGGAATAAACATTTTTTTTCTCTTTTGTCAGAAAGAAATGATTGTTTTTAATCAAACTTGGGGAATAAAAGAAGTTTTGACTGTAAGGACTCAGTAGTTTTTTCCTTATATTCTTCAGCCAAAAAACTAGAAGCTTGTTACTTACATTATATAGACCATGGGTTGAAGAATTAATCCTTAGAAGATAACTGTATAAATTATATAAATCCATCCAGCCAAGCTGGTAACAATTATTTGATAGGAAAAGTAGCCATAAACATTTTCCAACACTCCTTGGGCTTTTAATGTAGGGAATAAAAAAGATTAATCAAGAAGTGAACAAAATCCTTTTTATTATTTTAAAATGTTAATTACTTTGTTAAAAAGTAATGAAAAATGTGAGCCAATTCTATATGGCCAACTTTCACTATATTGTCCGTAAAACAGACACGTTTTGATTGCATTCCAAAACTAGTTATAAACTATCCTAACTTATTCCATTTCATTTGCACTTGGCTTGTTGAATTCTAGTCAGTGGCCATAATAAAATGAACATGTAGTTCTAGAATATACAGTACAATAAAGTATTACATGCTGTTTGTGAAACCAGAACTGTTATGTTAGAATTAGAATATGTAGAATAGTTAAAAAATTTATCCTCTGGTTCAGGTTGCACAGCAAGACTGTTTGTTTTGGACAACTCCAGGGACCGCACTGTTATGAGCCAGATTAGGAGACAGCTGCTCTGGCTCAGGCTATACAGAAAAATTGGCAGTGAAGAGGTGGAAGAGGAGGGACAGAAGCTGGTGAAATTATAGAAGGTCTCAACTTCAGAAGCTGAGTTGACAGCAGCAACAGCAAGAGTTGGGTGCAAAGTGAAATATGAAAACTGAGTTGGATATTGATGACAGTTCAAGGTAAACTGTCAAGAGCCAAATAGAAAGCAAAAAAGAAAAAGAAAGATGATTTGTATAGTGAAGACATACGGAAGAATATAACTCAAGAAAATTCTTGGAACAATACAGTGGGATGGGAATCCAGCAAGCTATCCCAGGGGCAAAGTACCCAGAAAAGGCAAGAACAGGCTTTGCTAATATGCCAACTGCTTTGAAATTCAGTAGAGATGGTGCTGCCATTATTGTAGCTGTGAAGAATATGGAGTTAGCAATATTGGTGTCTAGCCAAACATCTACAATTAAAGATAGCAAGGAAGGTTGCTCAGGAAGACATACTGTTGGCTTTTACAGGCCCTGTGGGGGAAGATTAGGTGATATAAGTGACTCCAGCAAGCGAATTCCTACAAGACCTACAGTATGGGTTCAGCAGGAAGTTGTTTAGGAAGAATAAAGTGACTTTGATTTATTATAAGTAATGTTTCCCTAAGTGAGAAATGGAAAGAATTAGGGAACATTTGCTTGCAAACAATGTGACTAGGATTTCAAATAAATTTGTTGTGGGTAGGTGATGTGGCCTTTTCACAAATCTGCTCTTCTGGGTTTCAGGTTCCTCATCAATTTTGACTCAGTAAAATTGAGGATGGTGGCATTGGTTCTAGGAAAAACATTGCCTAGGGCTAGGATCTCCACTCTGTAGAAGTGAGGTTGTTGAATACCTACCCTGTGCCCCCCAAAATAAGACATCCCCTGATAATAAGCCCAATCGGGCTTTTGAGCACATGGCAATAAGGCCAAGCACTTATTTCAGGGTTCAAAAAAATATAAGACAGGGTCTTATTTTCGGGGAAACATGGTATATGTTTAGTTCAGCAATAGGGGCCAAGATAAAGAAAGGGAAGGAGGAAGAGAGAAAGGGATAAAGATGAAATTCCAACTCTACTTGAAAAGCAGATCTGTGTCTGAGGTGTCATCCTAAACTCATAACTTTTGCTAAATAGGTGATATAGGCTAAACCAAGGAGAGCTTTGTTCAGTGTAAGTAACTATATCAATTGTGGTCTATTTGAAGCAGAAGGCCCTGGGAACAGTGACTCACACATTTGCCATTACCTGGCCCAGTTGCTAAACTGTACTCTATTTTAGTACATTTGTACTGTGTCCTGTATTGTGTCCTCTACTTGAAGAATATTTGGTAATGCCTGTTGGTCAAAAACATAGGGACTTCTATATTGGCAAACCAGAGTTGTTGTAGTCATATAATACTTATGCTATGGTTGATGTAAAGGGTTTCTGGGTGCAGGCCAAGAGCTGATTTTAACTTATAACTCCCTACATGGCTTGACATTAGGTCTAACAGGTTCCTCCATCTAAATCTTCTCGTGCAAAATCCCATCAAAACCTGTAGGTAATTCCCCTACTATTTGTGAGATAAAGTGTAAGACCCAAGCAACCTGTTTCAATTGCAACTCCAACACTATGAATTGGCCTTCCTGATGAAGTTCAGATGGTAACCTCATTGCCAGCCTTCTCAAAGCTGTTGTTGCAGAGTGGATTTGGACCAGTGGTGAAATCCTCCCCAGTTTGCTACTGATTCACTGCCCATGCATGATGCTGCATGCCAAACACGTGTTTTGTGTGGAAAAAGGAGGCTTGGGAATGTAAGTAGAACAGCGAAGGGGGGAAACAGCTGTGCTGCGCGATTTAGATTCACTAGAAAGCAGGATTTCCTGCTTTTTAGCAATTTTACAATCGCGCAGCACAGATGATCATCATAAATATTGGTTCAGATGAACCAGTAGCTTTTTTTTACTACTGGTTCACCCAGACTGGTAGTTTTTATCACTACTGGTTGTCCGAATTGGTGCGAACTGGTAGCATTTCACCACTGATTTGGACTTATTTGTTCCAGAGTGGATTTGAATAGTGAGACTGCTCACTATTCTGCTTAGATACTTGTTTGCTTATTTATACTACAGGTAGTCCTCAACTTACAACAGTTCATTAAGTTCAGTTATAACAGCACTGAAATACTTATGATCATTTTTCACACTTATGACCATTGCAGCATCCCCATGGTCATGTGATCAAAATTTAGATGCTTGGCAACTGACTCTTATCTATGACAATTGCAATGTCCCAGGATCATGTGATTTCCTTTTGCAACCTTCTAATAAGAAAAGTCAATGGGGAAACCAGATTCACTTAACAACCATGTTATTAATTTAACAACTGCAGGGATTCACTTAACAAATGTGGCAAGAAAAGTCGTAATATGGGGCAAAACTCACTTAACAAATTTCTCATTTAGCAACATAAATTTTGGGCTCAATTGTGGTCGTAAGTTGAGGGCTACTTGTACTTACATCTCACTTCATTATTTTATATTGATGTTATTTGTCTTTGTTTTACAGGTTTTGTACATCACAGGGTGAGATCCCATAATATAAAAACACAATATAAAAATATGTCCATTTTGAAAATGTATGCAAATGTATAAACTTAAACTTGATAACCAAGGCAGTTTTTCCCTCCCATCAACAATTCAGTTTCTGTTTTGTTGCAAAATAGCCAAATGCCTACAAAACATATTGAAAACACAGGATGAAGGCAATCGATTTACTCTTTCCCTTCCCCATATTGTATGAATTAGAGTTAAAGTTTTTTTTATATTACAACTGAAAGAGCTGCTGTAGCTCCAGTACCAAGGCATTGATTGACTAATTGTTTTTGCAGTCTTCTATTGGTCCACTGAAGGGAGAACTTATTGTCCATGGCCTTTGGTGACTGGTCTTTTCCTACCTTCAGTATTCTAAATTTGGCAGGAGGTAAGAAGATTGCATAACTAACCTATATGGACTGGAGAATGGAAACAAGGTGGAATGCCCATAGATCTCATACTGAATGAACTTTTTAAAAGCTCCCTTTGTGTGATGATATATGTTAATGGTGGAAAATACCTTTTAATAGTATAAAATAATGGATTTTAAAATTATAACAAATAAAATGAATGTTTATTACTTTAAAATATTTGCAATTATATTAAGAAAATTAGCAGCAAAGTACAGGTCTACCTGCATCACTGATTCTAGGATTTTGAGAGGAAGCCCAGGATATGTCAGACTGTTGTGTCTCTCAAACGATGGGAAGAAAAAGATCTTGCTTCATCTGGCTTAAAATAATTCCTTCAAATTGGTTTCAATGGGATGTGATTCATTAAAAAAGAAAAAAAAAGATTAGGGAGAGTAAAAAAAAATAATCAAACACTGTCTTTTCCCTCTTTAGATTTCCCACAAACTCCAACACTCTAGCCTTGCAGATATGATTGTTCTCTTAATTTCACATCTAATTTGCTTTAAAAAGCAGGAATGTATTCCCATTAGCTACATTATTTAGTTCTCTTTCATACAGGATCACTTCACACATATGTAACAGGTTTTTTTAATAGTCTACACGAGGAAAAAAATCATAAGCATTCAGAATAATTGTTCAATAAAGTAGTTGCTATAATGATTAAGAGATAAATCATCCTTTAAAAAAAGAAGAAGAAAGAAGATCAATGTTCTAAGCCTTAAATGAGCAATTGCTCAAGGATCATCTGGCTCAAATCCTGTTCTCTGGAAATAAACTGCATATCCCAAATCTTCCAGGGAATAAGTGTTTTTCAGGCCATTTAAACATGTGCATGTCTCAAAGAATTAACATTCAGCCCAGTAATTTGCTGTTCACTTGCAGTGAATAGCAATTTCCCTAGCAAAGCCAAATGTCAGACTGTATCGACACCCACATATACCGTTCTCTCACTCCTACTTTTTCCCTGAAATAGGAGAAGAGAAAGAAAGAAAGAAAACAGGGCTATGATTATTATCACAGTGTGAGTGGTAGGGATGAGAAATGAGCACGTGCTGGGTGCTTAGCCTCTAAAAACTGGTTTGCAAAGATGGATTAAACAGCAGTTCATAATCTGTATGGTACTCAGTTGATATGCTGAGTTTCTGTTGTATGCTCAGTTCAAAAAAGACAGCATCAAATATACTGAAAAAGCACAGATATAGACAGTTAGGTTATCCAAAATTAGTTAAAATCTTCTGTCTTTAGAAAGACTGTAGAAAAAATGGTTATCATGATCAAAAGTGGGCTTCACACAATTTTACCACCAGTTCGCCACACACCAAAGATGTAAGCATGCGCACGCTTGCTTTGCTTGCGCACAGTCCTTCCACCAGTGGTGGGTTGCTACTGGTTCTCCCTGGTTCTTGCAAACCGGTAGTGGAAATTTTGAGTAGTTCAGAGAACCGGTAAATACCACCTCTGCCTGGCCCCACCCCCAATCTATTCGCTGCCTCCCGAGTCCCAGCTGATCGGCTAGAAGGAAAAAAACTGTTTAAACTCTTGCTGTGGGGCTTCAAAGAGCTGCCCTACAGCTGATCAGCAGTAAAAGGCAATGTGGTGGTAGACCAGTGCGCTCCAAAAACAAATAGGTAGACCGGTGCGCTCCAAAAACAAATGGGTAGACCGGAACGCTCCAAAAACAAATGGGTAGACCGGAATGCTCCAAAAACAAATGGGTAGACTGGTAAGGCTCTGCAAGCAGTTAAAAGCCTGGTAGACCAGTACCTCTGCTAAATCCTAAAGAATTGTCACATGACCATCAAACCACTCCCACAAAATAAGCCACGCCCACAGAACCGGTAGTAAAACATTTTAGAACTCACTCCTGCCTTCCACCCATGCACTTTGCTCTTACACAAGGCTTGCACGCAGCTTAGAAAATGTGACTAAATAATAATAATAATAATAATAATAATAATAATAATAATAATAATAATAATAATAATAATAATAATTTTATTTCTATACCGCCCTTCTCCTGAAGGACTCAGGGTGGTGTACAGCCTATTTAAAAACACAAAACAAAACAACGATTAAAATTTAAAATCATTAAATAGATTAGGCTCAAATTAAAATCCCAGAAATTTAAAATACCCCAATTTAAAATTATTATGTTGATAGCCCGGCCTGGTGGAACAACAGGGTCTTCAGTGCGCAGCGAAACACCCGGAGGTCGGAGATCTTATGTATTTCTGGGGGCAGTTCATTCCACAGGGGTGGGGCTCCCACAGAGAAGGCCCTCCCCCTGGGTGTCGCCAGCTGACATAACTTGGTCGATGGCACCCTGAGGAGACCCTCTCTGTGGGAGCGGACTGGTCAGTGGGAGGCTATTGGTGGCAGAAGTCGGTCTCGAAGGTACCCAGGTCCTTTGCCATGGAGCGCTTTAAAGATGGTAACTAACACCTTGAATCGCACCTGGAAGACCACTGGGAGCCAGTGCAGCTCGCACAGGAGGGGTGTCACGTGGGCGCAACGAGTTGCGCCCATAACCACCCGCGCGGCTGCATTCTGGACCAGTTGGAGCCTCCGAGTGCTCTTCAAGGGGAGCCCCATGTAGAAAGCATTACAATAGTCCAACCGGGAGGTAACAAGGGCGTGAATGACCGTGCGCAGGGCGTCCCAGTCCAGAAAGGGCTGCAACTGGCGAATCAGGCGAACCTGATAAAAGCCCCCCCTGGCCACGGCCATCATATGCTCTTCTAAAGACAGCCGTGCATCCAGGAGGACACCCAGATTGCGAGCCCTCTCTGTGGGGAGCAAAGATTCACCCCCAATAGTCAGCGATGGCACCTGCTGACTATATCAGGGCGCCGGAAGCCACAGCCACTCGGTCTTGGAGGGGTTGAGTCTGAGCCTGTTCCTCCCCATCCAGACCCGCACGGCCTCCAGGCAGTGAGACATCACATTAAGGGCATCGTTGGTGTGGTCTGGAGTGGAGATGTACAGCTGAGTATCATCAGCGTACAGATGACACTTCACCCCAAAACCACGGATGATCTCACCCAGCGGCTTCACATAAATGTTGAACAGGAGAGGCGAGAGGAACGACCCTTGCGGCACTCCCCATGCGAGAGGCCTCAAGGTCGACCTCTGTCCCCCTAAATAGGATGGCATAGCTCCAGGGACCACTACCGGTTCGCCCGAACCGATCTGAACTGGCTGAATCCTACCACTGATCTTGATGCTTTGGAGAAGCTTGAAACAATTTTGTTTTTAATTGTGCCTGTTCTGCAAACTAAAAAAAAAAAAAAAATCACCCTTCAACATTTCCATAATGAACTGAGGCAATTAAACTGATCAACAGTGTTTAGAGCCTCATTGAAATATTTAAATTCTTTCAGGGTTAATTATTAGGTACTAATGCACTCAAAAAAGGTACAATGAATGACGTTAGTTTGTAATTTAAAAGCTGCAGAAGGCTCCAAATCATTATATTTCCATGGATCAGGGAAGAAAATTCCTGCAGAGAAGCCAAAGCTTTTTGAAATGTAGTGTAGAAATTAGTAACAACGTTGAAAATACATTTAGTAGGAAGAAGAACCATCTTAAGTATCAGCTTGATTTGGTACTAAAGAGCAATCAGAGTTATGCACAAATTGACTACCAATTTTAATCTCAAATTTTTGCCCTCTTTACCAGCATCTAGATTTTTAAAAATTTTGATTATTACTGCAATTCCATCTTTTCCATTTCTGAACATTCATTAGACTTTAAGTAAAATACATGTGGACCCAACTAGCAATTATCCTGCAGAAGCAGCATTTGGAAGTCATATTCTCTGTACTCTGATTAATCAGCTAGCCACAGATAGTAAATATCTTATTTTCTTCTACAATTCTATAATAATGAAAAAATGGGATGTTTCCTAACATTTTTAAGTAATCCATTCTAACATTAAATGTTGTTTATTTTCAACCATGATTTTTTTTTGTGGGGGGGGGAAGGCAGGTAAGATACTTCAAAGAGATTTAGAAGTGGTTTATTTATTCTAGCAGTAAACTTTTATCCTGGTTTGTTTGATTCAGAAGAAATAACAAACTGCAATTAATAATACTATTTTTTAAAGTGATGGAAGATTTTAATTTCTTCTATGCAAAAGATTAAGAGGGAACTTCTTCCTGATAAGATGCATGGTTCTGAAGAAACATAAATTTCCTGGTGCAATTGCCTGACTCCTGTAGGACCATGGTGGAGCATTTCAAGCCATTGTTAACAATTAGATGCCTGTTTCCCCCATCCACCCACCCATCCAGAGGTGTCCTCCATTTGTTAATCCCTTGTATTTCCCTAAAAGATTGGAAAATTACTTTGGTGCCTCTTTGTGAGTCAAAATGACAGTTCCAATTATCTTAGCAGCATTACACAAAGCCTGACCTCTTCCTCAGTCCCCTTCCCTTCTCAGCCCCCTTCTCTTTACTTAGCAATGGCTATTGTATTTCCAAAGACAAAATGGAGATTCCTTTTCTGCCACTTGCCATATTGTGCTTATACTTCCAAGGACAGCTGGTACTTGAACTGCTGCCATAATAGCACTTTAGACCCCAAAGTGGGAAAAAAAGAAAAAGAAAGAAAGAAATCTCATTAATTGTCATAACAACAAAAGTCACCACCAACAGCAACAACAGATTGGATATAAAGTCTGAAGGTTTTACAGGGAATGACCAGATTTTGCATTTTAATATACTTGTTTGAATTGTAATACATTGGCAGAAATCACAAGATAAAATATACATTAAGATTATTTCAGAAAGTAGCTCTATTTTTAAAGTATCACGTATCCTAAAATAGTACCATGTGGTCTTGCAAGAATTTGGAACTGATGGGCTGATCTGAAATTTGCTGGCAGTGACAACTGGCAGTGTTAACTGGAAGTATCTCTATAGATTTAAACTATAGTTATATATGCTATATATCAGTCTCTATATAGGCATTATATCAGGGGTGCTATTCAGCAGGTTCTGACAGGTTCTGGAGAACCAGTAGTGGAAATTTTGAGTAGTTCGGAGAACCGGCAAATACCACCTCTGGCTGGCCCCAGAGTGGGGTGGGAATGGAGATTTTGCAATATCCTTCACCCAGGAGTGGGGAGGGAATGGGGATTTTGCAGTATCCTTCCCTTGCCATGCTCATCAAGCCACACCCACCAAGCCACACCATGCCCACCAAACCATGCCCACAGAACCGGTAGTAAAAAAGATTGAATTCCACCACTGCATTATATATTCTTTTTCATCTGAAAAACAGCTTCAGTCTAGCTTCAGTTATGAAGGTGTCTGTCTCATCTGTCTATGGGTAAGTGTCATATATATCATATCATTGCACAAATGACATGATAGAGACATTATTACATCATTCGTGTTATGATGCAATGGATACAAATTACTTTATTTCTGTCATTTGTATGTGGTTGTCATGACATCATTATGTGGCAAATTTATCGCATTTGGTCCTTTGCTTCCCTATGTACAATATATCATCCACATACACAAGAACACCTTCGAATGCTCCTCCCTCTCTCTTTGTGAAAAAACATTTGTCTGCAGAGGTGGCTTTGAAGCCCATGGTGTTGAGAGCTTTGGCTAGACAGTCGTACCACCTCTTGCCAGACTGTTTGAGTCCATATAAACTTTTGTTCAGGAACCATGTGATGTCCTTTCCATCGTTGTATCCTGGTGGGGCTTTAATATAGATTTCCTTATCCAATTCTGCATGTATGCGGTTTGCACATCGAATTGGAATACTTCCAGCCCTAGGATGATGGCAATTACTAGGGCGCTCTTGACACTTTCAGCCCTGATTGTGGGGGAGTAGGTGTCCATGTAGTCTTCCGGGTACCTTTGGGTGAAGCCTTGTGCGACCAACCTCGCTTTTTAGAGTGTTTTGTTGTCTTTGAGTGTTTTGACTTTGAACACCCACTTGGTCCCAATTGGCTTTTTGTTCTCAGGTGCTTGAACTGGCGAGTATACCTGTAGGTCTCAGAGGCTCTCCATCTCCTTTTCCATGGCTTGTTTCCACCTTTCCCTCTCTTCCTGGGGGAGGCCGAGTATCTCTTCGTAGGAACTGGGTGTGAAATGCTCTCTGTGTATGGACATGACGTAGTCCTCTAGTCTCTTTGGTAACTTGTTCCTATTGGATCTAGTTGGTCTGTCTGGAGGCGTATCTGCTTCATGCAGGCATTCGGCTTCTTTTTCGGTGAGGCTATCTAGGTTCAGTATGGGGTGTTCTTCTTTCCATTCCTTGGCTTTCAGTTCTTGGTGTTTGGGTCTGTCTGTTTCAGTTCCCTCTGGTCCCCTGGTGGTCAGTTCTTTGTCGCTTTGGTTATGTGGTTGCATGTCTCTGCCAAGGAAAATGTCATTGCAGTGGAGTTTTGACCAATTCAAGTGCTCGTGGAATTCCACAGACCTGGATACAATGAATTTGTTATTGCAGTCCACAAATCTGAATCCCTTTGTCCCAGGCTCATAGCCCACGAACCTTAGTCTTTTTGATACCTTTTCTCCCTTCTTCCTTAGCTGTCAGGGAATGTGGACGTCAGCTGGGGCACCAAATACGTGTAGGTGGGCTAGGTTGGGTTTTTTATTGTACATTAGTTCGTATGGGGTTTTATTGATTGAGCTTGACCACAACCTGTTTAGTGTGTAATTTAAATAGTATAGTGCCTCTGACCAAAATGATTGCTTCATTCCAGCGTCCTCCAAAACACACCTCATCATTGTTTGGAGTAATCTGTTTTTTCATTTTGAGACCCCATTCTGGAATGGGGAAAAAGGGGTGGAGCTAAAATGCAATATGCCCCTCTCCCTTAACCATTTTGCAGTCCTTGGCCATGAATTCTGTGCCCCGGTCATCCATTATCTGTTTGATTTTCACCCCATGTTGTAGTTCCACCCTTTTATAAAAGTCTTTGAACCTTTGGAATGTCTCATTTTTATGCTTGAGAGAGTACACATAGCCATACCTGCTGTAGTCGTCTACTATGGTTAAGAAAAACCTTTTCCTGTGTCCAATGGAAGGTCTCAGTGGTCCCACTAAATCCATGTGTACTATCTGAAATGGGTGGTCAGTTGTGCGCTTTGACCTTTTGGGCCTCGCTTTGACCTTAATTTTTGAAGATTTACACACTGAACACTCCAAATAATTTTTGCAGTCCTTTACTTTCAAACCCTCTGTACATCCTAGCATTTTTTCTACAACCGGGAAACTAATATGTCCTAGCCTTCTGTGAAGGAGGTGGGCACAATTGTCGTGGATGGGTTTTCCCACGGGTACCTTGTTTTTGCCTGGTGTTTGTTTCCTCCTGGGGTCCCCCGCTAGTTTCAGTGTCTTCCCCCTGGTCATGGGTGATGCTTGTGTTTATACTTCCCTCGTTGTTCTCACTGGGTGTAAAGTACGGTAATCCATCATGTGTGGTTACCTTGCCAACCCTTTTTCCTTGGTTGAGTATCTGTACCCTGCCTTCCTTGAATGTTACCTCGGTGTCTGTGTCTGTTGTGAGCTTTGCGATGGCTAAGACATTGTGGGGTATTTCTGGTACGTACAGTACCCTCTCTATTTTCCCAACCTCTGGTATATGTACATTCCCACTCCCTATGACCTTGGCTGTGCTCTGGTTAGTCATTCTGATCTTGAAGTCTGTCTCTACGAGGGAGGTGAATAGATTGGGGTTGTATGTTGTATGATTAGTGCCTCCTGAATCCAGAAGCCACATGTTCTCATCTGTCCCCTGCTTGGGGTCTGCTTTACCATGCCTGAAGCCGTACATGGTCCCTGGGTTGCTATCTCTGGAAGCATCCCTGCGTTCACTGCTTTTTCTAGGGTTGGGTGACCACCCACGTCCCTGTTCCCTGAAATGTCTGCCATCTAGTGACCGTCTCTCTCTATATCCCCTGTACCTATCACCTCTGGGGCAATCCCTCCTTAAATGATTCCTGGACCCACAGGAAAAATACTCTGGGGCAACCTTTCCCCTGTCCTGGAACTCAACCCTTTTGGTGGGGTCCCTTCTTGACATGTGGCGGTCCCTCCTTAAATTATCCTCTGCAATAAGACGGTTAATGAGTGTGTCTAATGTTAAGTGTTCTAGACTGAGGCTGTCCAATTGCATCACAAAGTTGTCCCAGCTACTGTCTAAAGAGTTTATGACTATACTCATCATACTCTCCTCAGTGATTGCTTCACCCCTATGCATTAATTCAGTCCTGGTTGCGTTAAGTTTTAACAGATGTTCACTCATGGGGACCCCTGGTCTAAGTCTGGCAGAATGGATTTCTCTGGAAATCCTAGTTGTGGTTGCTCTACTTCTGCTGTAAAAAAGGTTATAAAGTTTTTGTATCACTTCATGCACTGTCATGTGATTCCCTATGCTTGGGTACAAAGTTGGAGAAATACTGGTTAACAAAATACAAAAAGTCCAGGTTTTCTGGGGTGGATCTGATATTAGGAAAAATAAGTTTTCTTTCATAAAAACTATCTGCAGCTGTTGACTCCACTCTAGATTTTTTCCATCTATTTGCAGTTTGGGAAAGTTGACAGGTAAAGCCCCAGAATTGTTAGAATAGTTACTTATAGAGGGTAGCTGTCCATGGTTTTGTGAGTGACGGAACTCACAATATGGCATGGGAATGGCTATTCTGTACTGACTTGTCTCTATGTTCTGATTTATCTCTATGTTCCTCCCTTCTCTTCCTGCAGGTGGCGTCTGGGCATGTGCGAGGCCCATTTCATGCTGGAGGCCGTCCGGAGGGGAGCTCATGGCTGCAGTTTTCAGGCCTAGGCCTAGGCCTACTGGTGGAGTGCTTGTCTCACCCCTGGTGGGTCTGGATGCATCGTGGGACCCTGGAAGTCACTGCTGGGCTATGTAGTTCCCGGCGAAGAATGGCTGGAGGCTCAGGATCGAAGCGGTCGTAAGTCGAGGACTTTCGAGGATTGGTGGCGCGGCGGCAGTGGTGGCGGTGATGGCTGGTCCTGATCCGGATGTGCTGGCCCCTGGTCAGTTGGAGAAGCCTAGCGGAGGTTGCAGAGCAGGTAGGTAGCTGGCGCGTCTTTCTTCTCTTGGATCCCTCGTAGTTAGTGAGGCGGGTGGTGAGTTCGAGTCCTGCCTTTGTTCTGCTCCATAGGCAGTCGGGGTTTCTTGTTCATCGTGGAAGCACGTTGCCCCCTTTTGTAGTGATAGGGTTGGTGTCTCGTAGCCGGTGGTCACTCTGGTGCCTTCTTGGCCCTCGAGGTTTTCCTTGCGGCTTGCGGTTGGTGCAGGAAGCTTGAATGTGGAGCCAAAGGCTGCTGCTAGAGTCTCTATTGCTTTCTCTATCTCGAGCACACTAGGCAAGTTTTGATTTACTTGGATTTGTCTATTGCAGTTGTTTTCTGGATGCTCCCCATTTGTTTTGGGGCCTTGGTTGTTTCCCACCATTGGATTCAAATCCCAGCCTCCCATTGGTTGCTGGCCATTCCAAGATGGCCACCGGGAAATTGGCGCAAAACTGAGCCCCTCTATGTCCGGGGCCTCTGCGAGGGAATCCCTTTCCCTTACCGGGCTGGTGTCTTCTTGGGTGCTCATCGCTGCTCCATGGGTTTCTAGGAGGCCTTGGAGTTTCATGATGAGCTCTCCATTGCTGATGGGTGCTTCCATCATTTTCAGCAGGGCCATTCTCAGTTAGTTTTTCTCTCGTGGCCCTTCTCTTTCGTAGTCATCTGCTTTCTCCCGTGGTCTCTCTTTACAGAGGAGTGGGCCCGGCTTGATGTCCTGTCCACTTTCAGCTGGGGTGGCTCTTGGCATGGCACCTTTGGGTGTCAGTTGAGCAGCCATCCTCTTGGTGAATGCCCTGGTGTTTACTCTGCTCTTCTTATCAGAGTGAACGGCTTGTTCGGTCATTCTTTAGAGTTATGGGCAACCATCCTCTGCTACCAATTTGTTAATGCTGGATGGATCTAACCCAATAACTCACAGGAGACAATGGTATCTCTTCATTGATTCTTTACTAGGCCTGGAGTCCTCCTAGGCCCAATTCAAGGGTAAAGGTCACTGACCTCTGTCTTGTCTTTGCAGGTACACATCTGGAACTGCTGGATGCCCACGTGTAGGACCCTTTTATACACCAGGGAAGGAGTCTGAGGTAAGGAGGTATGATGGGATATGGGGAGGTGCCAGCCCCTGCCTGGGAGAATTAGACATTTACCCTGACATGAACTTTATGTTTTCTTCTACAACTATAACATATCTCATTTTAAATATTACAAAACTCCCAGTCTGATTTCGGCTCTGCAAAACTTCAGAGTGATATAACACCCTTAAGCCTGCTATTGTTATTGAAACAGATAAAGGACAAGGGTGCTTGCTATCTGGCCAGAACAAAGAGCAGTGATAATAGTGATAACAAAAACCACAGAGTGGATCTTGGATTTAATGGCTGTGTTAGATTGTTGCAATATCTACTGAGGTGACTCACGATTGTAACTGTAACTCTTTATTTCTTCTCAATGTAACTGTAACTGTAACTGCTCTGCTCTAAATGGCAGTTGACAGCTCTTATATATGAACAGCTCAATCGCTCCAGCCAATGGCTAACAAGAATCTTCCGCGCGCATGACATCATTGGTTTCATCCAATAACAACACTACAACTATAACTAAACCCTGCTAGACATAACAGGCTGGTTTATTAAAACTGGGTGCTTCCTAAGAGACAAGGAAGTAGAGTGCATCACAACAAGTAAGCCTGATATCCTATTAAAGGATAGCACAGTCTTCTATATAAATGTTGAAGTAATAATGAGTACTATAGAAGCTGAAAAATGCTCATACATTTCTGAAGAAATGGGTGTTGATTAGCCTGCATTCTCATGGCTTGATAATAACTTTAAGATTGGATCCCCTTTTTTATGGCAAATTGCAGCATTATAATGTATGAATTTCTATAGCTGGCTCTAATAATGCTGTTTTTGTTGCATTAGGAGAGTAAATGCATGGTTTAATTTAAGCAGATCTTGGGTTTCCAGTAAAAAAAAAAAAATCAGAAATCCTTCCTGCATAAATGACTCATCCTGTAAACATAATCTTTACCGATTATGCTTAGCATCCCTGCCTACCCAGGCACCAACCATAGATAGAAATTGAAGAAATGGATAAGGGGATAAAAATGGCTAAACTGCAGGGTGTTGCGTGAAGGAAGCATTGGAGCAAGGAGACGTCTCCTCAGGCAGGGCTGTGGGGTTTTTTGGTTTGTTTGTTTGTTTGTTTTTTGCTCCCTGTTCATTGATTGCACACATCTGCAAGCTAAAAATGCACATGTAACCAAGCTGAGACTGACATTTCCCTGCGTTGTTGCAGAAGGAGAGGTTATCATCATTGAACTATAATACATTCTCTACCCTTGCTTGCAAATTTATTGGTTAATAATCATAGAGGAAGCAGGAAGAATTCATTATCTGATTTCAAAGTGAGCTTTAGCTGAAAAGACAGGATTTCTTCTTTCTGACCTATTTTAGAATTCAGATTCTAGGATGATTCTAGGTTTTTTGTAAGCAATAAAACATTTTAATAAATACAACACTACATCTAATCTGATAATTTTCTAACTTAAATGGGGATGGTTGAAATTATTCGATGTTTTAACAAAATCATGGTATGCTATTCCTGGAGATGATTCATGCAATATTTTTTTCCCTGCATAAATATAACCTTCCCCTAGAGGGAGGGAAGGAGGAAGGAAAAGAAGTAAGGAAGAATTCGGGTTCACTGTTACAATTGTGCTATAGTTTTTTTAAAAAACGAAGTATTCCTAGCAGTTGGTTTCACAGGAGAATGCTTGTGAACTATAATATTTCTCCTAAGGGCAAGATTTATTTCAATGAAAAATAATTTGCAGTGCAGTAAAATTTCTTGCATAGTCCAAACGTCACATGAGGCTTTTCCCTCATAAGGAGGGAAGAGGAGCACCAATATTTTTCTTACAGAAATAAGAAAGGAAAGAGAACTAGGCAACAGGAGCAGAGATCTTCATTGTGCAAGGAACTATTAAACTGCAAACAAGGATGAATAAAAAGAGTAAGTGCTTCTTCTGCTGTGCTGATTGTGGACTGGAATAAAGCTAACCAGCAGTGAATGTAAACAACGGAGGTGGCTGTCATGAGCAGTGCTCAGGATCAGAATAAAACTGCCAAGTTTCAGATTAAAATTGTGGCTCCTGATGCACATGCAGAATTCCAGAGACTCCATTAGAAGAAAGTGCAAATCAGCCCTGATCCAATTTAAATTACTGAGTCAGTGTAGGATATCAGCTAGAGGCATTCTGACCATTTGAATTGGAAGAAGGATCTACCCAGTTCAGGTGATCTAATCAAATAGGCCTGATTTAATTTGGAGATCTGTTTTAATGTATGTCCAAACTGCCTTTGGGCAAGTGAATTTCTCTTAGCCCCAAGAAGCAGGCAATGTCAAACCAGTTCTAAAACGTTGCCAGGAAAACTGCAGAAACTTGTCAAGGCAGGGTGGAGGAGGAGGAAAAGGAGGGGGGGAGGAGGGGGAAGGAGGAGGAGGAGGAGGGAGAAGGAGAGGAGGAGGACAAAAAAAAGAAAAGAAATTGATGTATGAAATAGTGTGTATCTTTGCATATAAATCTCCAGAATAGCAAAAAGTGAGAATACCTAAATCCAAGTAGTACAATACATTAGGAAATTTTAGTTAGGACCAAAACCTTTGGTGACCATCTGAAAATAGCTGTTATTGGAATTCTAAACAGAGGACATTTGTGCCCTGGGAGAATCCTCTCAGAGCCAAAAGATTTCAACAGCAATCAAGGACCCAAACACATCCTTGGCACTAAAGATCCCTGAGAAACAGGATGCTTGTTATGTAACTTGGTTTCTAGACTACACTGCCTAAACATTTTGGATATTGTCATCCCAAATATCTGGAGGGTGCCAAGTTGATTGAAGCTGTGTGGCTGATTGCTCCATTGCATTAAAAGAACCACAAGGTGAGATAGAAGTGGTTTTTACAAGTGCTTGCTTCAATTAAAAAACAAATAGATATAGGAAAGAAATTGGTTACGTGTAAAACATTTTGCAATCCTCTGCTATTCAGTTGTCTTTCCTGCTGTGTTGTGTTAGAATTTCAGTGAATGTATATTCTTTCCTTTTCCTGAAAATATTGTACTTCTTGCTTTTAACTTAAGGGACAAAAATTCTTCAGGCCACCCACCAGTAACCTTGTGCAGCATAACACCACCGCAGCATATGAAATGATTCTTCCAAAATCCAAAATATTAATAACTATGACATCTTGTTATCATGGATGGACCATTCAGCATATATTATTTTGTGAAGAGAATTTATCTGTAGCACTTCTGCCAAGGTAAAGCCCCCAAGCATCAGCTTGTAATTAAAAATCAGAGTATGGATATGGTTTTTTAATCCTGATTAGAAGATGCTTTAAATAATTACAAAAGTAATTCAGCCAATTTTAATGATTCACACATTGCTAGGGAGCAGCTAATCCTGATTTGCAATGTGACATATCCACACACACATTATCTCTGCTAATGAAAAGTTTGAAAACTTTGCAGTGCAAGTGAAAAACAAAAAATACCTACTGATATACAGTAGATGTATTAGAAATTTTTATTTAATGCTACCGCAACTCTGTTGCATTTTAAGGATATTAATCAGTGTCCATCAGAATCTTTTAGACCTGGGCAGTTTATAAACATTATGAAATAACAACCAGTTTCTTTCAAAATAAAGCTACTTTAATTGTTAATGTGTCTGACTTAAGGCTTTAACTAGTTGCTATACTCAACATTTTTTAATATGGTAGAGTGCAACATTATTTTTACAAAAACTTTTAAACTGAGACTTTTATTAGTGTTTGAAAATAGAAAATCATAGTCAGAAGGATAAGAGATCTTTCTTAGGAATTAGATTGAAGCAATAATCACCATTTTGCTTTGGCTTTTAACATCATCAAACATTACTATGCTGGAATGCTTGATAGATATGACATTGCATACACAATAAGGAAAAAAACTTAAATCTAATCTTTTCACTGGTCTGTGGAATGGCTTATCTAGGGAAAAAAGCCATTATTCCTATCTCAATTTCAAGCAGCAGTTAAATGTTTAAAAATTGTTGGTGATTCCAAGTCATCAATTAGAGCCATGTGATGAAGTGGAACTTAGAATGCAGTATTGCAGGCTAACTCTGTGGCTAATTCTGTCTACTGCCAGGAGTTTGATCCTAATGGGCTGATGGGCTCAAGGTTGACTCAGCTTTCCATTCTTCCAACTTCAGAGCCAGATTGTTGAGGGCAATATGCTGACTCTGTAAACTGCTTAGAGATGGCTGTGAAGCACTATGAAGCGGTATATAAGTCTAAGTGCTATTGCTATTATATTGCAGTTATTATGTTTTCTTGAGGAGAATTTCATGCTACTGTGGTAAAGATACTGGTGCAAAGATAAATTATGACAATTTGTGACAGTGACATAAAGATAGATTTTGCAAAAGTTAGAAAAACAGTTATTAAAATAATATCCATATTGACTACAACATGAAAATAAAATCCATATTTTTACACACGTATTTACAATTTATAGTCAATTACTCTATGTATAAAGCATAGAACTTTATAGGATAAATACATATGGAATCAGGAATACTTATCAAAATGAATAACCTCCTTCCTAAGAAAATTTCATCGATTGTGGGTTTTTTTCTCCACATGCCCATTCTGAAAGTTCTGGGAAATCTCATTTTGTCTGCTATTTCCTAGGAATCTTTAGACACATACACATACACAATCATCATTTCCTTCTTTTAGAAAATCTTTAATTACTAAGTAAATGGATTTCTAATCCAATATGTAATTACCTGTCTTCCATTTGTGATTTACTGCAGAAGTGAGCTTTGAACCATTAAGTCAAAAAAATATAGAACTCATTCATGTACTGTTAGGTAAAATATATATTTTAATGGTTTGAAATTTCAGTGTCAAAACACATTTTATTCAATGATTAAAGATGATTTAAAAAAAAAAACATTCATACTACCAATCAAGGCTATCTATAGAATGTGAAAGACTACAATTATTCGGTATAGCATTCTCCAGGCTATAGAGGTTTTTGCCCGACAAATTGTCTCTCTGTGTGTATTTAAATACTGATTTATTGAATGTTATCCAATAAAATATTTACCTTCATTACACAGTCACATGAAACATTGCTGTGCAATTGTCCTGATTATTCTTTCATTTGTTTTATCTTAAATTGTAAATTTGCAAGGAGTTCATGATATGAACCATGATTTGCACCATGCTTTGTTTCTGCTGACTACCGATATGTAGAGTTTTCCATCTTTGCTTTCCTAGTTAGAGGCCAGTTTGATTTCACTTTTGTCCATCTAGTAAAGCAACTTTTAGATTTTTGGCTACAAACATTTATTTTTCTTGCTAGAACTCTGTTAGTTTGTATCTTGTATCTTTCTTGCTTTATGATTCAGGTCTTCCATAATAATTTCTTTTCCTTTTCATATTCCTATTCCTTTTCTCTTTTGCCATAATATTGTTCAGCTTCTGCATATTTGGCATGTGTAATTGGATCATGGAGTTGACATATTGTTTGTTTGCCTGTGTTTCAAATTGAGATTATTTGAGGAGAGTTGTATCTAAACATCAACTTTAATACAAACTTTGTTGGTATTATCAACTTTGTTAATAATCATGGTTTCATTTATTTTTTTTTGTCCACAACAGGAAATATTTTACTTTTCTGACGTGAAGTGACCCAATCCATTTCAATTTTCTGATTTCCAGAATGTCAGTATTCTTTCTTGACATTTCTTCTTTAACAATATGAAGCTTGCCATGGTTCAGAAATTCCAATGGGAATTTCCCATACCAGTGGGATAATATCTTTGCAGCATCAAACTTTCATTTTATTTCTGGACACATCAATAGATGGACAACTTTTCAGCTTTAATTCATTTAATTAATGACTATTCATACTTGTCCACATTTAATTAATGACTACTCATACTTGTCCACTGCTCTATCCCAGGAGGTTGTCAAGTATTTTCTGTCGTGGGCTGGGGAGGAGTGGATATTTGGATTCCTGTTGACATTTTCCAGGTTTTGTATAAAAAGCAGAGAATTAACAGCAGACAGTAAAGAGATAGTAGTCCTGTGCCAGCAATTGCAATAGAGGGGAAGATTTAAATCAAATTCTTACAGCAATTATAAATTTCACCAAGGTATAGGAATATGACAGTTCGGGAAAAAGAAACAAGATTGTTTTAGAAGGCAAGGTTCAAAGTTTTATGAAGACAAATCCAATATCCAGGAATCTGAAATGACTAAAGCCTTGTCCCATGTTATGGAAGTCAATTTTAAATTTGGAAAACTGTATGCTCCTTAAAGCTCTAATATGTTGTTTTTGAGAAGTAATTCATATTCATGGCCTTTTCTAAGGCTATCACTTTGTTTCCAAAAGGAATTATCAGATTCAACTTTACATTTAAAGAGATAACTTGCATTATAAATATATATCCCAAATCTATCTATATAAAATCATCTCTTTTTTTAAAAAAGAATTGATTTATACTTTAGGGCAAGATATAAGATGAACATATGATATGAATAGGAACATAATACTTCATAATTAAAATGTTTTATTGCTGCAGTCTCTTGTGAAATTATACGCTCTGTTACAGCAAAAGAACATGTCTTTAAAAAAGCAGCATTAATGAAAAATATAAAGTTACACATCAGTCTCTGAAAATTAATGAAACATTAATTTCATGACTTGGAGGGGAAGGGAACCACATTTGGGTTCGGTTATTTTAACCTCAATAGGATTCATACACTCATTTTGCAAAAATAAACATAAAAATAAAGGGATTTGTTTGTCTACTGGATACCAATTCACAGTGTATCACCTGAACTGTAGGATTTATACAAAAGAAGATGTGGGAATAAATATTCCTGCCTATAAAACAGGGACAATTGTGGTAGTTATACTAGTTACTATGATGAGGAATCAAAATAAATACGTACCAATCCGACTCCAGTTTATGAAATTTCTTTGTCAACAGCAGGAATCATGTACCAAATTATCTCTAAAAATTTACCATGAATACTGACTATTAGCTTTTCTATGGATACACACAATAATATAAACAACAGCTACAGCCAAAAGAACCATGGACTTTGAAGATCTAGGAAGAACCTCATGAACCTGATACCTTAGATGCATTTCTCACATTTTTCCTAGCTATGGAAAGGCATTAGAATTGATAGGAGCACTGCAAGTGAGTAACTGGCTACAGTAGTAATGTCAAAAAAAGATTTTTCGACTGGGATCCTTTTTCTGAATTATCTGCAGCCATGACATGGGTGAAGCTTACAAGAAATCGTAAAGTATGCTTTGCATAATAATAATAATAATAATAATAATAATAATAATAATAATAATAATAATAATAATAATAATAATAATAAATGCTAAGGAGGTTTTAATTGGATTCTTGTGGGAGATGACAAATAAAAATTTTAACCCTAAGATTGTCTATTCTAACCTGGGTTATATTCCTCAAAAGAGATGTATGTAGTTTGGCTATGTTTTTGTCATTAGAGGCCCAAGCAGTCTCTAGTTATGAGTGTCTGTTACAAGCATCAAGTGGTCCCAGAGCAGTATTGTTTGCCCATGAAGATGAATACAAACAAGGACAACTTTTCAAGCATCTGCACTGAGTTTTTTGGACAACACAATTACCTTAACACTTCAAGGAATATATGGTGTGAAGCACCCCTTTCAAATACTTTGCACAATTCTAACTGTTAGTAAGAAATTACCATCTACGTACTGCTTACTGACATTTTTTCCATATTAGATAGCTATTATTAAAGTTACAGAACCCAATAGCTATTTATTGTATAAAACTTTAAATATGCAATGGGAATTTCACATTTTAATACCTAAATGGGCATCATGTACTTTGGCATTGACACTTTAAAATAAGAGTTCTACCTGAATTGTAAATATTATATTTGGCAAAGATAGTTGAGCATGATTTTTTTAAAATTCTCTTATGTTATATCAAAATCCTAACAATTACCACAACCACCATACTTAATAAGCCTAAAAAGCTTATTTTCTCATCTAAGAAAATGTTAATTTGGGGGTATGTGTGACAGGAAATCATTCCTACATCTGGATTTATGGTATCAGAATCATGACTAATTTAATATCAATTCAATATTACCAAAATACAGGTGCAAGTCCTCCACCATTCATGAAGTATAAATAACTAACATATAAATATATATTCACACAATTTATCACAATTTAATGGTGCTTTGCTGGCACAGATTATTCTCTGGAAGCACGGAACAAACTGTGTGAAAGAAGGCATTCTGTGTATTGTTTGATCAGCAACATTAAGATGTGTGAAGATGATGTGCAGTTTGCTGGCTGGAGAATTCTGGGAGTTGAAGTTCACACCTCGTAATGTTGCCAAGGCTGAAAAACACTGTGTTTGATGAAAACCAATCAAGAGAAGTTCCAAGAAGAGTTATCTTCTTGTAAATGCCCACATCCAAAATCACTGTCTGAGAATGAACACAGATATGAGGAAGAGAACTGGGTGCCTCTGTGTATTCAGTAATAATGATATCTGAATACAATAAGCATGGAACTGTTCTGTTGCTTTTCAGGCAACAGAAAATGGCAATTAAAATCACAATAATAACTTCCTTTAAAATTTTTTTTAGCAAGCTTGATGAAAATTATGGCTCCTTCCGCCCCACCCACCCCCACCCCCACCCCAGATATTACAATCATTTTTATGCATTTTTCTCCAGGATATTACAATGATCTTGCCTCCTTCCTGAGCCTTTCATTTTCATTGTTGTGTAAATATATTGCCAATATTTCAGAAAAGATTTTGGCTTGCTATTTTGACTTACCACTGAGCTGCCTTCATGACAGATGGTGTTCAGTTATGTAGAAGACACAGGAGAAAGTAACTGAAGGCATGTGATTCCATTGTCTGCCATGTTGCAGTCCAGCATTAATGCTTACGCTTCCATTAAATGGTTTGTGCCTCAATATCAACTCAGATATCAAGCAGAACGTGTCATCCAAAAGCATAAATTAGTGTAAACCATATATTTAATGTGCTGTGGATCTAAGGTTGCTGCATTCAAGATCATTATAAGTTCAGTATATACAACACCAGCAAGTCAAATGCAGCAAATGTCACAAATAACATAATACGGACTATTAGGTGTCATAGGATTTATATGTTTTAAACAACAGTATTTGTAACAAATGAAAGCCATAAGTAAATCTAAGAAAGAAATTTTGAGTATGTAATTTATATTGAGTATACAATTTAACCCCAAAACATAGATTAAGATAAATATTTATTTTTTAACAAAAATGACTGCCTGAACATACTATCCATATCCAAGCTGTGCTTCAAAAAGCAACAACATCACAAGCAACCTCAGGCCTGGGCCATCCAACTTTTAAATATCATCTCTCGATGTGGACTCTCCATCCAATTCCCAGTCCAATGAGATTAAAGGACAAGGGAGCTTTCAAACAAAAAGTTATTGATGTGGCTAGCCAAGAAGATTGTCATGGCTACCATTCTGCTAAGCTATACATTGCAAATTGACAGCCTGACATGAGTAACTGGGGAGGGAGCAGTGGGGGTAGGGATGCAGGGAGGAATTGAAATCAAGCTGTCCCATCCCATGGGAAACACCAGCCGTCTCAAGGTCATACTAAAAGAATGTGGAACCAGCGAGCATGCAAAGAAAGGAACTGTTTCCCAAACAATTTGTCAACACATAATTGGACATTGCCTGATAACCAGGGAGTTGGCCAGAAACAAGGGAAAATTAACTGAATCATTTGTGCACAAAAATCTCAGATGCAGCTTTGCCTCTTCTGTAACCACATTGGCTTTAGTAAAGTATACTTTTGATTAATCATGGACTAGGAGTTTTCTTTTCGAATTGACCAAGCTGGGACGGTTGACATTGATACTGCAGTACTTAAATGTGTCAAAGTCTCTAAAATGCTTGGATTAACACAAATCAGCTTCCCAGTTAGAAAAGTATTTAACAATTTACATGCTGCGACATCTCAGAAAAACTTTTCCAGAGCTTGTTTCAAATAACTGGACTCCATGGTAAGACATTTGAGGTTTCATGGGGTCCCAACTGAAGAAAAATTGTGCATTTGTGGAATACCAGCCATTCAAGATACTGGACAGATTCTTGTTGACTGCAAATTATACCCTCAAGAAAGTACTCTCTGCTTATTTAGACCTTTATTTGAAAACTAAAAAATATTGGGGCACCTAGGAGAAACAGTCTTATTGCAGGGAACTAACTTGCATATAATCAATAAGACTGTGCTCTTCATTTCAAAGACCATCTCAAAGAGGATGGGAATACATTGATCAGATTGGAGTTAACTTTATAATAGAAATTTGGTTTTCTTTTTATCTATTTTCATTTTTATCAGTTTTATATATTTGATAGAGTTAATCAACTTAATTTATAAAGTTTTCTTCTTCTATTTTTCCTAATACTATTTTATCTAACTTTTTATCTTTATCTTATCTATTATATTTTATTCTATTTTATTTCACCATAGCTATTTTATCTCACTTCAATATATCTTATCTTATCCCATTTTATTGTATTTTACTGTGGCTGATGCTGATGTTTGATATGGTCAATTGACTGATCAATAAAGTATATCATATTGTATTGTATCAATAGATGGATACATGGCTATTCAATATTTAATGGCCTTTTCCTAAAGTTGGGGTAAACTTTATTGAAAGTACATAAATTAAATTATAACCCTTTGCTTTTGGACCTTATGAAAATGCCATATATAGTATATAACCAGGAATAATACCATTTCCCCAAAATAAGACATCCCCTGATAATAAGACCAATTGGGCTTTTGAGCGCATGCACTAAAATAAGCCTCCTCCCTAAAAATAAGCCCTCCCTGAAAATATTTAAACGCAGAGCTGGAAATCAGGTAAGACAGCAAGACAAGATCCATCTTGGTCCATGTGCCCCAAAATAATAAGACCTCCTGAAAATAAGGCCAAGCGCTTATTTCAGGTTCAAAAAATATAAGACAGGGTCTTATTTTGGGGAAAATACGGTAGACCACATTCAAAATGTACTAAATAAGTTAATGCTAAAAGATCCAGTTTTCATAACGTACTGTGCAGTTTTGAAAGGAATGTTGAGCAAGAACATGTGCTTGCTGAAACTAGAAAATCCCATTCTAATATAAATACACCGACTTCAATCACCTAACCAGTTTGCAATAAATATTTAAAGACTTCACTAAAGTGCTGATGCTAAGGAGAATCAGTGGCTGCCCTCAGTCTGGGTGTGCTTTGATGGCAATATTAGTTCTGTGTCTATCCCTTTTGAAAATACAGTTAACTGCTAGTTCATGAAAAGGGGAAGTGTATACATTTCACGAAAACTTATTCCCCTAAATTGCATCCAATTGTGTTACTTTTTTTTAGTTCTTTGCACATAAGGAAAGAAAGTCTGAAGAAAACACAGCACTATTTCTAAACATTGAAAGAAAGAAACAGAAGGGAATATACAAAATATCTGCAACCATTCTGGAATATATGGTAATTTTAGCAATCTCCCAATTATGTTTTGATATATATGCATTTTAGGCCTCCTATGGCCTTAAATGTTGTTCTCTAAAAACAGTCTGATATTTAATGCTGTAGTTATGAAGTATTTTATGAAAAACCCTGCTGCACTGTCTCTAAAAAATCACAAAAAGTAATTCAATAGATATGGCACAAATTCTGCTTTCATAATAGCAATGTCAGTGAAGGACAAAAATGAGTAAGATGTCATATAAAGGGGAAAATTCTATAAAATTAAAATGTATAAACCCAGGGTATTGTCAGAACAACCTGTTAATATAAAAATACTTGGGGCTTGCACATGGGCAATGGTTAAGATTAAAAAGAAAATTGTGCACAACAATTTCTGAGAAATAAGTGTTTGCAGTTCCCTGGTGCATATCAAAACAGTTGTGTGGCCTTATTTACTCTTACTTTTCCTCAGAGCAGAAGGATATGGGATTGGATATACATCCCATCCCCTTCCTAGAGTGGCATCATTTTTACTGTTCACAAGATACAACAGCAATAAGATAAAATTTGTGATGTGTGTATGCTGCCCCTTCTACATTAAGAGAGCCCACAGGACCAGATATCATCCTCTTAAAACATAATTGTGTTTTCAATTCAGGCCACTTCCAAAATGCTTAAATCTATTAACTCTGAATCTGTGCCTGCCTTATCTGTTTAGGATATTTGAAAATAATTATATTGGTAGAATTCAGCCACCAACCTCTTCACAGGACTGATAGCTCTGTTTAATGTACTCTGAAGATGCCGCTCAGAATATTTTCCTGTTTTTGTCGCTTGCTTAGAAATTAAAACATTTTCCAATAAAGCACCAGAGAAAGAATGTTAACTTGTTAGATTTGTTTTAAAATTCTAAATATACACAGTTTTTGAGCATACAGCTGTCTCCTGCAGTTTTAGAAAACTTGCTATTGTAAATAAAAACTGTGCCAATCCTTCTATCTTTTACAGGGGGAAAATATGATCTATTTTTTATCTCAGAAAAACAAAACCAAATATACAATTCTGTACTCAACTGGTCTTGTTCTCCTCTATTTCCTGTTAAGCACAATTGAATATTAGCTCACCTGGCTTTAAGAGCAAGTACCTATTTTCATCAATATGACAGTCTGTCATCAGCATGACAATGAAAACAGAATAGCAGGGTCTGTTTAGTTAAGCTCTCAAAGCTGAAGCTTCCTTGGATATATTGCCATCAGCAAAACAATGCATTGATCTATGTCTTTTCCAGGTGTTCTTCTTTCTTGTTGTCTTTCCTCAGCTGAGAATACTAGGGGCTCTTCCAATTAAAGTGACCTTAACTAGTCTTTGAGCCTGGTATAAACTGGGCTGTCCCCGGTACAAATTCTTATTTTCACGCTGTAATGGCAATCTGTCTGGTCCTTGCTTGTTAAGGAAGGGATAAGTTAAGGAAATGCATTGGTATATTTTGCTGGTTTTGTTTCTGTCCCACCAAGTGTTACATCAGTCACTCTGTTTAATATGGGATGGAATGAGTTTAGATTAGCTACCCTGTTAACTTATCCAAAGAGCAGGTGTCAGGATATAAGAGGAGGTGAAATGCTGAGTGAAGTAGGAAGATGTCTCCCTGTGCTCGTACTTGACATAGTTTCTTCCTTGTACATGTAACCTATCAATCACACTATTTCTGAAAGCATGAAAGAGTGCCAAATTAACATTCAAATAATGCTCAGACAACAGGTAAGGCACAAAGGGACAAGCTGAAGTAAGGGAATGCAACTGGTAACAAGGAAGTTCCTTTGGGTTTTAAGGAAAGACAGGCAATGATTGAACAAGAAGTCCACAGTCAGCAATATCCAGAAGGAACTGGTGGAAACCCACAAACAGCAAACAATTCTGAGTGGCCCCATGCACAACAGCAACAATCATCACTGTAACACCTAGTGCTGCCACAGCCTTAATGAGGAGACAGTTCTCACCAATGCTGACATAAGTAACCATAACATACTGCATTAAATCTTATGGTAATTGTATCTGTATGGAAATTGCATCTGATCCTGGAAGTTTTTAATAGTAAGGACAACACTTAGAGCATGTAATAAAAACTACTATGGTTGGTCTCTCAGTCAACCAGATGTTTTGGCTGTATTTGGCCCTTTGTTCATCAATTGCATCTTTCCCAATCACCAGAGTCAGGGAAAGATTGTTGCTTCTTGGAGTTAAAAGTGTCGTGGCAGGTTGTAAGTTTCTCCAAGTAAAGCTGCATTCTGCAATTGACTGATGGTGATTTTTTTCAGTGCCAATGATGTTCAAGTGGTGGTTTAGTTGTTTTGGGATTGCCTAATATGCCTATTACAATTGGTACTACCTTTGCTTTTTTTTGCCACAGCCATATTACTTTGACGTATAGTCTTTATATTTTGTGATTTTCTTTAGTTCTTTCTCTTCTGCCATCTCCAGGTATTGCAATGTCCATTATCCAGACTTTTTTGCCTTTCTTATCAACAATGGTTAAATCTCAAATATGTGGCAGATGCTTGTCTGTTTGAATTCTAAAGTCCCAGAGCATTTTAGTTTTTTTCATTTTCTATTACTTTTTCTGTTTTGCGGTTTCACAAGTTCTTACTTGCAGGCAAATGGTATTTCTTGCAGATATTCCATTGTACCATTGTTGCAACTTTGTATGCCAAACTATATATGTTGTTTGTACTTAGTCTATATCCTTGTCTTGCAGCTAATTAAGTGGTAGACTGTACCTTCAGTTTCTTTGCAGAGATGATATTTTCTGGCTTCTCAATTCTGGCTTTGTGTTTATTTGTTGTTAGGGCTTGGCCTTGTGCAGCCATAATTAGCCCCTCTGTCTCTTTCTTCAACTTTTGCTTTTGCTCTTAGCTATTGCCAGGTCTTGTTATCTTTTTTTTTTTTTTGCTTGGTACTGGCCAGATAATATTTTGCTTTGTAATGTCTCTTTTCTGTTTTTCATTTAGTCTTTATTATTGGCCAGTTTGACTTTTTCAGTATATCTTCAGTCTTTCATTGTGAACTAGTTTCAATGCATCTTCTTTACTGTCAGGTATTCTTCTAATGCCCTTCTTGTCTTCTTCAACTATCTTGTATGGTGGCTATACTCCACCCCCATCTGTGCTCCTTGGTAATAGAGCCTGTCAATATTACTGCATGGATGAAGGGGATGATTCATTGTCATTATTTTATGACCTACCTATATGACCTACCCATATAGATAGGTCATAAAATAATGACAATGAATCATTGTCAAGTTCACCTTGAGTAGAGCACACTATTCTATTTACGTATCTAATCACTTGAATTGCCCAGGTGCAATGGCGTATTAACCATTAAGCAGACTAAGCACGTGCTTAGGGCACCAGGCCCAAAGGAGGCACCACAAAGTTGAGAAAGAAAAAAAAAACCCAATGAAGATTGGTTCTTCATTGAAAGGAGGGGGGCACCAAGATTTGTCAGTGCTTAGGGCACCAGTGAGCTTTAATCCGCCACTGCCCAGGTGTCAATTGCCTTGATAGTATTTCTGCTATTGAGTTTGGAGTTTAATATCATTTTTCATTCTTCACTACTAACCTACTTCTTGACTTCAGTTCCTTGATGTTGTCAGCCTGAAAGATGCTACCATCAAAATGGATAACCAGGTGGAAGTATTGAACAACACAAGCATAAGAGCAAATTCTAAATTTAATACTGTTGACTTGTATTAAAAATAGTAATTGTGAGTATTATTCTACCCTATATAAGGAAGAAGACATCCCCAAAGAAAAAGTAGAGCAATATTTATTGGAAAAAGACCTTCCAGTGATTGGAGAGGAAGAAAGAGAGATGTTAAACAAAGAAATCACAAGGACAGAGTTAAAGACCGCGATAGCTAGATTGAAAAAGAACAAATCACCGGGACCGGATGGACTCCCAGGGGAATTATACCAAAATTTAGACTTAGAGGATATCCTCCTACCAAAATTATTAGATATTTTCAATGAGGCTTTGATAAAATCTAAAATCCCAGAATCATGGGGGGAGGCATATGTCACACTTCTGCAAAAAGAAGGAACAGATGTTAAATTGATAAAAAATTATAGACCGATTTCCCTCCTTAACACTGACTATAAAATCTACATGAGTATTATGGCGGACAGGTTAAAGGTAATTTTAAATAAGATAATACATAGCGACCAAAATGGATTCCTGCCAGGGAGGCAAATAAGAAACAATATAAGAACAGTTCTAGATGTGCTAGAGTATTATGAGGAACACCCTGATAAAGAACTGGCGCTGGTCTTTTTAGACACCCAAAAGGCCTTTGACAATTTGAATTGGGAATTTATGAAGCAACAAATTAACAAAATGGGATTCGGACATAATTTTATGAATACAATAAATGCGATCTATGAGAAACAAAGGGCCAATATATTAGTGAACGGAAAACTAACAAAAACCTTCCAAATCAGAAAAGGGGTGAGACAGGGATGCCCCTTATCACCACTTTTATTTATCTTGGCATTAGAAGTGTTACTAAAAAGGATCAGAGAAAATAAGCAAATTAAGGGACTTAAAATTAGAAAGGAAACATATAAAACTCAAGACTTTGTAGATGATGTGGCATTAATTATGGAAGAACCATTAGAAACAGGCATTCAAATTTTGGAAGAAATTGGTAAGTATGGAGAGGTGGCAGGGTTTAAGTTAAATAAATCGAAAATTAAAATGTTAACGAAAAATATGACTGAAGATCAAAAGAAATTGTTGGAGGAGTCAATGGGGATACAAATTGTAAAGAAAATAAAATATCTGGGAGTATGGATCTCAATAAAATGTTCGGCCATCAAAGAGGACAATTACATACCTCTAGTCAAGAACATCAAACAAGATCTAGAAAAATGGGCAAAGCTTCAGATATCCTTCCTAGGGAGGATCGCTACAATCAAAATGAGCGTCTTACCAAAGATGCTATATTTATTCCAAACTGCCTCAGTTAAATTAGACAGGAATTTTTTTCGGGAACTAAATTCTATTATTAGGAAATTTATTTGGGGAGGGAAGAAACCTAGAATTGCAATTAGAAATTTACAAGATAAAAAAGACAGAGGGGGCCTTGGATTACCAATTTGGGAAATATATCAAAAAGCTGCAAATTTAGTATGGCTAAAAGAATGGGCAATGTTGAGAAATAAAAGAATCTTGACACTGGAGGGGCATGATCTCCAGAAGGGATGGCATGCCTACTTATGGGATACAGAGAAAAGAAAAGGAGCATACCTCTACAAACATAAAATTAGGGATACTCTAATGTCAACATGGGCAGAAATAAGGCGAAAACAGTATACTCAAATTCCCAGATGGTTATCAACGATGGAGGCAATAATCTATCCAAATGTATTGGAATTGGGCAAAACAGTGAATTACAAAGAAATATTAGATGGGGCAGGGAATCTTAAAATAATGGAAGAATTAAAAGAACAGGGCACACATATAGATTGGTGGACATACACACAAATCAAATCACGACACAAAAAAGATAAAGAAGAGTATGGCATAGAAATAGGTACCAACGGCTTTGATAAAATATGGATGGGCACGGACAATAAAATTTTGGCCAAACTTTACAACTATCTGGTAGACTATGATCTGATGGAGGAAGTAGTTAAGGATCCTATGATAGCCTGGGCTAAAAATTTCGGACAAACAATAAATTTGGATGAGTGGGACCAAATCTGGAATAATAATTTAAAAATGACTAGGGCAACAACTTATAGGGAAAATCAATACAAGACGATATACAGATGGCACCTAGCACCGGCCAGGATTGCTAAAATCTATCCAAATATGGCCCCAAATTGTTGGAAGTGTGACTATCAGCAAAGTACTTATTATCATTGTTGGTGGACATGCCCACAAGCTAAAAAATTTTGGAGGAGGATACATAAATGGGTGTCAGAAATAATAGGACAAAAAATCGAATTAGAACCAAAAATATTTCTCCTGGGAATCCTAAAGAAAGAAATCACAAGAAAGAAGAAATACCTCATTACACATATAATAACAGCAGTGAGAATCTCTTTTGCTCAACACTGGAAGGAGAAAAACTTGCCATCCGAAGAACACGTAATCAGAAAAATACTAGATTGTGCTGAAATGAATAAACTGACGCTAGAAATCAATGACAGAGAGGAAACTGACTATTACAGTGTTTGGGACATGTGGTACGAGTGGCTGAAGAAAAGAAAAGTGAAGTGAATTTGAGAGAGATAAAGGAGTCTGGAAGGGTGATTAGCTAAATGGGTATATGGATAGGAGATATACTACCGTAGGAGGATATAAAAGGGAATAAGGATGTAATTTTATGAAAAAGAGAGTTAATTCTAGGTATCAAATTATAACAGTAAGAAATCCTACGGATAATATTCTTGAATTGAGACAATGAATCAATACCATGTAAATGACAATGTGATTAATGCAAAGGTATAACTGTATATATATATTAACACCATGTAACCGGAAATAGTGAAATTGTACCGTAATTTTTCAATAATAAAAAATAAAAAAAAAATAGTAAAATATGGTGGATTTCTTCAAACACCAGGGCTTTGGAAGTGCATACATGACCTCAAGGCTGTCTCTTGGGGTTTGTTCATCTGCTAGTTACATCCTAGATTTTTTTGTAGTTTTCAGCAAATTTTTCAATTTACAGACAAGACATTTTCCTTACAAATATCTGTATTCTTGTTATCTCTTTTCTGGCTGCCTAGAGCCATTCTTTGCTAACATCTCTGATTTTCAGCTCTCCAGCTGACCTCATTTTTGCACAGTTCCTTTCTTTACAATATTATGACTTTTCAGTCCTATAAATGTTACTATTCATTTCCCATTCAGTCTAAATGCTTACAATGCTTGTAATGATTTAATGCAATTTACAGGAAAAATCAATGCATATATATGACTATAGAGAGTATGGTAATAATGATCAGTAAATAGCTATGTTCACAGGAGTTTGCATAAATCTCAAGGGTATAACTTTTGGTTCATTGAGGTTCATTGAGGCTACCCTAGGCTTGTGCAGAATATCAAGAGCTACATTCCTGAAGCAGGCAAGAGCAAGATTCAATCAGGCTGTGCCTCTTTTTTTCTTTTTTCTTTCACTTGACTCCATAAATTCCTGTAACTATTAAAAAGGGTTGACAGTGGGGAAGGGCACACATTCAGTTTGGGGCAATTAAAACACCAGCTAAAGCTGGAAGGGAAAACAATAACAAAAAGGGGATCAAACTATTGTGATGCAAAGTCCACTCCATATATAACTGTATATGGAGTCACAATGGAAATCTGAAAGAGAGGAGCATCCAGTGGGATGTCACAAGACACATTTCATTATTTTGGTGTCACTGAGATTAAGTACAATATCCTATGGCTAATAGGTCTTATAAAGCCCCCTATAATAGAAGCACATGTTAGAATAATTTGATTTTTGCATATTTCTTTAAACAAATTATAGTAAAGAATGCACTGTGTGTTTAACAATGTTGTATTGTTTCATGACTGTCATGCTAGTAGTGACATGGTTGGCTTTTAAATTTAATACATAAATATAAATTAATAAATGTCTGTTTTATTTTACCTTTGGTGTTTAATAACATGTTGGAAATCTAATTTAGTACTATTTAGATATAGCCAAATGAAATTAACTGAGCACCATGCATTGAGATTTATATTGCTGTACAAATAATAATATCTCAAGAATGAGTACTAGATTGTTTGAGAAAATGTATAGCATATGGAACAAAAAGGAATATTTAATATTATCTTCATTTACCTAATAAATCAATTGAAAAATAGAATTTGATGTGGTCTTTTTGGAGAAAAAAATGTGGTGAAATGGTTACAACTGCTCTTTGCGGTATTAATTATTCCTATGTGGATCAGCAAGAAAGAAAATTGCCATCAGACTTAGTAAGTCTTGGAATCTGTTCTGATTCCTCCATGATTCTTGCTTTTGCAGTTCACAACTGGATGTGCTTTGTTGTTATGCACTTTCCCAATTCCTCACAGATGTGACTGAACAACTATTTCCTTATTAGTTGTATCACCTTTGAACTTTTAGTGATATTCTTTCTCCCATTCTGCTATGTCTCTTTTTCTTTTGAGTTCCAATGGTGCAGAATATTTTATGTATCTCTTGCTTCTGTTTATCACTCTCATCCACTATGTTTCTTCTTCTGGTTGACTGTCTTCTATCTGCACAGTCACTACCTCTGTTATTCTTATTGTAATGCTTTCTTTATGGAATTGATAAATCCTTATCTTTTCGCAACAACTGAAGTATGACTATTTGTCACATCAGGTTTTTATTTTTTTTCTTCACAGAAGTCATCTCTAACCTTGTGCTTTCTACACATATAGCCCAGATTGTTTTCAGGTAGAAAGACCAATGTCTCACAAGTGTTGGTCACAATTGGACAAATGTGAAATTGTACTCATGTTCATCTTCATATTTGCTTTATAGAGCATCACAAGTAGAAAGGTTTTTATTTCTTCTTCTTATTCTCTGGGGAGGTTCCTAAGTTAGCTAAGTGTAGGTTAACAAGAAAAATGTTAGGTTCTTCCCTTAAAATTCCCAGCTGAATTTCCCAGATAAGAGGATAAGAGTCCTACATTATTTATTTATCATATTTAGAAACTCACAGAGGGAGTCTCTGTTACTCTGTTATGAAGTAGTAACAGATTTTGATCCTTCTCCATGTGACATTCTTTCAGGTACTTAAAAAAAATGCTGTCTTATTCTCACTCACTCTTCTTTTCTCAAGTGTAAACATACTCAATTCCATCGTAAGATTTGGTTTATCTTTCTCTTTCTTACCCTTTCCACAGTACTCTAAATCCACTTTTTCTGAATTCTTATCAAAGAACTGCCCAGAACTGGATACAGAACTCAAAGTGGGAATTGGCCACTGTAGAAAACAGCAGTACTATAAGTTCCGATGATTTGGAAATTGTGCTTTTGTTATGGCATCTAAAACTATATTTGGCTTTTTAGTAGCCTTCAATTCCAAGCTCCTTTATTATTTATACCATTGTTAAGCTATTGTTTGTTTGCTTTTATTTTTACTTTATGCATGTTGCTTTTTACTTATTCTATTATAACTTGGGGAAATGATAAAAGTGTGCAAATCATGCATAGACAGGCAAAAACTTTCTCTCAATTTTGTAGCCAGGAGTCATCCAGTGACACAGATTGGAAGAAGATTTAAAACAGAAAACAAGAGCATATCTTCTCAGAGCCCATAATTAATTTGTGGAATTCATCATCACAAAGCATAATGATGACACTAAGTTAGATAGTCATAAAAAGGAACTGGATAAAACCTTGGAGGACAGGCCTAACAAAAGCTGTTGATCCTGAAGTTTCAGTGTTACCTCTGCATTGTGTAACATGTGTCCAAATATTGGAAAAGTAAATGTCCATCTCACGCATGTGAGGTAGCTGGCTGGCCACATTAAAAACAAAATGCTTGAATAATATGAGCCTTGTCCTAATCCAGTAGGATTTTGTTGTTATATAAGGTAAACATTGCCTATTCTGTTATCATTGAACAATGTTGTATTTAAAACAACAAAAGCATCAACATTATAATATTTTGTCCCATAAATTCTCACTATTTTCACTTTGGCTTTTAAATATTCTCTGTTCCTTCAAGTCAAGTATAGCTGATCCTCTTATGCCTTTTATTACCATTTGAAGGATATAATTTTCAGCAAGACAGATCAGTAATTTCCTGGAAGGTCCATGCTTCAAAGAGTTTGCCTCCTAACAGATGTCAGGAAAGTTTAAGTTCCCATCACTGTTACTTTATGCCTCTTTGAAAGATCTGCAGTTTGCATTTTGAAAACATAATCCATTTTTTTTCTCCTTGGCTGTAGCTGCTAGCAGATAATAACAATGATACAATTTTTATTCATCCTTTCACTTGTTTGAATCCAAATGCTTTAAACAATAGTACCAAGTTTGTGCTTTTACAATTTTGTGCAGATGCACATATTTTAAACATATAATGCGACTATTTCCCTTTCTGTTGCTTCTGTCACTTTCCAACACATTGTGCCATTTGGTTTCTATATTTCAGTTCTGCAAATAACCTCTTCTCCTATGAAATCATTTTTGCCTTCCTGAAATAAGAGTTCAAACTCATATTTTGAGCACTAATATATAAACAATGAAGGCCATGACCTTTATGAATCATCATTCCTCCTGATTTTTATTGAGTGTTTTAATAATATAGTCTCAAATTCTTGCAATATGTCAGTCTTGCTGTATTTCTGGATTTTAAACTCATCATTATATATTTTTTTCTGCATAAAAGCAGAACAGAGGGTAGTGCATCATAATTATACTTAGGATTAAATTGCTTTATAAAGGTCTTTAACTGGTCCTGTATAAAAATCATGCTATCAAATGCTATTATTTAAAGGCTACAATTAAGCAGAATATTGATATATGTACTCATATGCTACTTAGAAAATGTTAGCCTGAAATAATGAAATGCTTAGGGACGTTTTGCTTTTAAATGACTTCTTCATAGATGTTAATCACTCCCTTGAAAAATATTCATTTAGTAAGATGAAGAATTTCTTTAAGATATATACAAGCATACATATAACATTACAGAGTCACTTAGATGAGATGTATAGAATTATGATAAAAAATAAAATCAATAAATAATTCAGGTAAATATTCAGACACAATTTTTGGCCATCACTAAGAATAGGTTTTATGAAATCTGCCATTGGAGCATATTTAATGTATGTTGTTATGATTACAACAGACATGGGATATATCCAAAACTATGAGCCAAGATTTAATAACAGAAGCAGTTTGTAACATACTTGAAACATATAAAAGAAAATGTAATAACTTAAAATTTAAAATGATTTTTTAAAGTCTTTATTACTGAACAATGACAATTCCAATTCTGATTCCTTTATAAGACTATAAAGCATGGTACTTAGACACTTCTTCTTCATGTTACCATGAATTTTTTTATTTTTGTAGAATTTCCCATAGTAGGGGTAGCAATTCCCAGAAAGGTATAGTGTTAAACTGTGAGATTTGTTCTCTTTACCTTTCCCAACCTAATCTCTTTTAGACATTGTTAGATTGTAACTATATAACTGTGTTATTAACACAGCTGCCTGCAATTTACTGCTGGTTCGAATCTCTCCAAGGCTCAAGGTTGACTCAGCCTTCCATCCTTTCTAAGGTAGGTTAAATGAGGACCCAGTTTGTGGGGGCAATAAGCTGACTTTGTATAAAATATACAAAAGTATGAAGGCTATTGCTGAGCACATTGTAAGCCGCCCTGAGTCTCCGGAGAAGGGCGGCATATAAATTAAATTAAAAAAAAAAAAAATTCTGGAAATTTAAATATGAAAGGTTTGCTGATAATGTGAGGGTACCGCGATTTGCTGTTTTAAATGATAACTGATGATAATTGAATTATAATCCTTGAAGTGGTGTCTCAATTCAGAGTTTTTATCAGCCAAACAACTTCAGTCTCTCTCTGAATAGTTAGATGGGAAGTATATAAATTTAATAAATAAATAGAACTTATTGTATTAATTGTATTTCAATTAATGCTTTGATCTAGAGTGATGTATAGAGTGCTTGCTGTTTATCCTACTTAATGGCTATATCTATTAACTGTCTTGGGGGCGGGGCAAGGTTCTTAGCTACCACTGCCATTCCTAAACTTTTCTTCATTAAAGAGAAAAGGGAGACAGAAGACTCCATCTTTTTGATAACATATATGGCAGCAATAAACAAAACAAAAACATCATAGAGGAGAAGAAGAATCCTTTAAAATGAGGATTTCAGGAGAAATCTATCTCAGGAAAGGTATATATTCTTATTGATGGTAGGCGAAGAGATGTGGTACAAGAAATTGGTACCTGGGAGTCGTCCAATTAAACTCAAAATTTAGAATTATTGACTTGAATTGTTCCATTTAAAGCAAAATACAGGCTGTCACAAATTCGACTGATGGTTACCATGGTAAATCAAAGTACACAGTGCAACCCAATCAGGGAATTGTTGTATGAAATACATTCATGTATTCATTCTTCTTCATTGTCTCAAATATTTATCTTGAAAATTAAGAAACATAGAACAATAAGTTTCATAGGATTCAAATGCATGACTCAGCAACAGATGATTATAGGCTATATTGCTACTGTAGCAACTGATATTGATATTATGAATTGCATAAAATCAACAATTTTAAATCTATATTCCAATCTATTATTTTGCCCATCCTTTGAAAACAATGGTCTTGAAGCATACTATAAGATTTGAGGGAAATGGGCCTCACATCTCTTATCCATGCAACTAATATTTTATCAGGGCCAGTCGTGCTGTTAGATAATGATGGGTGTTATGAAAGGATAGCACATAACATGTGGTTAGTTATTTCATGCAATGTTGTATTTTTTTTCCCCCTGCCAGAATGGTACTTGTGGATTTTCTGTCTTAGAAATCAAAATAACTCAGTTATGGTTATTATGTATAATGACTCTGGGAAGAGAGGGGCTATTTCCTGTTCCACCTCAAACAGCAGCATGTCTTCGACTGCCCAAATCTCTGCCTTGTGCCCTGAACTGTTAATTACTAGCAATGCTTTTCATGGATACATGTTATTTATTTGTATTAATCTAATTTTCTTTCAAAAAACCCCAGGGTGGGATCTTCAGGATTACTTTCCAGATAGCAATTGCATAGCAAGATTCTTGAATGTATGGAAGTAAATACTGTATTAATATTGTAAGTTATTTATAGATTGGATTTTATCAAAATTGAATGGGTAAAATGGGAATCAATGGCTTAACATATATTCCAAGGGCTATATCTTTTTTTGTGTGTGCAGTAAGATACTGTGAAGAGAAGGAATGGCAGAACCTGGGGCGGAGTGAAAAGGAAGATCAGCCTAGAATCCTTACATCGTCACAAGTGAACGAAGTCCAATTTTCCTTTTCGTTATTGTTTCTCTTCTTCTGCCAGCATTACTCTAGGCACCTCTTCATTCACTTCATTTCCAAAGACTCTCAGTAAACTAAGAGCCCTTTGTGGCCACAGGTATAATTTATTTACACTAAAACAGGAAGGAAACAAAGCTTCTAAATCAGGATTTTGCTAAAATGCAACATAGGCTGCAGTGCATAGCAAATCCTAATAATGGATGAATGACAGGGTAGTGGATAGTAAAGTATATAAGTAACCATCTTCATGCTGTGGATATACATCAAGAGAAGTTTGGCTGAATACAGAATTATTTCCTTATCCCTTGGGTGGACACACAAATGGTCTGATTCACTGTCTAAGCAGTAAGATGAAGTAATTTGAAATGCAGCTGCTCTTAATGTCTGTGACAGATGGATATAAACAGAAAACTATGGATACTATCCACTGTCATTTCAGTGCTATTATATGTACCAATATACATAAACTGAAAGATAAATGATGAGACAAGTCCCTTGTCTATGTAAAGTTCAGCCAAGTACATTGTGGAGACCTTTTCTTAGCTTCTGAACATGATCACAAGGGGTCATCTTTCAGCATAGACAAAGATAGATTTTATATTCATTGCCACATTTGTACTTCTCACTTGGAAACTACGGGGCTGTCTAGAATAAGAAATGTAGTACTTTTAAATGTTTAAAATGAATCTGGCATCCTTTATGGTTTTCACTATGGATTTGTTCCAGTAGTCAAATCAGTTTAACCACACAGCCAGAATTATTCTTGATACTAAGCTAGCAGATAAAAACAAGGCTCTGCATTCACTTTACACTTACTATTTTCAATGGATATACTTATTCCTGTGAAAATGACCAAAGAAAAAATAATTATTTTTAAGCATACTATTCTGTCCTTCCTGAAAAGAATCTAATGTTTAGACTGATACAATCCCAGGAAAGAATCTGTCATCATATTTTGAAAAGATGTATTCTATTGTTGACATACATAAAGGCTTAATTTATAGCGATGTAACTTTTGCGTCAGTCTACTGTGACATTTTCAAACTCTCATCAAAGTCATTAGTATCCCACAAGAGTGCATGCTTCACAGCATGCAGAGAAGCATCTTTATGGAATGTAGAGGTAAAAAATATTAAATAGGAATTCTTAGGAACTAGGAGGGGATGAGATAGCAGGGGATGAGAGCTCTTGGCTAGAGAGAGGCTGATGCTTATCAGAGTAATAAAGTTTTGAGCTGGAGGTGTAGAAAAATAAAGAAAAAGAAAAATGAGAAAATAATAAGAAAAAGGGAGAAGAAAATCAGAAGTCATGGAAAGTAAGTATTTCAAGAAAACATTTCAATGAAAAGGTGGATGAAGCTGTTAGCTGAGGGAGGGAGAGTTGATGAGATAAGTTTAGAGAGGTGATGGATACAGAAAAACTGCAATCAACAATCCAGCAGAATAAACATCTGAGAAATTTGAGGCAACAGTAATCTAAGATTGCAAGTGGTGATTGTCATTTTCCCTAATAATTAAAGTGGTGCAACTGCCAGAACCAGAGAAGGAGAACTTGAAAGCAGCTTTGAGGAATGCATGAAAGGGTCAAGATGAGAAAATGTATGTCAAAAGAGAGATTTTTGCCTTCGTTCAAAGAAAATTCCCACAGAGAATATATCACCTCCTCAAGATGTCATCTTTGGACCCCTCCCTGATGGAGAATTATAGGCCAGTTTCCAATCTCTCCTTTTTGGGGAAGGCTGTCAGGAAGATGGTTTGATGACAACCTCAGAGGGGCATGGATTATATGGAACTGTTTTTGTCTGTCTTCAAATTAGGGTACAGTACAAAGAAAGATTTTCTGTTATGTTCAGACTTGCAGACCTTTGGCAGATGGTCTGGGGTGGTGCATCCATCCTAGTTCTCTTTGATCTTCCAATGGCTTCTGTGGCAGCATTGGGTTTTTTTCTGGAATGCTGACATTTTGATATTGTTGACCACAGTATCCACCTGGGCCAATTGCAGGTGATAAGAGCAGGAAGCACTGTGCTCTAATCCTCCTTCCTCAACAGTCAGGTCCAGTCAGAGTTTATGGGGGGGGGGAGATTGCATCTGAGTATCTCATAAATGGGGGTGTCTCAGGGCTCAATGCTGCTTCATCTCCCATTCAATATCTACATGAAACTACTGGGTGATAAGTCTGCCAGTTTGGGATGCAATATCATCAATATACCGATGATGCAAGTTCTTCATTTCAACCCCAAGTAGCATAGATGAAAACTATTCAAAGTATTGTTTGGAGTCTGTTGAGGTCTAGATGGGGAGAAACAGAATTCAGCTTGATCCTCATAAGACTGAGTGGTTGTGGCTGTTTGGATCCCCTAGGACAGGGATGTCACTTTCCTTGGTCTTGGCTGGGGCTGCATTCCCCCAGTCCAGACTAGTGCACAATTTAGGGATCTTTCTGGATTCACAGCTGCTGCTGGAAGAGCAGTGACAACATCACCCAGAAAACCTTTGCACAGGTGCATCTTGTGTGCCAGTTGCACCCTGTTCTTCAGTTGGAAGGCACTTCAGAAGGTCACTCATGCTCTAGTTACCTTGCACTTGGATAATGGCAATGCACTTACAGAGACTGCTTTTGAAGATCACTCAAAGCTACAGTTGGTTCAAAAGATGTGAACACTAACTGGCACTTCTCTATGTGCCATGTGATCATGCTATGCAAGCTGCATAGGCTGTAAGCTGACTTTCAAGTGCAACTCAAGGAGCTAGTTATAACCTATACAACCCTGTATAGCATAGGCCCTGTTTATTTAATCTTTCTCCCTATTTTTATGTTTTTTTAGTTTTATGTGTCACCCAGGTCCATTGGAATTGGGTAGCTACTGTAATAAATTTAAGTAAGGAGCCTTGGTAGTACAGTGGTTTAATGCACCCTGTTATTAACACAGCTGCCTGCAATTTCTGCAGGTTCGAATCTTACCAGGCTCAAGGTTGACTCAGCCTTCCATCCTTTCTAAGGTAGGTTAAATGAGGACCCAGTTTGTGGGGGCAATAAGCTGACTTTGTATAAATATACAAAAGTATGAAGGCTATTGCTTAACACATTGTAAGCCGCCCTGAGTCTCCGGAGAAGGGCGGCATATAAATCAAATTAAAAAAAAAAAGTAAATAAATTCAGAAGAACAGTTAAGATCAAGAGAGATAATGGCATCACACCAAGGGAGATGAACAACTGTTGCAGGCATTCAGGGCAACAAACTTCAAATGCTTAAAGGAAGAAGCAAATGTTTAAGGAAGATAAATACTTAAAGGAAGAAGCAAAACAAGTCTGAGGAAAGAAGAAGGCGGGAAAAGAAAGTGGGAGGACAAAGAGTACTAACAATAAAAGCTAAAACTGAGTTGCAAAACAATAAAAGGTGGAAATAAGTATTCATAGAAATAAATAATCATGAAGGAGTAAGAAGAGGAAGTGAAATAAATTTGATGTTTGGGTGAAGAAATCTGTTGTTGAATATAGAGAAAGATTCAAAGTTAAATCCTGATATCTAACAAAAAATAAGTTAATATAAGACAGAAAATAACAAAGCCTTAAAAAAGTGTAGGAGCAAGGTTATAGAACACAGGTAGGAGATCATGTGAACATTTAAACAAAAGCTGATATCTGTTTGCAATGCTCCATTTTTGCCATAACTTGTCTATCACTATAATTTTTGAAAGGCCTGATATTATGCATTAAGTACTTTCCCTGCTCATAGGTACATAATTTTAAAAATCATGTGAGATAGAATGAAGAATTGTTGAATATAGGGAGAATAAAATATTTTTTTATTAAAGTGTGAAAGAAAGAAAAAAAAGTTTAACTCTTTGTGTCCTTTTTGTCCTGAGTATGTGTGTGATTATTTCACGGTGTGTGCATTTCCTTCTTCCCCTCTGGGCACTGCCAGATGGTCAGCCTTTCCACCACTCAACATTTCTTCCACAATTAAGTGCAGTGGGGATAACTTGCTTAATTGTGCCCGGTTCAGTCCGGTTCTTGCGAACCGGTAGTAATGGCAGCTGAAGGCTCCACCCACTCTCCCAGACGTCATCATGGACATTCTGCGCATATGCAGAAGCTTCTGCATATGCGCAGAAGTGCACACACGTGCTCCCATTGCGAACTGGTAGTAAAGGTAAGTGGAACCCACCCCTCTATAGAACTCATAGAAAACCTACAGCTTTGTTTGAGAACCATTACACCATCAGTGCTTGGATATAGTAACACATGCCTCCTCCCATCTACTCAGTTTTGTACCAAAACAAATATCTTTTCTCTTTCATTAAAAAAGGAGATGAAATTAAATTGCTGGTGTTTATGTGGTTGCTTTAGTGGCATGAGTCTTCTTTATGCTTGCACAAGAGTAATTCTATCTTTGTGACTCCTTTTTAGCCATGCATTTGCCCTACACCTGGGAGAAAGATGGTCTGACACAGAATGACATCAACTAGCAAAATAATGTTGCCCCTGGAGTAGAATTCACTTCAATGAAATGATATTTCCCTATTTAGTATTAAGTAAAATATGCGCCAGAGAAATACCAGAATGGTAAGCACCAGGTCATGGCATCATGTGACAGGGAAGAGCTTTCTTTAATAACTATTGGAATTACAAACCAGTTTAGAGAAGCTCTTTAGCTTGTTATCTGTGCTGGTCCTTGCTTTTTTCTATATTTTGCTGTGTCTCTCTAGTCTTGCATTAGTGTTATTGGCTTTAAATTTATCAGTTATTGGCAAACATTTTGATCTGAAAAGTAAGCTTTTTTTGAGACAGTAATCAATAATTTTAGAAATTTTAAATAGAAAATGGTTCCAAAGATTAGCGAAAACAATAATACAAGCCAGAAAAGAACAGAATGTATGTATGTGATATAGATAGAACTAACTGTTTGAAATGGATAGAGTTTGAAAGGCAAATGTTATTTGCTGAATGTTATTTATTTGTACTTCCATAAATAACCATCTGAGCTGAGCCCCACTTGTTTTGAGACCACAAAGTGAGCAAAAGATTAAAACTCTTTCACAACATGGTATTAAGTCATCATGGGAGGCTCTGTGTATCGGTTAGTGATTTGTTTAAGAGAAATTATATGAAATATTCTATGTAGGTTAGATCTAATCCTCAGATAAAGCAATAAACATTATAAGCACAAACAGGGTTTAGCAGATCAAACAATACTATGCTCATAGAATAACCTTTAGTTGCATTTTGTTTTTACTATTTAACTATTTGACAGCAGTCAAGAAATTCACCTTAGACTGGTAGAGTAGAAGGCCTTGGAAAAGATTGATGAAGTGTCTCGATCTGTATAAATTGGAATACTACAGGGAATTGTATTCCCTGTGTCACTCAATGGAAGTAAAAGTTGGACTGAAGAAACAGGATAGAAAAAATATTGAGGCTTTTGAATTTGGACATTGGAAAATATCCTTTATAGTCAAGAAAGTAAACAGATCATCAAAGAGATCACCCCAAATTTTTCACTTGAGTAATGAATAACCAATCTCAAATTTTAATACTTTGGACAGTTTTTCCAAAAACCTCCCTCTCTGGAAAGGCTCTAATGCTAGAAACAGAAGAAGAAGATGCAAACTGGATGCATTGGCAATGGTGCCTGAAAGGCCTGAAGGACCAGATTATGGACTGATTGTTATGGAGAATGCTATATGGTTGTTAAAAGTTGATACCAACTTGATAGCATGTAGTCAATCAGTCAATCAATCAAATTAGCTCATTGTGTAAATAACATTATCTCAGGATGCAGCTGACAAAATATGATTAGCAGTCAGAGTTTTGAAACCAAAGTGCATGGGATGAAATAAATATGCCAAAATTACATAGTTGGGTTCTTAAGAAAGAAAGGAGCATTATTTAATTCAGACCTTTGATTCATTTCATTTATTGCTAGAGTTATTGGATATGAATTGCAGAAATCCAAATGACCACTAAGTAACAACAACAGATTAATACAATTTTTTTCACCCTTTTGCTAGATTTTCGCAGACTATAGTCTTATTTACTGCTTCTTTTGTCAGTCTAGTACAGTGTACCTCAATCATGGTAACTTTAAGATATCTGGACTTCAACTTCCAGAATTCCCCAGCCAGCAATCATAAAGATGCCAAGGTTGAAAAACACCGGTCAAGTGACTCCCAGGTGTGTTTGGATTTCAGCTCCCATGCTTAGTTAGGAATCGTTAACTCTAACACATTGAAGACATCCTTTAGACTCCCAGTTTAGAGAGAGATCATTCTCCTGCCTGACAGGGATTTTTCATTTCTGAAGATTTTTTTCCAGAGCTTCTGAGGTTTTGTTTTGTTTTTTTAATGGAGGTTTTAGGAACATAAGCTGGAATTTCCTTCCTGCAAAACATGTTATATATCTTCCAATTGTGGGACTTCATGGTGTAAAAAGAGGAGTGAAAATGGGGAACTAGAAACAATATATAGAAAAGACAGTGATATGGATAAACAGAGAATATAAGAGTGTCCTTGTCAGATGTAATTTGTCACAATTTCTTTGGGAACACATTATTATATGTTATATGTTATATTATATGTTTATTCCAAAATTCTAACACTACAAAGTAAAACAAAGATACAACATTAATAAAATTAATCCTTATAAAGGGGTTTGATTTTTTCAAAAAATAGGAAAGCATACTTATCATAAATAATAAAACTCACAGAGTCATTGTTTATTCCTAGGAAGGGCAGATCTGAAACCTGGCATGTGCAACAATCTCGTGTGTATTAGAAGGATCCCAAATTTCATCTCATCCAGTTTATATTGCTGCCAATGTACTTTTAATTATGATTTCATCAGAGTCAATTAGCAAGGTTTGGGATCACATGAGGCATATATTTGATATGCAAAACAAAATAATCTGCATAATTGATGTTTCCTTGCAGCTGATTCTGTATCTGCTGATAGTCAGGGGTATAACTAGCTATGCCAGCTGTTCCTTGTGATAGTCAGGAGTTAGGTACCTTATATTAAGCTACACCAGCTATCTCTTTCTACCTTACTGGCTTCCTGCTATTTGATAACTATGAGGTGACTCCAGTAATTGGCAGCACTGGCTCTGGTAACTTTTCTTGCTAGAAAACTAGCAGAAAAATAAATATTTTAAATTGGCAGTTTGTTGGTTTAGTAAACTATGAAGTAATTTCACAGTTTTGTAGTTTCATATGTAGTAACTAGGTGACACAATGAAGATATAAAGAATCAAATATCTAATAGGATTATATTTTTATTTCCTCCAGAATTGCATATTTCTTTAAATAAAATAAGCTATCCAGGATTTCTATTTCTCAGACCATTTGACATATTTATAGAAGGCATGACTGCTGCAAGCACATTAATTATGCAGTTAGCCATGGTTGTTTGCAACTCATTGTGCAGGCAAAGCTAGGATTGTTTCCATTTAAGCTTGATTAAAATATAATGGTCATTTCATTTCATTTTCATTTTATTATGGCTACAAGATCAGCATTAAATATAATGGTCTTGGTCTGTTCAGCTATGGTTTAACAGACCAACCCTTTTCCCCTCTTCATGCCTTCTTTCCTTCCTGTCCTGCTTTTCTATAATACATTTGGAAGAACTAGTTCAAAGATTTAATAAACTAGTTTTCATTTATATATGAACTGGAAAATTTCCAACTGCAGATTAGGAATAACTATGGTATATTGTCCTTTACTTTTAAAAGCCAGGATTGGAAGAATGATTAAAGCCTTTCTCAACTTGATAGTAGAGCCTTGATAGTACAAGGGTTTAGTGCACCCTGTTATTAACACAGCTGCCCTGCAATTTCTGCTGGTTCGAATCTCTCCAAGGCTCAAGGTTGACTCAGCCTTCCATCCTTTCTAAGGTAGGTGAAATGAGGACCCAGTTTGTGGGGGCAATAAGCTGACTTTGTATAAAATATACAAAAGTATGAAGGCTATTGCTTAATGCATTGTAAGCCACCCTGAGTCTCCGGAGAAGGGCGGCATATAAATCAAATTAAAAAAAAAAAAACTAGAGTTCCATAAGAGATTCCTCAGGGTTCCACTTTCATGTCTTTATCTTTGAAGCAAATCAGTTGTGTTCAAACATATTGCATACAGTCCATAAATAAATATATATACATATGCATTACTGATGTCTGTACTGATGGCTTAAAAAACCAATGCTTAAAAACTCCAGAAATACTTAAGGAAGGCCCACAAGAAAATGGAGGAAGGAAGATATAGATGTACTTAGTCTGATAAACCATGATCATTCCAAGGTTTTACTTTTTAACCAAGTCATTATGTCTTAAATGTTGTTATATGAAACCATATTAATTTTCTAAAATATTTTGCAAACATTTAGACTAGAAATCTAATTGTATAACTTTCTATTTATTTCTATATTATATCAAATATAATCTAAAAGATAATTTTATTAAAAATTGTTTTAATCAAGAATTTTAATCTGTACAGCAATAATGCATGTGTATATATTTATTGATGGACTTCATACAATATATTTTAACACAACTGATTTGTTTCTAAAAAGAATACAGGAAGAGTTCTATTTTATAAGCATTCAGCTATAATGATACTCTGAGATTTGATAAAAAAAAATCCCTCATAGATAAATATTAATGTTCTTGATAGATAGATATATATTTTACTAGGAGTGTGGGAATTACATTACGTACACACACACACTCACACACAGAAAGAAGGAAAGATCTGTAATATAGTAACAGATTTGATTTAAATTGAAATTCCTGCATTTGAAATTCTATTACACCAACCAATTTTCCCACGTACAGCTGATACCAAAACTATGATATTGAAAAAACTTCAAATAGGTTTATGGTGGAAGATGACAACTGCTAAAAGTCTGAAGAACCCTTTGTGTATCACATATATCCATCATTTCAAGAGCTAGTCTGGAGAGATTTCATCCTACTCTAAAAATATGGGTTTAAAAGGGGGAATGAGCAAGGAAATACTGTTTTTTCCCAGTGGTGGGATTCAGCCAGTTCACACCACTTCGGGAGAACCGGTTGTTAACTTTCTGAGCAGTTTGGCAAACTGGTTGTTGGAAGAAATCATTAGGGCAGAGAACCGGTTGTTAAATTACTTGAATCGCACCACTGCTTTTTCCTGTGTTTGACTTGCCATTTGGTGCCAGGAGAACATTTGGAGATGTTACATTTCTTCATTACTTAAATGCTCAAACCAACAGATCTGACTAATATGTAAATCATACATTTCATGCAGTGGGGGAGAATACCTATATATTTAACTTTCTTGTTTGTTTTAAACTCGTTTTAATTTCAGAGATTTTCTCTCTAGTTTTTGAACATATGCCAAAAGAAGTAACCCATAGAGTGAAATTTTATTCATATTGAGCAACTCAGAATATAACTATAATGCTTTTGTATATATCTCTTCCACTGTCAGGTTTCAAAACAGGTTACATTAACTCTGAATTTGTGTTGGGCATTCAGAATGGAGCTGAAGCTTGCTCAGCTATATCATTTTTTATGGGTTTGGCAGCTGGAAAGGATTTAGTTGCTGATATGTCTGCTTTGTTTTCTCAAATGGGTAAAATAAATGGCAAAAGACAACTGACTCAAATGTGGTAAAGGCAGTAGGAGTCAGGGACTGAATTCAAATAAATGAGAATGACTAAAGGAAAATGGAAGGATTCAAAAGATAAATGTCTTATTTTGCATCAAAGGAGTTAAACCTGACAATTTAGAATTCATTGACATTACTGTAAAAGTAATCCATTGTTTAAAGAATATTTTCAAGAAAGGGGGGGATTTTAAAAAAGTTAAAACAGAAAATAATTTCAAACTAGGACACTTTAAAATTGATATAGCAAAGGTATCAATGCAAGCATGAATCTAGTTAATGGTCTAGCACAAAGCCAACTCATGTCTTTATAAGCTAAGAAATTCAAACTGGGGAGTTTCTGGTATGAAAAAAAAACTTTGGTGCTCCTCAATCTTATGTTTTGAGTTTTTAGGTTTATTAAATGCTTATCATTACTGATCATCTGTCACTTTTTTATATGGATGAGGTTATGATTTTATTTTCATGTTTGAGGTATTTAGGACACCAACAGTCTGCAAATCAGTAAACGTTGCTAAATATAGCGAGCATTACTTTTAAGTAAGATTTTATTTTTAGTCTAAAAAAATTATCAAAAATTATTAGGAAGTAACTTTCATAAACCACTGTGTTGTGATTATATTTCCATCATAAAGTTTCATTTATGGTGGAAGGAAGGAAAGGAGGGAGGGAGGGAGAGAAGCAAGCAAACAAACAAACAAACCATACAGGAATTAAAAGAAAGGATATTCATGCTGAAGTAGTACATCTGTTTAGCTTAGGGCTTAACTGTACCGAAGGAAGGGAAGAAATGCATATAGTTTGTACTTCAGTATGAATTTATGTAATCTCACATTTTTTAACCAAATCATGTGCTAAAATTATGTTGAATGAAGATGGTCATGGTGAAGATGTTGTTGTTGTTGCTGTTGTTGTTATTATTATTATTATTCCATTCTCTATGCCCAAAGGCATTCATGATGGCTACTTGGGAATAATCTGTACTAATCTGTACCATCGACCATGGTATCATGCTGCACCGGCTGGAAGAGTTGGGGGTGGAGGTACCATGTTGTGGTGGTTCTCCTCCTTTCTCTCTGACCGATCGCAGTTTGTGTTGGCAGAGGGGCAGAGGTCGACCTCGAGGCCTCTCATCTGTGGAGTGCTGCAGGGATCGGTCCTCTCGCCCCTTCTGTTCAACATTTATGTGAAGCCGCTGGGCGAGATCATCCGTGGCTTCGGGGTGAGATACCACCAGTACGCTGATGACACCCAGCTGTACATCGCCACCCCAGGCCAACCCAATGATGCCCTTGAACTGATGTCCCAGTGCCTGGAGGCTGTGCGAATCTGGATGGGGAGGAACAAGCTCAAGCTCAACCCTTCCAAGACTGAGTGGCTGTGGCTCCCAGCATCCCGATATAGTCAGTTGACTCCATCACTGACTATTGGGGGCGAGTCTTTGGCCCCCACAGAAAGGGCTCACAATCTGGGAGTCCTCCTGGATATGCAGCTGTCCTTGGAGGAACATCTGACAGCTGTAACCAGGGGGACCTTTTGTCAGGTTGCGGCCCTTTCTTGATCAGGATTCCCTGTGCACAGTCACTCATGCCCTCGTCACCTCTCGCCTTGACTACTGCAACGCTCTCTATATGGGGCTCCCCTTGAAGAGCACCCGGAGGCTCCAACTGGTCCAGAATGATGCAGCACTGGTAGTGACGGGAGCAGCATGGCGCTCCCATGTAACACCGCTCCTGCGCGAGCTGCACTGGCTCCCAGTGGTCTTCCGGGTGCGCTTCAAGGTCTTGGTTATCACCTTTAAAGCGCTCCATGGCATCAGGCCTAGCTATCTTTGAGACCGCCTGCTGCTACCGACGACCTCCCATCGTCCCGGGCGCTCCCACAGAGAGGGCCTCCTCAGGGTGCCATCAGCCAATCAATGTAGGCTGGTGACCTCCAGGGGGAGGGCCTTCTCTGTGGGGACACCTACCCTCTGGAATCAGTTGCCCCCAGAGATAAGGAGAATCCAAGACCTTAGTGCCTTCCGCCGTGCCCTTAAAACCCACTTTTTCCAGCAAGCCGGGCTGGCTTAAGAAGAAATTTTAAATGTTTTAATTGGTTTGTATTTTTAATTTTGGGCCAAATTTATATATATATTAATTATTTTTTAATATTTGTATTTCATGTTTTTTAATTCTGGCTGTACACCGCCCTGAGTCCTCAGGGAGAAGGGCGGTATATAAATTTAAAATTAAAAAAAAAATTGCTTATATTCATAAAAATCATATACCAAAATGTTATATTATAAAAATTGTTTGCAAAATCTTGAGAATGCAGATTATGAACAAAAATGCATGACTGTTGATAAATGTGCAACAGTATATATCATTTTAGAACAAACTTCAATGTCTCAGCGTTGACAAATTCATAAAAATGAGAAACTGAGAAAAAACTAAGTTGTAGATTCACAAATAGGAAACTAAAACTGACACATTCATCCATCCTAGTTGCACAGCCTCATGGTGTAACAAAATGAACTGACAGATTTCAGAGCTGAGTTTGAACTGTTAAGACGGAAGCGACTCTTCCTGGATAAAATCAGAGAAGGCAACACAGCCTCGCTAAGGATTGGTGAAAGATATAAGTTTATAGAGAAAAACCTGACCTTCTTCTATGTTTATCTAGTTATGTAGTCTTTAACTGATCATAACATATTAACTGATAAGTTAATGTAGCAAAGCTTTTTTGTGGTATATGTATATGTACTTTGTAATCGCATAATGGCTCATAAGTTATAGACACTGAGTTTGTTAGGACAGCCCAGATTTGAGACTCGAGGGGTGTACAATGGGTTGAGTTCCCATTCCTTACCTCAGCTCCTGCCCACCTAGCAGTTTGAAAGCATGCAAATGCGAATAGATAAATAGGTACACTTTGATAGGAAGGTAACAGCATTCTGTGCATCTCATCATATAGACATGCTAGGCACCCTGACCATGAAAGCATCTTCAGACAACACTGGCCCTTTAGATTCAGAAATGACTGGATAGGTAAAACCTTTATCTTTATATATACTCTCTGTAAAGTCTTGTTTTTCATCTCTAATTTTTCCCTTATATCTGCTAACAAGCCAAATTTTATATTTTATAGAGCTATACAAAGCTTTGGTATTGGCATGAGAGAAGCAATCCTTCCCAATCACTTTGGGAATGGCATGAGAAAAGCAATCCTTCCTAAGTACTGGTATTCTTATAGTTATTGCTTCTAGAAGTTTTTAGGCTGTCTGCAAATAATTGTGCATCCAAAGGCAGTACTTCTATCAGACTGCCAGCAAACCAGTTCTGCATGCATTGACTACTGAAGACAACCTGAAAAATCTCTCAAAGCAATCTATGTCAAGTCATTTGGAGGAGGCTTCCAGTCTGAATCATGACTGACTGGATGTCTCCATGAACAAGCAGATGTCTCCACAGAACAAGCTGTAAAGAATGAAAAATTGGCAAGTCGACTGGTCCTTCAAATCTCTCTAGAGCCTAAAGTGCTCTCCTGCAAAATTGTGTGTCAGGAGACAAGGAAAGCAATATTTTTACTCTTAACAGTGACAATGCATTTCTTAAGAACACCTAAGCCAGCTGAATTCTAATCACATTCAGAAATATTTGGTTTAACCTCTTTATGAATATTTGTTGTTGTTAGTCACAAAGTCGTGTCCGACCCATCGCAACCCCATGGACAACGTTCCTCCAGGCCTTTCTCTCCTCTACCATCATCTGGAGTCCATTTAAATTCATGCTGACTGCTTCAGTGACTCCATCCAGCCACCTCATTCTCTGTTGTCCCATTCTTCTTTTGCCCTCAATTGTTCCCAGCAATAGGCTCTTCTCCAGTGTGCCTTCTCATTAAGTGGCCAAAGTATTTCAGTTTCATCTTCAGGATCTGGCCTTCTAAAGAGCAGTCAGGGTTGATCTCCTCTAGGACTGACTGGTTTGATCACCTTGCAGTCCGAGGGACTCATAGGAATCTTCTCCAGCACCATAGTTCAAAGACCTTAATTCTTTGGCGGTCAGCCCTCCTTATGGTCCAATTTTCACAATCATACATTGCAACTGGGAAAATCATAGCCTTGACTATACAAACCTTTGTTGGTAGAGTGATGCCTCTGCTTTTTAGTATGCTGTCTAACTTTGCCATAGCTTTCCTGCCCCGGAGCAAGCATCTTTTAATTTCTTGGCTATAATCCCCATCTGCGGTGATCTTAGAGCCCAGGAAAATAAAATCTATTACTACCTCCATTTCTTCCCCATCTATTGGCCAGGAATTAAGAGGGCCGGATGCCATGATCTTAGTTTTCTTAATGTTGAGTTTCAAGCCAACTTTTGCACTCTCCTCCTTTACCACATCAAGAGGCACTTTAGTTCCTCTTCACTTTCTGCCATTAGAGTGGTATCATCTGCATATCTAAGGTTGTTGATATTTCTCCCGGCAATCTTAAATCCAATTTGTGATTCATCTAGCCCCACCTTTCTCATGATGCGCTCTGCATATAAGTTAAATAGGCAGGGCAACAGTATACAGCCTTGCCGAACTCCTTTCCCAATTTTGAACCAATCAGTACTTCCGTGTCCAGTTCTCACTGTTGCTTCTTGATTGGCATATAGGTTTCTCAAGAGACAAATAAGATGGTCTGGTACTCCCATCTCTTTAAGAACAGAGAGAGAGATACAGAGAGAGGGGGGAGAGAGAAAGAGAGAGAGAGAGAGAGAGATGTCAAAAGGATTAGGTGGTTCCTGGTGTTTTTTAACAATCGGTTCTCTACCCTAATTACCAGCTGAGTAGGCTTGGCTAGGGGGTCATGTGACTGGGTGGGAGTGAGTGACATCAAGTTGCCATGCCCACCGAGGTTTTGTGGCTCCCGGTGTTTTCTTTTCTGTGGGAAACGGGTCCTAATGGCTTTTTGAGTGTTTAAGGTTGCAGACCCTTGTTCTAGACCATCACCTTCCTGTATGTATCTCACCACTATAGTGTCTGTTCCTCCTTATAATGTCCAGAATTTAAAAGTTCAGTGGTGTTTCTAGCACTCATGCTGAATAAAGTGGGAACAGAGTACTAATCTTAGTTGTTGAGAACAATTAATTATCAATTCAATATGGAGTTATCAGTCATAATTCATGGTAAGGTTCAACAAAAGTCATCAAAACAAAGACAAATTTTGATCACAAATTTTAAAAGAAATGAAGAACAGTTGACGAAGTGAAGAAATAAGCATTGCAGATAAGAATGTGAGAAATAAGCAACACAGACAAGGACATATCAGGATACCAAGTCACAGATATGGAAGACTATATAGAGTTCAGAAAGCATTTGGCTATTCATTAGAGTAGACAGAAAACTAGGGCAGATATTTAATTAGGGTATCATATGATCAGAGTGACAGGAGAGATGAATTATTTTGGCAGCAGAATGCTGAACAAAAGTAATCATATTAGTGAGCTTAGTAACATGAGATAAAAATCAAATGTGAGGGATCTAAAACATTAAATAACCAATAGAAAATAGAAATAATTCAACGGAGATATGGCAAAAAAGTATATGTGGTTGTGCAAATTTGTTAAAGGTGAACTTAAGGGATACAGCTCTTATTTAATTCTATAGACCACTTTTTCTCTACAAAGCTCAATATTAGAAAACACTTCATTTGGTATTCATAACAATAGTCATGTGAGTAAGAATAAGAATTAAAGAAAGTAGCAGGCCCAAAATAACTCCTTGAATTCTGCAATCAAATAGGGATTTTAACTAGTTGCAAGTCTAACAGTAAAATGAACACTGATGTTTGAGGAACAGAAGATATGGGTACCTAAAAGTGCATATGATGTTGTGAGAAAGTTAAGAATCATAAAAGAGAATTGAGAATTGATATCCAAATTCATAGATTGAAAAGGGCTACAGAACATTTATTCCTTTATTGGGCCACCAAAGCATGTCCCTGTCTTTTTCTGAAAAAACAGTCATGCAAATATGTCTGCTTCTTCGTGATCTGAAAAAAAAAGAGAGAAAAGAAGAGACAGTGTTTAGTCACAAGATGATGATGATGATGATGGCCATTCCACTTAGAAAAATCTCTATATATTTTGAGTAGGATGATGCTATTAAATAAAATATTTATTCTATTATTATTCTATTTTTCAATTTGGTAATGGATAAGAGGGCAGATCTCATGTGTATCGCCAATACCAAGACTTGGATGGGTGAGGATGAGGATTTTCCCCTCTTGCAAAAAAGACCATTAAATTATCAGGCGTTGCATTAGTCAGAGAAGTAGAGCAGATGGAGCAGAAGCTTTCATCTGAGAGATTCTGCAGGTGACCAAAGATAGTGTTCTACAGATAGCTAAATGTAAGATTGGGCTTAAGGGAAAAATAAGGAGTACTACTATTATAGCAGACTCTCTGGTGCATAGCTTCATTTTTATCTGAGCTGCATGCTTGTGTTTGCTTTGTATTGATGTTTTGGTTCTGAGGAACTTCAATTTACCTTCCCTAAGTTCTTCATGAGCAATTGGCCACCATGACAATCAAAAGTTTGCACTAGGTGATCGCAAGTCAGGCTCAGGTTAGATTTGTTTTTTATCTGAGAGTACCTAAAACAGGATCTGAGGTAGGGAGCAATTCAGTTCTTTGTTGTAGTTATGCACTGAGGCTGACCCATGAAACACCACTGTTATGAGAACTTTACTAGCTGGCAGTTAGCTACTTGGTATAGTTCAAGCTAGCAATTGTCACTTTTAAAACCTTGAATGGCTCAGAATCTGGCTATCACCATTACCAGATCCTTTGATTTGAATTTTATGTTCAGGAAGATCTGGGACAGATATTATTTTAATCACAATCAAGAATGCCAACTTCAAAGATGCAGGTTCAAGTAATGCTATCATTGGTCATAACAATATTAATTGATTTCTATTTTGAATTTTTCTCATGATGATATTATAAGCTGCTCAGAGTCTTCAAAATGGAGTGGCATGAAAGTTGTAGAAGCAACTGGTTAGTTATTTTTATCAATATGTTTAGTGATGAAAGAATGCTAAATATTTAGAAGTTTTTTAGGAAATGCATTGTCTCGATCTGTTTAGAAAAGGACAGCCTCCTACTATTTCATCTTAACTAAAGCTGTTGAAACTAAATATATCTGGTCAGAAGTGAAGGTGGCATTAACATATCAACATACCATTATCTGAGAAAACTAACACTCATAGTTTAAGTAGTGGAACTTCACTCTACACATTATGGGGGGAAAAAATCTTCCCTTATGCTACATCATGTTGATATCATTTTCCTTTACCTGCTCACCTCCCATACCTACAATTAGCAATGAATAAGGAAATATGTAACATTCAGATACTCTTTTTTCCAATCATCCATTTTGGTTTTAAATAAAAAATGGTCATTAAACAAGATCTCTGGATGCTTTAATAAGACTGCTAGAATTCTCTCTGATGCCCCCTCAAAGGCAGATCCAGTGATTAATTAATTTCTGATTAGATGATATTATTTCTTTGATATAGTTGAGATAAAAGATTTTTTTTCTTTATCAAATGACTAAACTATTACATGATCGTTCTCATGCAGAATTTATTTCTTATATTCAGTGTACAAGCAAAGCTTAGGAAAGAAAATTGTCATTACAAATCATAGAAAGAATTACCTTCTCTTTCTGAGCTGTTACTGATGTGGCTCTCTTTATACAGCTGCTATTTAAATGTAAGATATTTTCTCCATTACTATTTATTTATTCATTCATTCATTTGGCTGGAAATTGTTACAGGTTTTCATAAACTTATGAAAATATTATTAGCTCAGACAGAGGAGTCTTTATAGTACACACAGATCAGAATCTATAGTGTCAAAGGCTTGCAAGGACATAATATTGTATCAAATCAAGCCTTTATTACAGACATAGACCAGCATACATAATATTGTATGAAGTCAGAAAGACCTCAGGTACGACTTCTTTCACACTCTCACACTTCTTAGATATTGAGTTCTATTCTGTTCCAGAAACCTTTTCTTCAACTCATATATCATCATCAAACACCTTTCAAACTAACTTTGACGTTGGGTTTTTTATCTGAGGATACAGTTGTGGATTTACTTATTTAAGATACTTTCAATAGCAAGTTCTGAAGGAATGGCTATCTCTCATCATTTGGAATCTACATGAAGGTTTAGGACATAGCAAATGATACTGTTGCCATGGTAACTATCTATCACCCTGACATTCTAACTCAAGATTTGAAATATGTTTAACCGTGCCCCTCACAACCCACCTTGTAGAATCCACCAAAATCATCTGTAACATTCACTGCACGTGAATTTGTGACTTATGACCTGATTCCTCAAATCCTATTTGACATTTTTTTTTTACTGAGTAGGCTGCAAGAGCTAACAACTATCCACAAGCTAACCATATTGACAGACATAAAGATAATTTTATAAACGGCAAACTGTCTGCCAGGAGGGTTTGCCAAATTGCCAGATGCCAGTTGGAATATGTGTGCTGATGCTTTGCTTTTGAGTCCTTTAATTGCCTTTTTAGAAAAGGAAGACATGGCAACACGTTTTACTTCAGTTGTTAGCTATGATGTTCTGTGTTCTAGAAACATAAAAAGATAACTTTATCTACCTCGCATCCATCATAATCAAACTTACATTTTCAGTCAATTGCTTTGTTCTAGTGATATCTGTCAATCTCCTGTATTCTTTTGAAGATGCTCATGGCAACGGCTAGTGGCTGATACATATATGGATGGATTCATCTTGACATTTGTTGAGTAGCCATTGCAAATCATATAACTGAGAAACAACTATCTTATTTTATTGCAAAGAAGGGAGAGTAATTCAAGATCACTTAGTATGTTAGATTAAATATTGTGTAGAAGAAAGCATCGCTACTGTGGTCCTACAAAAATGGGAGGGCCTATAAATTTCTTTGAAAATGGGATTCCCAAAACTTCTTATTGTCCTCATGGGATACCTATACAGAGGATAGGAAGCCACAGTCAAAATGAGACATGGCAAAACAGACTGGCTTTGGTTGGCAAAGGAGATTGTATACTCTCTTATTTATTCAATCTACATACTGAATATATACATGTATTGAGGGAAGCTGAAGTGGAAGAAGCTGATCATGATTTTAAAATTGAAGAAAGGAATATCAATAGTCTGTGCTATGCTGAAGACAATACTCAGTTAACTGAAGGTGCCAATAATCTACAAGTCCTATTAATGAAAGTTAAGGAGCACAATGAAAAAAATGGAACTAAGGTTAAGTATAAAGAAGACCAGATTCATGGCAACAGATAGAACAATCATAGTTAAAAATCACAATGAAGATATAGAAGTAATGGATAGCTTCTGCATTTTAGGTTCAACTTCAACAGTAAAGGAACAGTCATTCAACAGCCATTAAATATGCCATTGGTTAGCACAATAAAGGCATAAAATTATTCATATTTCTTGATGAATCTATACTTACAAAGATCATAATTGTGTAGGCAATATTTTCCCTTGGGCACTTGTTGAAAGTAAAAGGAGAAAAGTATTATTACGGTGGGATAAAACCCATGGAAAGATTTGAGAAAATCTGGCTATTTTGGGTAGCCAAGAAAACAAAACAATGGATAATTGAACAAATAAATTCATAATTCTTACTTGAGATACAATAAACAGAGTCACATTATCATGGTTTTTACACATTATAGAGAATGGGTTCAGTTGAGAAATCTATAGTCCTTGGAAAGATGGAAAGCAAAAGAAAGAAAAGGACAACCAAAGCAAAATTGACTGATTTGCACTTGTGGAAGACATGAAACAATAGATTTCAGACAGGTGTATCTATGTGGCTACTAAGAGTTAATACTGATTTGATGACTCATAATCAGTAAATCAAGGCCTACAGATGAGAATAAATTGAAGTGAATGGAAATGCATTCATTATGCTATTTTGTTTAATGTTAAACAATATTCTGCAAAGCTCAGAAAAAGGATAAAAAGTAATAAGCAAAAATAATTAAAAACAGGAAATAAGAGAAATAGAAAACAAATATAAATTTATTTACATCAACACTACTCACTATACATATTTTTCTGATCTTGCTGATTCATATGCTGCTTTCTGTATTTTAAAGTTATTAATTTTGTTTTTGTGGATTTCATCACTTCTTTCATCTGTGACCCTTAGTTACTCTTCCTTTCAAACCATTCATTTTTTCTTCATATAGTTGTTTTGCCATTCAGTCCTTACTCATTATCTCTTAATCCTTAATCCTTAATCACCCCCACAGTCCCCAATTTGTTTTCCTTTTTCTGGTCTCTCACTTTTCTGTTATTATCATTATTATGTTTTTCCATCCCCTGTTGTTAGCAACATTTAATAAGTTGCCTGCTATTCATTAAAACATATCACAGCATTTGGAGGCTTCCAAAGGAATGTGGCATTCTAAGAGTTGCTTTAACTTTATTCAGACAGCTTCTTAAAGTAGTGACATTGCTCACAGGCTTATATTGGACTCTAAGTTGGACAATGAAATCATATTGTTGGTTTACCTTAAATCCTTGAAGTTCTTTTTCGTCTGTTTGACCTAACTAAAATAGTTTTTGCTAAGAGTATTAGTGAAGGTAATACTGTATAGAGTATTTCATTATGTTTTGGTGTCTCACATATTTCATATTTTCAGGGTATTTACGAAACCGCCTTCTGCTACCGATAACCTCCCACCGGCCAATACGCTCTCACAGAGAGGGCCTCCTTAGGGTGCTGTCGGTCAAGCAATGTTGGCTGGCGGCCCCCAGGGGGAAAGCCTTCTCTGTGGGAGCACCCGCCCTCTGGAACAAGCTACCTCCTGGAATACGGCTGATTTCCGTAAGACCCTGAAGACATTTTTATTTCAACAAGCCAGCCTGGCCTGAATAGGTTTTATGGGTTAGTTTTTTAATTGTATAGCTAGGGGTTTTAAATTGGGAGGCCAATTAATTTAATTTATTTTTAATTATCTTAACTTTTATATTGTATGTTATTTTAATTCTTGGCTGTTCACCGCCCTGAGTCCCTTCGGGGAGAAGGGCGGGATATAAATTCAATAAATAAAATAAATAAATAAATAAATAAATATTTTCAAACTTTAAGCATAATGCACAGTGCATCCATCCTGGCTCTTGTTGACCTCTCGGTGGCATTCAATACCCTTGATCATGGTATCCTTCTGGGTTGACTTCGGATATTTGCGATGAGTGGCACTGTGTTATGCTAGTTATCCTTCTTCCTCCAGGGTCAATGTTGGTAGGTGGGAAGGGATCCAGGCTGCAGCTTCTATTTTGTGGGATGCCTCAGGACTTCATTCTCTGTCCTTTCCTATTTAACATCTACATGAGAGTATTGGGTGAAGGGATCTATCAATTTGAAGTGAGATATTATCAATATGTGGATGACACTCAGCTTTATATCTCTGCTCTAGGCCCTTTGAGATATGCTGTGCATCTCCTATCCCAATGTCTGCTGGCTGTTCGGGTAAAACAGGCTCAACTCAGCCCTAGCAAGATGGAGCAGTTGAGAGTATTTGGATTGTTGTGACCCAGGCCCAAGTAAATAGTAGGAAAATCAGTCAGGGAAAAACAAACAAACTTTATTCGAACAGCTGAGAATTACTTCATTCCCAGCATCTTTCAACTAAATTAAAGAAAATTCCTCCCAACACCAATTCCTCAGTCCTATTGCAAACCTTGTCCAATTAGTCAAACTGCCAAAGGCCTTTCTTGGCAAATGTTCAGAAGTCACAGATACAAAAATAAATACAAGACGTAGACAAAGAAGATGACCAAGCTACCAACGTTATTTTCTGGCAAAGCCCAAACACCATTGCTGGTCTGTTTTAAGCCTTATGGGAGGGGCCAATCATCTCTTGGCCCTACTCCCAAGTTGTCCTCTTTGCTTGAGCTGCTTTTGCCTTCTGGCAGCTCTTCTCATGCGTGCATTAGGAACAGGCTCCTCCTGTTCCTCTGCCTCACTGCTATCAGGCTCTGGACTCCGCACCTCACTCCCCGATGGCCTTGGCCCCATCTCTGCCTCCGATGCAAAGCCCTCTTCAGGGCCTTCCCCAGCCTCCAGGACTGGTCCATGTTCTTCCTCAGCCTCATCGCTGTCTGACTCCGCTGCCAGCTCCGCAGGCTGCTGGCAGACCACAACATGGACATCCAGAGAAAAGACTCTTCCATTTCTAGTTCTGAATGGGAGACAGTACACCAGCGAGTCCTAGTGCACAATCTGGGCTTCTTCCTAGATTCACAGCTTGCCTTGAAGAACAGATGGCAGTTATACAGTAGCAAAGAGACCCTTTGCATATCTTTGAGTGGTGCACCAGTTGCACTCATTGCTGGCTCAGAAGGCCCTTGTCACTGTCACCTATAATCTTATAATCTCCCACTTAGATTACTATAACAAACTGTATATGAAGCTGACCTTGAAGAGCATTCAGAAATTTCAACTTGTGCAAAACGCAGCTGCACGGGTAATAAATGGTGCTGGCTACATGGCACATATAACACCACTACTCTGTGAGCTGCACTGGCTGCCAGTATATTTCCAGGTGAAATTCAATGTGATGGTCGTCAACATTAAATGGCTTGGGATCAGGTTACCTGAATGACCGTCTTTTTCCAAATGTTTCTATCTGTCCAGCTCATTCCAACAGATTGGACATGCTGCAAATTCTGTCAGCCAAAGAGTGTCAAATGGCAGGAACTAAAATACAAGCTTTTTCTGCAGTAGCCCCTGTTTTATAGAATATTATCTCCTTGGAGATTAAAATGGCCCCAATCCTGCTGGCCTTTCCAAAGCTTTAGAAACTTGGCTATAGATCTGGACATCGAGATCAAAATGTGTGAAGGGCCCTGTTACTTGACTTTACTATTAGTTGATTTATCATCATGGCTTCTGTTTTTACTTATTTATTTTGAGGATATTTTCATTGTTTAAATGTTTTGAATTATTTTATAATTTTAGAATTGTAAACTGCCCAGAATCACTTGCTTGAGTTGGGTAGCTATAGAAATTGAACAAATATTAATAAACGTACCAGTGCTTTATTTTTTACAGAAAATATTTTCTAAATAATAGTTCTAAAATTTCTAAGTGATTCCTGATTGATGGTAGAGTTATTTATCTTGTTAAAGTTTCATTGTGGATTTGGCTGATGGCAAGTACAGGCACATTTAACATGCCTTATCTGAAAGACATGGTTATTGAAATATTAAACTCGGTGGGTGTGAAAATCGTATGAAACTTTCACAGCATGTATAATTTGGGACAACTCAGTATTCCAAATCTCCCAACTAGAGTTTTTATATGGGACAACTGCTAATGATGCAATGTAAATTGTATTATATAGTGTGATGTTTATTAGAATACTTGTCAAATTATATTATTTTTGATAAAAGGGGATAAATTGTAGGATCCTTTGCAATTGAAACTGGCAGGTTTTAGCTTAAGTGGTCTTGGTATTCAACGAATTGTTAAAGGACAAGAAGCTGCTTATTGTTGCAGAACAGGCTTATGTTAGTATCATTACAGCATCTGTTTCCTATCTTCTGGGATGTTGTGACTATCAGGAGTTGAAGCAACCCATGTGTGATTCTCTTTATTGCTCTACTGCTTTTTAAATTACAGGAAATATCTTTTCAGGATTGTTTTGTTATCTATTTCTTTGAAAAATTTCTATTCTTTATACAGTAGCTACCTTTTCCATAATAGAGCACTCCCAGGCAAGACCATTTCTGAATCCAGTTTAGAATAGTTCTACCTTACAGGATTCTTTTTTTTTTTAAATGCTTCTCTTTCTCTCAGCTTTTCTGTAAGAATATACTAGAACTGCTGTACTGTGGGATGTACAATCATTGTTGAGCTAAATGATTTAATTACTATATATTACTTCTATTCAAGGTCAGGGTGATAATGTTTCACAGGAAAAGAATTATGTAAATAGTATTTATTTTAGCATAAAATACTGTTGAATTACATTTGTGCTATCATATCTTGCTAGAGACTGATAGTCTACCATTCTCTGGCAGAACTCTAATTGTCATAGAGAAGCTGAATCATAATGACTTGCACGTGTATAGGATTTTATTTTTAATTGTTTGAGTTTTATTCTAACACCTAGCCTAATATACCTAATATGTTGTTGTGTTCTAAGAAACAGGAGAGAAGGAAGGAGAAGAAACAGGATAGTTTGAAAGGAAGTTGTAGTTATAGAAATATAATTTTCTTTCATGGGTTTTATCAAATGCAATGTTGTCTTCCAAGATTAAACTGATCTTTACTTGTTTTAGTTAACTGTCTATGTTTGTTTATTACTGATCTCATATAAAAGACTATATTCTACCTTCACTTCATAATCATTTGTGTTAATATTACCATTTATATCTTAATGTTTTATATTAACTTAGATTTTTCTCTTTCTATATCCATTTTTTAATTATCTCTTCTAAATCTTACTTTTCTGTATTTTCTGTATATGTCAAACTTACCTGTAGTTTAAAGCAATAGTGAGCAATCTGTGGCCCAAATCCATATATAAAGCCATAACTTTTTATGTGGCCCCATAAAAAGTTTTTCATTGCCTGGAACAAATATCAGCATTATAATTGCTAAAAATCAATATTCCATCATTTTGAAACAGAAGCACATCAAAATTGTGATATATGCTCTCAAGTGGACTTCACATGATGTTTTAAACCCTGGTTTAAAAGTCAGTTCTTGAAATGCTTCTGAAAAGAGAAAAATTACAGTAGCCTGCATGTATAAGCTTCTAAATTATCATGATAAAATCTTATTGTTGAATTGCTCTACCTCTCCATACTCACAAGTTAGAAAGCAACTATTTGTTCACTCGTGCTTTTCCAAAGGTTTTTGATGATATAATATATAGCAACAATATTTTGTGTAAGGAAGTAGTAATTTGGATCTGTATTTTTAAAAGTTCAAAAAATACAGTAGTCTTATGAATGTTAAATTTAATGTGTATTTATATTATTTTGTGAAAGGAAATACTAAGAGGATTTGGATTTAATCTTGAGAAGTGTTTTGATTTTTTATTTCTCTTCTCTTCCTTTTCTTTCTCTTCCTTGTAAGTCAGTATTCCCATAAAGAAAACCAGATAGTTTTGTGGTTTAAGTTGTCACCCTTGGCAAAGTTAGCATTATGCTATCCATAGAAAGTGCTGTGAGCAGAGAAACCAAGCCGAGTCAGGAAATCAACAGCAAAAAAGGATTCAACCATATTGGCAGAGCTGCCTAATCAAGTGCTAATGTAGCACCCGTAAAGTATATTTATGTCAAAATAAAATTGTCCTGGAAACTAGGAGGGCATGATTAAAAGCAATTATTCCAATGAGCATGTACTCTTTATGGATCATTAAAAGACCATTCATTTTCATACTATAGTAAGCAAAAAATCTCAAAGGCCAGATATAATCTCAAGTGCCAGATTGGCTATATAAGGATCAATATAGTACTGAATATCATTGAATCACATCCATACTTTCATTGATTGGAAGAATTAAGTCTCATATCACTGAAAAGTTCTGTGCATTAAGTCCATCATATACATAAACATACTGACTGAGCACATAGATTTTGTAATCTGGTATTTAGGTAGATAATTCCCTGAGTGGCATGGTGGCCTAGAGGTGAAAATACTCACCTCCAACTTGGAACTTTGAGAGTTCGATCCTAGGCAGCAGTAGATGCTTCTCTATCAAAGCACAAAGAAAAAATATCTGCTGCAAACTCTGTATAGGCATCAGGAAGGGTAACTAGCCAGTAAATGTTCAGCTCTATTTAGCCCTAACTCCACCCCAAACAAAGGGATTAAAGGATCATAAAAAGAAAAATATATAGATTTTAAAAAAGGAAATTTCCTATGCTTGAGTAATTCTGTGTCCCTGATTTAATGCAAAGTGCCAATAAAGGAAAATATTTGTAGCTCAGAGTTGATATGTAGGGTCATTGGTGCTCTCTGAGTTTGGCTGTTTTCTCAAATATTTCATTACCCAAACTAGGTAAATACCATCTGTGCATCTAGCACTGATTCATCACTCTAGTTTGGTTAATGAAACATCTGAAAGAAAAGACCCAAACTCAAGGAGCACCAAGGACCCCTTATTATGCAAAGTGGTATTTCCTCTAGCTATTGCAGGCTTTTTGGAGGGGCAGTTCTGGAAAAAAAACCACTTAGCCCCTAGATGGTAGCAAAACGGTACTGATAATTCCAATTCTTTCTTACTATTCATTGGTTTTTGCAGAAACTGAGGAGACCAGTGTAGGGCCCAGACAGAGATCAGTGTAGTGCCCAGACAGAGAGGAAAGGTGTGTTGTACCATCTGGCAGCCTTATGGTCTGCTTGACAGCTTGTTACATGAGAAAAATAGTTTCCATGCAGAATTGGGTTTTGTCTCTGTCTTCAACAGAAATCTTCTACTTAAAAATTCATTACCATTGTGGTTTTGGCTTTAAAAGAAACACCAACCTCAAGATTTGTCACCAACAACAACCTTATCCTTCTGCTTTAACGAGATTGAGAAGGAGAGAAGAAATATGGCTCAGAAATATCAGGAAAGAAAGGGAAAATGTGCTGTACTATCTGGCTGGCTGACTTTTCTTGCTTTCAGTGGAAAATATCTCCTTCACAAAAAGCAGCCTTATACATAACTTTCAAAGGAGGCCTCGTGCCTGAGCTTGCCTCACATTTATTTTTCCAGGTCTATATAAATACCAGGCGGTAAAAGAAGGGATCTGTTCTATGAGTTGTCTCTGGCTTTGTGTTAAGACAAACTCAAACTCGGGCTTCCGGTCTGGCTTCCATCGCCACCAGACGGTCCTCTGAGACCGCCAGCCCCGTTGCCTGTAAAGAGCCGCCTTTACATCTGAAAGGCAACTCGAAAAACTCCATTTCCTGAAGGAAATGTGAAACAGAGCAGGCGAGGGCAGGTAGAGCCCTCTGCGAAGTCCCCAGAGTTTTTTTTTCACTCTTGGGGATGAGCAGGTTGTTGCTCCCTATTTCCGCTCGCCGCTGCTCCGAGCTTCAGGAGAACTCTGCCTTTTTGCAGAGCTAGGCGCTGGAACCAGACCAATCAACGAAATTAACAGATGGACTAATTAAAAAGGACGAGATTTGGACTTGGGACCCTAAATCGCAAGTATTTTTAATGATTTTACAAGCGTTTCAGAGTGAAGGGAAAAAAAGTTTAAAATGGCGACTGCTGAGGCTTGAGAAGAAGAAGAAAGCCGAAAGTGAAAGTCCTTCCATAACAAGCTACAAAGTAGCGGAATAAACAGTGCTGGCTAGAATCTGGAAGAAAAATATCTATTTTAAGTTTCTTTTCTCTTGGAGATTTGTACTTGATCTTGCTTGGGGAAAAGTTTTCTTTCTTTAAAAAGAGTTTGTGTGGCAGGATGGCGTTAAAATTAATAAAGCCTGACAAACACGCAGTGGGGGGGGGTGTTCCCCCATTTACAATTATGTGAACAAGTTCTGAGCTTACAGACTCAGCAGAATGGCTTTAATTTAAAAGAATTTGTCCAGGAGGAAATGGCAAGATATCATGAGACTGTGAACCAGAAACTTGAAAAATTTAGGCAAGAAATTAAAGAAATGATACAACTAAAGTATGATAATTTGCAACGAAAGATTGTAACAGTGACTAATGCTTTTTCAGAAATTGTTATAAAGATGGATATAAATATCAAGTTATTAGAGTCTAAAATGGAGGAAGCTGATGATAAGATTAATAATTTGGACAATAAAATACAAATAATTGAAAATGATTTGACAAATATTCAAGACAATAGTTTAGAAGTAAAGTCTAAAAAGGAAGCTGCTCACGAGACTTACAATGCAGAAGATATAAAGCAAAGGATTGAAAAAGAAATTACAATGATGAAATACAGGCTCACAGAATTTGCGGTTAGAATGAGAGTGTTACAGGAAAATAATAGAGATGATTTAAGAAAAATATCTGCTCAAGTTCTGGCCGGGATTTTAAAGGTTCATCCTGAGGAGGTATCTTATAAGATTGACAAGGCTTATAGAGTAAATTCTTGGATTGCAAAGCAAAGGCAATTGCCTAGAGATGTGGTGATTTACTTCACAGACAAAGAAATAAGAAATGATATTGTGCAAAAATCTTTTAATTCTACTCTACAATTGTATGGAAGAAAGATCTGGATATATAAAGAGTTGCCGCCTAAGATTCTAAAAGACAGAAAGAAATTTGGATTTTTGGTGACTGAGCTAAAGAAACAAAATATCTCATTCAGGTGGGACGTTCCAGTTGGTATAATATTGAGATATCAAGGAGAAAGATATCAGCTAAATACTGTTGAAAAAGCGGAAGAATTTTACTACAAGGTTTTCCAAAAGCAAAATCAACAAGAGATAGAAATTCAAGATAAGCAAAAGGAGGTGGAAGTAATGGAAAAACAACAAGTTACAGAGGTCCCCATAGATGAGCCGCTTCTGGATTCTCCTTCAGAGGTCTCAGCTGGACTATTTATAAATACAAGAGAGGCGGCTCTGGATTCTAAAGTGATGACTTATCAAATTACAGACCAGCATGGAAATCAATCAGTTGATATAAAACTCATAGAACCAGAATGGAGATTTAAGCCACAAAAGCAAAACCAACAAGATCAAGTTATAGATCAGCATGAAAACCAAACAGTTGATATACAATTTATAGAAAGGAAATCAGGATGGAGATCTAACCCACAAAAAGTCAAGAAAAGAAGAAGCAGGTCACACAAAAACAAAAACTTTTAAACCAAACAACAGTGTAATGCCAGTTATTTAAGAGATGATTGAATATATGAAAAGATAGTTGAGGCGAAGTATTGGTTTATATTATCCTGAGGAGAGTGACAGATCTCTGCAGTGCTGTACTTTTGGGATGTGAAAAGGGCCTTAAACTGAAATGATTGGAACTATCTTTTTTTTTTTTTTTTGGACTCTTTGATAAATATACTACGTTTATGCTGAGCTACAAGGCGAGAGAGGTATGGAATTGGGGCACGCAGATGATCTGGCTGTTACCCTATTATGGTGGTTGGAATTAATAATTTGGATAAAAGACACCTCTATAGACACTATATGGAATACAAATATAAAGTCACTCGGGTGGTTGTTTTTTTTTTTTTTATGAAGATATTTGCTATTGATGGGGGCAGATGGTAATTGAAGATACCGAACATACTGTTGGAATTAGGATGTGATGTTACCCTAACATGGGTGATGGAGTTTACAATCCAGCTGAAAGACATTACAGAAGATATTATATGGATTACAAGCTTAAAGTCTTTTTTAAGAGGATTTTATTTACATAAGGGAATATTTTTTAGTGGTGTGGGCAGAAGAATAAAGATATTACGAATTATTAAGTATGGTAGTCTTGTAGGAAAGTGGGTGGAGACAGGTTAGTTTATTGATTGTTTAGTTTAAGAAAAGGGATATTATGTTTAGATATGAATATATGTAAAAGATTTGAGTTAAGAGATATAACGATGGGGGTGAAGGAAATGGGTAGACTATGAATTGAATAAATGTTAAATTAGGATTTATTATTTAGTTTTATAGCGGAAGGTTGCTTTGAAATGTTATATTAATATACATAAAAGATTTGATTTAAGAGATATATGTATGGGGGGGTAGAAAAAGGGTAGATTATGAGCAGAAATCGCTAAACTGGGAGATATAATAATATTATTATGCTAAATTAGGAGTTATTATATAATGTTATAGTAGAATGTCATTTTGAAATGTATAGTATAAGGGGGATATGATAATATTATTAGAAAGAAAGGGTCAGCATATGGGGATGGAGTAAGGGGATGGTAAAGTATTATATAATCTGTTATGAATTTGGGTTTTATTATGAAGAAGCCACAGGGTGAGGGGAGGGTGAGGGGGGGTTAGGCAGGAGGGGGAAAAAAGGGGGGGATTTGTATTTGAAAAACTTTTTCAATAAAAAAAAAAGACAAACTCAAACTCAAACCCACGTCGTCACGCGGCATCACATGACATATTGGGACTTTTTCCCTCTTCATTAAACCGGGTGTGGGCGTGGCCAGCGCATGATGCATCCGGCTGGGAGTTTGACAGCCCTGTGTTAAGAGGTGCATCAGAAAAAAAACTGAAGTCAGGGAAAAATATAGAGGAAAAGTGCAATCTAGAAGTTACAGTGAAAAGGACAATAGATCACTGGGTTCCATTCCTTTCAGATTTCAGCTTACCACAGAAGTTAAAGTGACAGTGATGGTGGCACTTCCAGTGTAAAATTCCAACTCTTTAATCCCTTGCTAGTAAAATTTTATTATCCAGAATTACATCTTGTATAAAAAAACTATGCAGGCATCAAAGAGCCCTAGCTACTGGGAAAGTATGTGTTTCTGGGCATTTTGAAGAAAAATTGTCCAGTTCTATCTGCTGGGCTACTCCAAGTTACCACAGGCAATAAAGTGTGGGCAGCTGGAGTGGCCATGGTCTGCAGGAATTATAACTTGCTGATCAGATGCTACAATAACACAGACGATCTGCTGAATGCTGCTGCCTTTGGGGCAGACACTATGTAGATAACATAGTATACAATCCAACTTGCTGCCTAACAGTGTGTCATTTTAAACTTCTGGAAAATATTTGGCTCAATTCAATTTTTATCCTGGTAGAATTCAATGGCCCTACTGAAATTGCCCATCAGCAATAGCATAGGAGATAATGTTTCAGCAGCCCTGTATCAGTCACAATTAATATGTATTCCTATGCATCCAGTAAGACACATAACAGATCTGGTATTCTTTTGAGATAGATATGACAATCTGAAATTTGAAAAGCCCTGTGTAACTCCATTGTCAAGGACAGAATACTCCATGATCAATTTTAGGCTGTCAATACAAATGTTTGCAGGGATGGATGTTAGATTAAAATAGTCCAATTGTAAGAGAACCCTCAGAAGCTAGGAAAGAAAGAATATTTCAAAACAAGATAAATGAAGAGCAGGTGCACATTTCAATTTTATCTAATGAAAGAGCCATTAGCCCATCAATTAAGCATCTGGAAGAAAGAAGTTCAAATAGAGTTCACCTTTCTCAATTCATTCATAAACAAAAGTTTTAGTTTTGCTTATTTGGTTTATAATATTCCATATCTTAATATCACCATCAGCTTTTTTTGCCTAGCATTAAATCTGTTAATAAACTTCATATGAGTCATTGCTTTTAAAGGTTTGACACCAATCTAGGTTGGATGTTGATTTCTGAATGTGCTTGGGCAATTTCTCTCATCAACTGTCAGTGATGCTGTCAATGTCTTGGCTGATCTGTTGAATATGAGTGCAGCTGAGGCAATGTTCATTATTGTTCCTAAGCACCATCTTCTCTCTTGCAGAATCATATTAGTTCCTTGGCTTTAAAAGAGGTAAGAGTGATAAATTAGATTGAACATGGATTAGATTCCAAATGGAGCTAATGCCAGGATGCAATAGACTGACATCAGACAGGCTCATATCAAAATCTTTTTGAATTTTTATTTTGTTCTTAAAGCCAAGTAAGGGAACATTATTCCTGTCATGAATAACCAGCTGTTGATTTACAAGAGAAATGCTTTTGAGCATATTTCTGTTATGTGAGCCTTGTCTTTCTGTCAAATTGGAAATTGGAAATCTTTTTTCATATAGTTCCCTGATTATGCAATGCATTTTTTCAGAATTTATGTATAACCTCTACTCAGATTTTATAAAATATACAAAATGCTTTGCCAGACTTTAATTATTAAATTGTTTTAATAGCTATTTTAGTGTCAATGTAATTTAAATTTTTAACTTTTTATTTACTGTTTTTTGAACTTTTCAATTCTGTAAACCCACTTGAATCAAAAGGCATAGTATTAATCAAATAAATAAGTCATGCTTCTAATAGTATGGCACACGTGTATGTGATAAATATATGTATATGACATGGTATAAATAAAAACAAAAGGGGTTCATTAAAATGAACTGTTATGTTACATTGCTTTTTATGTTATGGTCACAACTCCATGGAATTAAATATTAAACTTAAGTTGTTACATTATAGAATTGTCATTTCTTGCCTCTTTTGAGAAACTTATTCTGTACTTACTACAGAGTTTCAGTACCCTTGGAATATAGGGTACAACATCTGATCAAATTGATTTTCTAGCTTTTGAAATTCTTCAAGCTGGACCTTAGGAAAGGACACATGATATTCGTATTCTTCCTGCTGTGATTGTAGTATTTTGAAACAGTTCAAATATAATAATATAGAAATAATGATATTTCTAACAACTTTAATACAATCTCAACTGGTTTGCAAGCTTACTGGTGGCACTATATACTCTGTAAGACCAGACTGGACTTGCAAGTCACTCATTATCTTAATTATTGGGACAGCTCCTTACAAGTCCCTACCTGAAATAAGAAGATACAAACTTGTTTCTTCCTCTTGC